>NC_060191.1:30557094-30921877 GCF_021184085.1 Oncorhynchus gorbuscha | reverse complement strand
ATTTCATGAACATGAAGGACATGAAAAGGACCAAAGCTAAAAGGACCACAAACACACACCGGTAGTCCCCGAATGCAAACACCCCAAATCCTGCTGTGACCATGGCGGTCATAATCATGGGTATCCACGAAAACGTCAGGAAATCCACGTATTTCACCACCACTTTGTTGATCTGCTCTTGAATGGTCCTTTGCTCATTTACCTCCATCCACTTTCTCCTCTTTCTCTCCATCTCCTTTCTCTCCCTGCGCTGTGCCTCCGAGGTTATTCTGTGCTCCAGGCCCTCTGTCCTTTCTCCTTCCTTCTCCAATGTGACAATCCTCTGCTCAATCTCCTCTGTCATTCTGTCTCTCTTCTTCACCTCCCTCGCCTCCATCTCTCTGAGCTCTCACTCCCTGGCCTCCAGAGAGCTCTGTCCCAGGCGGACACAGGACTCTCTTTGTCTCCAAATCAACTTGAAAAGGAAGTGCAAAGCAGGTGTGAGCAGGGTGAACATGCTTAGTGCCCAGAGAAGTCCCACCATCCCTGAGCCCACCACGATTGCCTCAATGACGACTCCAAATGTTGCTCCACTGGCTGTGGTCCTGAAAGCACCAGCTAGCCCAACTGCGATTCACACAACCACAGATTCTGCCTGGGATGCTCCACCACCACTGCTCCTGGCACCCAGCAATATGGAAGCCATAGCTGCTGCGAATATGACCCCGGCCACCACTGAGGTCATGACTGTGGTTAGTGCCATTGCTCCCAGGAGGTTACCCAGTCCCAAGGGCCTCACAGTCTGGACTCCGTAAGACACAGGCTGAAGCGGGGACCCTGAGGTCATCACTGGCATTCACCGGCTTCTCAGTGGCCCCCAGCACACAGCCTCCCACCACTCCCAGGACAAATCCCAGAGCTGCTTCCAGCATGGGGCTCCTGGCCTCTGAAACAAAGCAAGAAAAGAGAGGGTCACTTACAAAAACACTGGATGTGGTATAACAGCGTTGTGCTATAGTTTATATATATATTGCCTGAAGATGTGTAACAATGAAATATTATGAAAAAGTAAGTAAAGATATCCAATCATCCCTGATATGTAATTGTTAAGTGGTTGGCAATTTGAGTACATTAATCATATTTTTCAATTGTACTAACAGTATTGACAATATTTATCCTGTAGGCCTATCGTATTTGTATTGTACCATGCAACTGAATGAAACCACCATTTGTCACTTCAACCGTGAAGTGCCTGTAGCAAGTGACTGTCAACAGACTTGCTGATCAGGTTTAACCAGCAGAACTGCCATGCATGGTGCCATGATATGTACTGTATATACTGTTCACGTTGCTCACATGGTTCCAACACTTGCAATACTAGGATTTAGCTCATGTTCAAGCACTTTACTGGATATACTGTATATGTCCCAATGCCTTCTCTCTGAAGCAACAAAGTTGCTCTCCAATACTTGTTTGCTATAAGATGTCCCAAAATAAGTACATGGTCAACATTATTCACAGTGTGCTGTCTGCACGTGATTGCCAAGACAAAACATGAGCTTCCATCTCATTGATAAATAGAATCATTTACATCTTCCAAGGTGTAGTACTTAATGCCAAACATGTAAATTCAAAACCACCTATCAAACAATTTGCCTCATATGCTAAATGTGTTGAACACTACCTTATACAGCATAGAGAAATCATTCACCACCATCCCCCACTATATGACATTAACGGTTCAGTAAAATGCAGGTGACTTACTCAGCTTTGATGGAACCATGATGATACAGGAAGCTCAGTGTACAGTAGATGAGTTCCCTCTTCTTCCAGCAATTACAGTGCAGCCTCTCCACCAGCTTTTTGTCTCAGGTGAGACCCTAGCTCTGTCTGTATGTGATACAGGTGAAAGTACTCCTCTGCTCCCTAGTTGAGAGCCTGACCAGGACAGGATATGCCCGTTAACTGTTTCACGAAATCACCCATCATTCTGTTCATACTAATTCATCTCCAGGATCTCTACTACATTAAATTAGTATCAACACTCACATGAGCATCGATGTTCTTCCTTTATCTGGCATATGCCCTGACTCCTCCCTGTTCCTATCCTGACTTTCATCCATTCCCTACTGTCTTGGTGCGGGCAAGTTGAGTTGAACTATTCTGTAGTTTGTGAAGGTAAAATAAGATAAAGATATACACACACGCTACAGTAGTAAAGTTTTCATCTTTATTCATCAATTGCTTTCTTTCATGAGTGTAATAGAGTGAGTGCCTGTGCTGTTGCATAAATGGGTTTGAATTTTTTTAAAGGCAGCTAAAATGACAAAATATGTCATTGTATAAGTACATTATGGCAAATTAGACTCGGAAATAGTTAATCAGGGACCATGACCAGAGTGACATCCAACTCCCTGTTCACCGATGACTGCATGGCCAGGCACGACTCCAACACCATCATTAAGTTTGCAGATGACACAACAGTGGTAGGCCTGATCACTGACAACGACGAGACAGCCTATAGGGAGGAGGTCAGAGACCTGGCCGGGTGGTGCCAGAATAACAAACTATCCCTCAACGTAAACCAAGACTAAGGAGATAATATAATAATAATAATATATGCCATTTAGCAGACGCTTTTATCCAAAGCGACTTACAGTCATGTGTGCATACATTCTACGTATGGGTGGTCCCGGGGATCGAACTCACTACCCTGGCGTTACAAGCGCCATGCTCTACCAACTGAGCTACAGGGAGATGATTGTGGACTACAGGAAAAGGAGGACCGAGCACACCCCCATTCTCTTTTTTATTTTTATTTTTTTTATTTTTTTATTTTACCCCTTTTTTTCTCCCCAATTTCGTGGTATCCAATTGTTGTAGTAGCTACTATCTTGTCTCATCGCTACAACTCCCGTACGGGCTCGGGAGAGACGAAGGTTGAAAGTCATGCGTCCTCCGATACACAACCCAACCAGCCGTACTGCTTCTTAACACAGCGCGCATCCAACCCGGAAGCCAGCCACACCAATGTGTCGGAGGGTACACCGTGCACCTGGCAACCTTGGTTAGCGCGCACTGCGCCTGGCCCGCCACAGGAGTCACTGGTGCACGATGAGACAAGGACATCCCTACCGACTAAGCCCTCCCTAACCCGGACAACGCTAGGCCAATTGTGCGTCACCCCACGGACCTCCCGATCGCGGCCGGTTACAACAGAGCCTGGGTGCGAACCCAGGGACTCTGATGGCACAGCTGGCACTGCAGTACAGCGCCCTTAACCACTCCGACACCCGGGAGACGCCCCCATTCTCATCGCCCCCATGTGTTGCTCGCCCTTGTTTACCCCTAAATTGGAGACCAGCCCGTTTTGTGTATATTTATTATTTATTTTGAGTTTGCAGTGATCTTTATTCTACATCTGCTATCTTTATTGGCATGCATTATTTTAGCCTTTGCATTTCCTTGGTTTGCTGTGCCTTTCATTTGTGTGTCTCCTAATTATAGTCTCCTCCCCTTTGGCTGGTCTCCATGGGGATCAGCACACCCTTAATTGACACACCTGAGACTAATGCCCTTAATGAGTCATGTGCCCTGTTCAAAAAGGAGCTCCCAGCTCACTTCAGCCCTCTGCTGATGTTGAGAACAACATTTACATTTACATTTAAGTCATTTAGCAGACGCTCTTATCCAGAGCGACTTACATATGTACCCTCCTCACCCCGCTGTGGTAGCACTTAAGTATTCTTAACTAACGATGGCAATAAACAGTAATAAAACCAATCATATGACAATTACAGCTTCTGGTAATCCTAAATAAGGCGTATAAAAATCCTAATGGATTTCAGCAGCGCTCTTCTCCTTTCTATTTCCAACTGTTTTAGTGTCTCGCCTAAATCAAGTCATTAACAACCTCTACTCCTGAGGCTGCTTTTGCCCCCTGACCGCCACGCCACCTGACCGCCATGCTACCGCTAGATGACCGCAACAGAGTCATGCTGTCACCTAGGTGAGCGATGGAGGACAGAGCTGAATGACTGAGTGCTACAATGCACAAAGCCCAGACGGTCTTTCCTGAACTGAGTGGAGATTAAGTGCTACAGAGAGAATGCTAGCCCCTCCCACCTACTCTGGTCTTTGTCCCAGTGGCAAGGCAACATGTATCAACGATGGACTAAGCTATTGGACCAGCAATCTACCCCCTAAAACAAAAATGTATATATATATAGATGGATATCCAATGGATGGACAACGCACAGCGGCAGCGGCCATTTTGTTCTACCTTGGCAGCAGCCAGGATTTAATCATAGGCCTGAGTATCCGTGTTTGTGTGAGCTGTTTGTGTGTTGAAAATGTGTAGACCTCAAGTGAAGAGAATCTAAACTCTTATCAAACATTGTGTGTTGACCTGGGATCGTACTTATCTGATTCTGTCATAGCTTCAAGAGTTTTGTACCAAGTACTGGTGGACTCCACTAACAAAAGAATGGGTGATCAGACCAGAGGTCCAAGACCTTAAGAACAGTTTAGAGTTTTCCCAGGAAGAGGTGCATGTGCTGAAAGAGACTTGAGGCAAGATAACAAAGTCCACCTTAGAGGACATCCACACTGTCTGTGAATCATCATTGTTACAGATGACTGGGAAATCTGACTTGTCTAGAGGGACAATCCAGGAGGAGTAAAACTGTTACCAGAGTCTCCACAGGTCTGGAAAACCTGTATCCTGCCCAGGTGAAAAGACCCAGGCCGATAGTTGTCAGGTTCAAGGACAAGATGGCTGTTTTGGAGAGGGGCAAGAACTTGAGAGGAACCAACATCTTCCTCAACGAAGAACTTATCCCAGATATGAAAGCTGCCAGAGAGTGTGAGGACATTGCTTACATCTGCAATGACAAGCTCATCGTCCACCTTCCCTCTCAAAAGACTGGGAGGAGTGAGAGAGACAAACTTTTGGGTCGGTAGCTTTAGCACGTCACACACACCAACTGACACTGACAAGTCCCTGATTGTTTAGCTTATAGTCAGTCAATGTGTTTTTTTTTGTGAGATACCTAGGAAAGGGCTAAGAATAGCCCATATTAATATATGTAGCCTTAGAAATAAGGTTCACGAAATCAATAACTTGCTAACATCGGGTAACATTCATGCAATGGCCAGCTCTGAAACTCACTTAGATAATTCCTTTTGATATGGCATAACATCTACAGAAAATACAGGAATGGTTATGGGGGAGTTCTTGCTGTATATGGAGACATATTCCTTTAAAGCTTAGAGAACCTTATGTCATGTTGAAGTGTTGTGGTTGCAAGTTTACCTGCCTCATCTAACACCTTTTGTTTTGGGGTGCTGCTGTAGGCCGCCAAGTGCTAAATCAGTATTTGGATCAGTTCCTATAACAAGAAGTACCAAATGGTGGGCCTAAAGTAATTTTTATAAGAGATCATGCAAAATGTTTTATCAGGACTCTTTTGTTGAAGATGTAAAACAATAATGTTGGTTTAATGTGTATGAGGAAGTGAATCCAGATGCAGCACTGGAGGTATTTGTAAGTGTTAAGGGATTTTTTAAAATCAATAATGACTAATTATGTATACATTTCAATCAGGACTGACTAATCAGAATACTATTATGTTACTGTATAGATGTATGAATTTTCTTTTAACCCTAGTACTGAATATAATGTGTGTAAATATAATCAAGAATTAGAACAATGACTGTCTGTTCCTTGGTAGAAATGAATTAACTATATCGCCAGACTGGCTAGAATGTTAATCTACACAGGCAGGCCTTTGGCGCGGTCGTAAATTATCTAAATTAGCATAGACGATGTGGGAAGGCTTGAGAACTATGCAGCCTTTGTACCAGTGTCAAGAAGAGACGGGACAGTTCGAAAACTAATGACGTCATTTTCAGTTTATAACCTGTGGTAAACTGTATCATGTTCAGTACTCTCGAGAATCAACGCTGCTGGTTGATTTTGAGACTGGTCTCTGTCCATTTTATGCAAATAGGAGTCTTACAAATTCTTAGGAATTGACAGAGTGTTTAATTTTAATTGGATATTAAAACATAGAGGAATTTAATTCCTTGTAACAGTAAGCCAAGATAAATGACATGAACAAATGGAGAAGTACCTTAAATGATATCAAGGGTAGAAAACCCAATTAATCTCCAATGTTCATTCAAGTTGATGGTTCATTTACAACAAAAACCTTTTGATATTGCCAATTATTTCAATGATTATTTCACGAGTAAAGTAGAAAAACTTAAGTGAAATGACATTGAAAAGAGAACCCTCATAATGAAAGAAAAGGATTGCTGTTTTGAATTTGGTCAAGTCCATGTGGGAGAGGTGGTAAGCTATCGTGATCCATCAATAATAAGTCACCAGGAATAGACAACCTTGATGGGAAACTATTGAGAATGGTAGCAGACTGTATTGCCCCCCCCCCCCTCTATATGCTATTTCTTTAACCAAAGCCAAAAGGAGGGTTTATCCACAATTGTGGATAGAAGCTAAACTAATTACAATCCCTAAAAGCTGCCCAATCAGTTTGCTGCCTGTTCTTAGTAAACTGATGCAGGTCTTTTGTATTATCAACTGGAGTACAAAATGGAAGAGCCCCAGTTTGCTTTTTTGGCTTTATAAAACAAACAAGTGAATGTCTGGCTGCAGCCTAATGTCCCAGTCATCATCCCTCTGGAGAGAGAGTGAGAGGAGATCCCTCATGAATCCAGTACATCAAGGGAGTTTAATTATACTTTTAATGAATCTATATTATATTGTTTTATAATTTGATCATAGTGGAGTTAATCGGTTCCTCCCTGTCCTCACCCCAGCGCACCGCCCCCCTTTGACCTAAACTTTCTGGCCAATGTTAGCATGGCTCAAGACTTACCTTTTTCATCACCATCCCAATATATATCTATATTTGTATATGCCAGGTTGTGTCTGCTCTAGGACCTATAGGTAATTCATAGTGATTTAAAAGCATAGTAAGAGAGGGCTAAATGGGCTGTCAACTGAGCCAGAAATTCTAATGAAAATTAACACCTCTAGAAAGAACATTGCAATCATATTTAAATCTATTTAGCATAAATGTAGCATACATAATTTATCCTAAATTTAAAAGTGCAACTTAGGTTGTGTATTGGCTTCAGCCTCGTGTCCACACTGATGCTGACATGAGGGAGGCAACAAAATGTAGCCAAACGTTGAGACTTTTAATTACAAAAATATAGGCTAAATGCCAGTTATCTTTGGCAACTATAATGTAGGATAATTAACATTAACATCTAAAGGATTGATTCTGTTGACATAGGCCTACTTGAGGCACAGTTCATTCCAATCAAATGGTCATGAGCAGAGAGAAGGGAGCGGAGAGAAAGGATGGTGCCTGTTTTTGCCCTTCACACATCACCCACCTTACAATCTGAGCGGTGGCAGTCCGCATTCACAATCCTGGTCATATTAGCAACCCATGTTGCTTGTTACATCTGTAGATCTCCCCTCTTCATAACTGATATATACGTCTGTGTCACATGAAACCGCTTGCATGTGCAGTGCGCTTTTTTACAGTATGTTTCGACCAGAAGCGGCCTCCTCTTGACAACTCTTTGCTCCAAAAATTTGCAGCTTTGTGAGCGTAGGTATTCAAATTAGTAAATACTGCACATTTTAGAAAATGAAAAACAAACAAAAAATATTAGCTAGCTACATCTCGCCATTGTATGCAGTGGTGTCTATTCATGGATGCCAAGGAAAGCCAGGCTTTCCCTTAAAATTGAGCAAGAAAAAAATGGTTTATCTTTCGTCTGAATGTATCTCACTGGAGAAAGTATCAGAGCGAGCGAAACAGCGCCCCTCTGTCTCTGTGCAGGCCATCTATCTGATGCGTCTGGTCAAAAAGAGCATTTGGCTTCCCTTGATGAAAAAGTATTCAATCATATCCAATCAGTGTTGAGCTAAACAGAGTAAGCTCAACTGTAAATGGTCCTGGAGCACCAAAAAAGAAAGTGTCAAGGAAATCCAGTTTGGATTTGGCTTCACTCCAAATCACACTGAGAGCAACACGTCATTGACAGAAACAACTTGAATTGTTGCATCTCGTTGTGTTGTCCTCCAGTGGCTAGCTAGCTAAAATTGTCCCTTTCCGAAATTAACCATGGATGGAGATAAACATTTGGACTTCTGGTTTTACGTAATTCTCCGTACAGGCCAATGATTATAAAGGCGATTCTGATACAACCACAAATTCATACATTGTTGCCCTGACCTAAGAGGATGGAAGTTCAATTTGTAGCTAGATGTAGAAGGCTAATGTAACTAGCTAATGTTGCCCATGAAAGGAAGTTAGGCTAGCAACCAAACATTTGAGCCACGTACCACGTAGCCTAGGACAACAAAAAATGTAATTCTGTACTGTATGACAGTCATAGACCTTTCGTCAACATGAAAGATAGGAGGATGGCATTGTAGTAGGGTGAGTCAACATGTGTTTTCTACTCTTACAAATGCACTAACAAACAAATCAGAACCATGGACAGCCATAACATATTTAGTTTACGTTGATTGGACTAAATCGTTTTTGGTATATTTTAGTAGTCACTCTAAGCATAGGTGATTTGCTGAAGTTGAAATTGTGCTGGAATAGTGGAGGGAGCTCCTGTTTTCTTTGCAACTAGTGGTAACTCTCCGTGGTTCTAAATCTAAAGTTGTTTAGAGTCCGAAAATGTCAGGAACATTAGCTTGCTTGATCATGATGTAGATCATGTAACTGTTTGTTACGTACAATATGCTTTATGGACTTCACTGTACAGATGTTGTTCTCCGGTTTCGTGATGGAACAAAGGTGTGGTTGAATCTATTCTGCCACTGTCTTATTGTCTTGGCCTTATGCCTATATATCATGGTGGCTAGAAATATGAACTAGCAGGTTATAAGAGCAAACAATGCAATTATCACAACACAAACAGTTGAAGTCGGAAGTTTACATAGACTTGGGTTGGAGTCATTAAAACGTGTTTTTCAACCACTCAACAAATGTCTTGGTAACAAACTATAGTTTTGGCAAGTCGGTTAAGGCATCTACTTTGTGCATGACAGTATACTACACCAATATTAGTTTCCATTCATACAAACTGTCAAAATGATTTCTCAGCACCGGGTGTGAACTCCTGACTCTCAGACCACTGCACTATGCAGTTCACAATGCTCTAGCAGGCCGTGAGAGTACTTGATGATGGTATGAGGTCGGTTGGTTTACACTGCAGAGCCTTCCCAAACCATAACCCTCTAGGTACGGTACTGCATTGTATAACCTACAAACACTGCTTCCAGCTGCCCCCTGGGGCGATTATACATTTGAGATATGTATTAACCTGTAGGTAGGATATTTATTTACCTATTTAATCCTCCTGCTGCAGGATTATTTTCCTCCTGCGATGACATTTGTCATATTAAGATTCAACAACTGTGCCCTGCTTAACGTTTTCCTTATGGAAATGCTCCCAATAATTTTGAGTTAATCGAGGTGAAAGAGAACAACATTTTAGTCAAATGCAAACTCTGCAAAGGCAGCATTGATGTCTTCGTCCAGAAACACGAAATCCAAACCTGAAAAGCATCTGGTATCCATAAAAATCCAGAAATCTGTTAAAGAGGACACATCTATACACATTATGATAATAAACATAGGTGCATAAATACTATTTATACATAAATAATATATGTGTTCTAACGAAATGTCCACACAAACAATCGAAGTGTCTGATAAATGCAATTCAAAGCGGCAATGACTTTAACATACTGTGGCATACAGCAGGTCAGCCACCAGGGGGAGACTCGTCGAGGCCTTGTGACAGACGGCGTCTACATCAGAAGGCGATGGCTCCCTCTGCTGGACGTGCCAGGTCTCGACAGGCTCTCCGGCCGGGAGTAATTGTGTTTGGTGAGTAATCAAGGGGTTGATTGCTCACCAGCTGGACAAGTCCCATAAAGCTGCCAGAAGGGCAGCACACGGGAGAGGGGACGGGGGGAAAGAGGTTACTCCCTTATAGTCGTGCTCAGTCCCGGAGATAACGGAGGGAGCTCAGTTTTGTTCTCCCCAGGAAACAGCAAGACCCGGAGACCCAGAAGACAGTATCCAAGAGGATGATTTTATTTTTGTTTGTTATTGAAATAAACACTCTTGAAAACAAGCTAATCCAACTCTGTCTGTGTCTGATCTGTAAAAACATTTTGACCAAACCCCTTGGTCTGCCACAATACATTGCTTGGAATGTGAGAGTAGGGTAACTCCCCTCGCGGGTCTTGAACACAGGCCACCAGCACCAATGACGAAGACCCTAAACACTGTTCCAATAAAGGATATCTCTAGGAATAGGGGATGTGCTTATAGAGTCACTATGGTTAGACTCTGATCAGAAGAAACCCTAAAACCCTCCTCCCTATAGGCACTTGTGTCGATCAGAAACAACTTAATAGGTGTAAGCAATAGGTTGAAATTCACTTTGAAGAAAATCTAAGTTCTGTTAAAAAGCAGTGGAGGCTCCTCAGAGGAGGATGGGGAGGACCATCCTCAGTGAATATCATAAAAATAAATATTGTAAAACATTTCAAAATGTATCCTTTTTTAGATAAAACTACACTAGACTATACCAAATTATTGATTAAAACACACTATTTTGCAAAGAATGTCTACAGTAGCCTCAACAGCACTCTGTAGGGTAGCACCATGTTGGAGCTGGAGAACAGCTAGCTTCCGTCCTCCTCTGTGTACATTGGCTTCCATACAAAACCTAGGAGGCTCATGGTTCTCAACCCCTTCCGTACACTTACACAGTAATTATGACAACTTTCGGAGGATGTCCTCCAACCTACCAGAGCTCTTGCAGCATGAACTGACATGTTGTCCACCCAATCAAAGGTTTAGAGAATGAATCTAGTACTGAAAGCATAAGCTAAAGCTAGCTAGCACGGCAGTGCATACAATGTGAGAGAAAGACAATAGTTGAACACGTTTGAACAAATTAATTTATTCCAAAATGACGGAAAAACTAGAGAGAAATATATAGAGAGAGATTTCTTCTGTTTCTTTATTCAGTTTCACTTACTTAAACACCCTGCTCAAACAGAGGGATGCTATGTTAGCTAGCTGGCTATGACTATCCAACATAACACTGGAACTCTTCCAAGTTAAGGTAAGCATTTGGTTTTACTAATCACTGTTACGTTGAACTGGGTGAATGGAATATGAATGACAGTCATCCAATATGCTGTATAGAAATAAGGCCATGCTCATGAAAAGAAAATCATCCTCTCTCCTCTAAAACAGCACTGACCGCCCCTGGTTAAAAGTATACTCAAGAAAATATTTTATTGATCATGGTGATTCAGAAGTATTATTAAAACAGGTTAATATGCCCCACCAACATTACACAACTATACAGAAATAAGTAAATCAAATCAATGATTAGAGCATAGTCAGATTAACTGATACCTGACACGGACCTGGTGTCATAGCAGGAAGATCGAAGTACCATGAACCAAGAGTTCAAATCACGGATGAGGACATATTGAATAATAATTACTGTATAAATGAATATGCACAATATAGACATGTATGTCAATGTGTGTAAATATGCAAGTTGAAAACAATATATGTTAAAAGTGCTGTGTATGTGTGTGTGAGTATCCCAAACCTTACCAACAGACTTGGAGCTATGACTGGATCAGTGGCCCACCAATCAGGGCCATGATTGTCTCGGTAACAAGATGTGATGTGTAATACATTTCTCTTTGGACACGTTCATGTTCATGTTCCCATGAAACATGTCTAAAACATTTTATATTTTTTTTATTTCACATTTATTTAACCAGGTAGGCCAGTTGAGAACAAGTTCTCATTTACAACTCCGACCTGGCCAAAATAAAGCATAACAGTGCGACAACAACAACAACACAGACTTACATATAAACAAAAGTACAGTCAATAACACAAAAGAAAAGAAAAATAGAAAGATCTATGTACAGTGTGTGCAAATGTAGAAGAGTAGGGAGGTAGGCAATAAATAGGCCCTAGAGGCAAAAATAATTACAATTTAGCATTTATACTGGAGTGATATGTGCAGATAATGATGTACAAGTAGAGATACTGGGGTGAAAAAGAGCAAGAGAGTAAGTAATAGTATGGGGATGAGGTAGTCGGGTGTGCTATTTACAGATTGTCTGTGTACAGGTACAGTGATCGGTAAGCTGCTCTGACAGCTGATGCTAAAAGTTAGAGAGGGAGATATAAGACTCCAGCTTCAGTGATGTTTGCAATTCCTTCCAGTCATTGGCAGCAGAGAACTGGAAGGAAAGGCAGCCTAAGTAGGTGTTGGCTTTGGGGATGACCAGTGAAATATACCTGCTGTAGCACGTGCTACGGGTGGGTGTTGCTATGGTGAACAGTGAGCTGAGATAAGGCGGGGCTTTACCGAGCAAAGACTTATAGATGGCTCTGTGATAGACAACATCCAGTTTGATGAGTAGAGTGTTGGGGGTTATTTTGTAAATGACAACGCTGAAGACAAAGATCGGTAGGATAGTCAGTTTTACGAAGGTAAGCTTGGCTGCATGAGTGCAAGAGGCTTTGTTGAGAAATAGAAAGCCGATTCTAGATTTAATTTTGGATTGGAGATGCTTAATTTGAGTCTGGAAGGAGTGTTTACAGTCTAACCAGACACCTAGGTATTTGTAGTTGTCCACATAGTCTAGGTCAGAACCCTCCAGAGTAGTGATGCTAGTCGGGTGGGAGGGTGCGGGTAGCAATCGGGTAGCAATCGGTTGAAGAGCATGCACTTAGTTTTACTAACATTTAAAAGATGTTGGAGGCCACGGGATGAGTGTTGTATGGCATTGAAGCTCGTTTGGAAGTTTGTTAGCACAGTGTCCAAAGAAGGGCCAGAAGTATACAGAATTGTGTTTTATGCATAGAGGTGGATCAGAGAATCATCAGCAGCAAGAGCGATATCATTGATATATACAGAGAAAAGAGTCGGCCTGAAAATTGAACACTGTGGCACCCCCATAGAGACTGCCAGAGGTCCGGACAACAGGTCCTCCGATTTGCCACACTGAACTCTGAGATGTAGTGTGAACCAGGCGAGGCAGTCAGTTGAGAAGCCAAGGCGATAAGAATGCAGTGATTGACAGAGTCGAAAGCCTTGGCCAGGTTGATGAAGACGGCTGCACAGTACTGTCTTTTATCGATGGCGGTTATGATATCGTTCATGACCTTGAGTGTGGCTGAGGTGCACCCATGACCATGTCGGAAAACAGATTGCATAGTGGAGAAGGTACGGTGGGATTCGAAATGGTCGGTGATCTGTTTATTAACTTAGAAAGGCAGGGCAGGGTGGACATACAGTTGAAGTCGGAAGTTTACATACACTTAGGTTGGAGTCATTAAAACTTTCTTGTTAAACAAACTATAATTTTGGCAAGTCAGTTTTAAGACATCTAATTTTTCGAACAATTGTTTACAGACAGATTATTTCACTTATAATTCACTGTATCACAATTCCAGTGGGTCAGATACATACACTAAGTTGACTGTGCCTTGGAAAATTTCAGAAAATATGTTATTGCTTTAGAAGCTTCTGATAGGCTAATTTACATAATTTGAGTCAATTGTAGGTGTACCTGTGGATGTACAGTGGCGCAAAAAAGTATTTAGTCAGCCACCAATTGTGCAAGTTCTCCCACAAAAAAAGGTGACAGAGGCCTGTAATTTTCAACATAGGTACACTTCAACTATGACAGACAAATGAGGGGGGAAAAAACAGAAAATCACATTGTAGGATTTTTAATGAATTTATTTGCAAATTATGGTGGAAAATAAGTATTTGGTCAATAACAAAAGTTTATCTCAATACATTGTTATATACCCTTGTTGGTTTGCTTTGCTGCAGGAGGGACTGGTGCACTTCGCAAAATAGATGGCATCATTAGGGCGGAAAATTAGGTGGATGTATTGAAGCAACATCTCATGGACAATGACCCCAAGCATACTTCCAAAGTTGTGGCAAAATGGCTTAAGGACAACAAAGTTAAGCTATTGGCTTTGTGGCCATCACAAAGCCCTGATCTCAATCCCATAGAAAATTTGTGGGCAGAACTGAAAAAGCGTGTGTGAGCAAGGAGGCCTTACATACAATCCTGACTCCGTTACACCAGCTCTGTCAGGAGGAATGGGCCAAAATTCACCCAACTTGTTGTGTGAAGCTTGTGGAAGCCTACCCAAAATGTTTGACCCAAGTTAAACAATTTAAAGACAATGCTGCCAAATACTAATTGAGTGTATGTAAACTTCTGACCCACTGGGAATGTGATGAAAGAAATAAAAGCTGAAATAAATCATTCTCTCTACTATTATTCTGACATTTCACATTCTTAAAATAAAGTGGTGATCCTAACTGAGTCAATTGTAGGTGTACCTGTGTACCTGACAGGGAATTTTTACTAGGATTAAATGTCAGGAATTGTGAAAAACTGAGTTTAAATGTATTTGGCTAAGGTGTATGTAAACTTCCGACTTCAACTGTAGGTCTATAAAATTTTGGGTCTAAGGTGTCGCCCCCTTTGAAGAGAGGCATCTTTCCAATCTTTGGGGATCTCAGACGATACGAAAGAGACGTTGAATAGGCTAGTAATAGGGGTTGCAACAACTTCTGCAGATTATTTTAGAAAGAGAGGGTCCAGATTGTCTAGCCCAGCTGATTTGTAGGGATCCAGATTTTGCATCAGCTGTTTGGATTTGGGTAAAGGAGAAGTGGGGGGGTTGGGTAAGTTGCTGCAGGGGGTGCTGAGGTGTTGGCTGGGGTAAGGCTAGCCAGGTGGAAAGCATGGCCAGCCGTGGAAAAATGCTTATGGAAATAATCGATTATTGTAGATTTATCAGTGCTGACAGTGTTTCCTATCCTCAGTGCAGTGGGCAGCTGGGAGGAGGTGCTCTTATTCTCAATGGACTTTACAGTGTCCCAAAACCTTTTGGAATTAGTGCTACAGGAAGCACATTTCTGTTTGAAAAAGCTAGCCTTAGCTTTCCTAACTTACTGAGTACATTATATTGGTTCCTCTCCTGACTTCCCTGAAAAGATGCATATCGTGGGGGCTATTCGATGCTAATGCAGAACACCACAGGGTTTTTTTTGTGCTGGTCAAGGGCAGTCAAGTCTGTGGTGAACCAAGGGCTATATCTGTTCTTAGTTCTAAATTTTTTGAATGAAGTATGCTTTTTTAAGAGCAACCAGGCATTTTTGAAGAGCAACCAGGCATCCTCTACTGATGGGATGAGGTCAATATCCTTCCAGGATACCTGGACCAGGTCGGTTAGAAAAGCCTGCTCGCTGAAGTGTTTTAGGGAGCTTTTGACAGTGATGAGGGGTGGTCATTTGACCATGGACCCATTACGCACGCAGGCAATGAGGCAGTGACCGCTGAGATCCTGGTTGAAGACAGCAGAGGTGTATTTAGAGGGCAAGTTGGTCAGGATGATATCTAAGAGGGTGCTCATGGTTAGAGATTTTGGGGTGTACCTGGTAGGTTCCTTGAAAATTTGTGTGAGATTGAGGGAAACTACCTTAGAGTGTTGGGTGGCTGGGGTGTTAAGCAAGTCCCAGTTTAGGTCACCTAACAGTACGAACTCTGAAGATAGTTTGGGGGCGATCAATTCACAAATGGTGTCCATGGCACAACTGTGGGCTGAAGGGGATCTATAGCAAGCGGCAACGGTGAGAGACTTGTTTCTGGAAAGCTGGATTTTTAAAAGAAGAAGCTTAAATTGTTTGGGCACAGACATGGATAGCATGACAAACTCTGCTATCTCTGCAGTAGATTGCAACTCTGCCCCCTTTGGAAGTTCTATCGTAAAATGTTATAGTTAGGGATGGAAATTTCAGGATTTTGTTGGCCTTCCTAAGCCAGGATTCAGACACGGCTAGGACAACCGGGTTGGCGGAGTGTGCTGAAGCAGTGAATAAAACAAACTTAGGGAGGAGGCTTCTAATGTTAACATGCATGAAACCAATGCTTTTAAGGTTGCAGAAGTCCACAAATGAGAGTGCCTGGAGAACGGGAGTGATGCTGGCGGCTACAGGGCCTGGGTTAACCTCTACATCACCAGAGGAACAGAGGAGGAGTAGGATAAGATTATGGCTAAAGGCTAAAAGAACTGCAGGTTTCTTGGCACGAAAGGATAGATTAAAGGCATAATGTACAGACTAGAGTATGAACAAGGGTACAGACCAGGGTACATTAATATCTTATATTTTGAGAACATGGCAACCATGTTCTGTGTATGTTTGGTGGGACGTTGATGGAATATTTTCCTAACCCTCAGTAAACTGGACACATGCAATTTTCCCCCGAAACGTGTCTAGAACATTCATATCTTATTTTCTGAGAACCTAGCAAACATGATCTGTGTATTGTAAATGAGAACTTGTTCTCAACTGGCCTACCTGGTTAAATCAAGGTGAAATAAAAAATAAATCAATCGAAACTATTTGGTGGGATTTTGTAAAAAGCTCTCACAGTCTCATGTCAAAAAAGACGTTCATCTGTGTTTCTCAAAAGTAAAATATATAAGTTCTTCCAAACTTCAAATTTCGAAGTGTTTAGGGTACATTTATGCATTTATACATTTATCCAAATTTGTAAGGTTAGGGTTAAGTCTAGGAATTAATTCTGAAATCTTAAAGTCAGGCATTAACTCTGAATGATTAATAAGGTAAGGGTTAAGGTTTGGGATAGGCTTAAAACAAAAATAAATAAACAAATTATATTGCTGGATTCAAAATATCCAACCTTTGGCACCAGAGGCAGATGTTTACAACTGTCTTCTATCCCCAACCACAACGCCCTAGCAAAACCAAAACCTACTTGAAGGTAACAGTGCTCACTGTTGCCCCTAATGGGCTGACTGAGGATGACCCCTGGTTTGCTGTGGGTGTGGTCGTGGAATGATAACTTCTTAAATACATAACATGTACGATATAACTTGTCCTCTCTTATGTGAAGGTTGGGTGGCAAGGAGCCCACCTGGTACAGGATAGGAGTAGCTGAGAGGACCAGATGGTTTATAAATAATGCTTTGCTATGCTCTGCTTTACTCTGTTTTCCATGATCAAAGTTTTATCCTATATCTTACATGTCAATAAACAATACAGTTTTATACTTATGGGTGTCAAAAGGGGGAGCCAAAAGCATATATCACTTGTTGATTTTTTTTCTATTTTTCTTGGTTGATTTTTCTTTTCTGTTTTTCTGTAAAAAAAGTACAAAATAATGTTTTAGTAATAATAAACGTTTGATTATTTCCATGAAATGCTATTAACATATTACTATGTTGGGACCGCTGAAATAAAGGATAATGAGTGACACCCTTGTGGGTGTCAAAAGGGGGAATCAAAAACTCCAGTTTATACATATGTTAATAAACAAAGGGACGTGCATCACTTCATTTATTCACAAAATAAAGGTTTAAAGTTCCTGGGTTCATCAGCAACCTAGTATATCGGATGGTGTGGTTACAGGGTGTAAAAAGGGGGATTATGGGGATTCTGTGTTATGCAATATAGCCCGTTACCATATATGTGAATGAATATTATCTGCTGTTGGCTTGTGTGGATGTATGTATGTGTTATGCAACATAGCTGACTTGAAACATTGTTAACAGTTTCAGGGCCATGGGCCTTTCTCATGATGGAAAAATACAGAATAACATGAAGACAGGAACTGTGCAATGAGTTGGGGGGAGTACATTCATAACGTAGTGTTGCGAGAACAAACCGTCTTTTGTTAGATAACAGGAGCCAGGTGCCTGATAACTGCATATTCTACACAGCTACAACACTGACCGCTGAAGCGCTTAGGGGGCTGGGACCAGCTCTGCGCCAACAATCAACGATAGGCTGGGTGAGTATAAACCACGCCCAGTCTCTACTCTGACAGGCCGGCTCGGAAGCAGGAACTATTTCTGTCAGAGTATATTTATAATATCTTTGTCAAGAACAAGTCAGTTCTCTGTTTTGCCCTGCGAGGTGGGACAGAGAGTCCGTATATACGAAAATTGCATTTACCACTTATTGCTTAGCTAATAAAAAATACATAGTATACAATCGGTGACTCAATGTCATGCTTATCCTGATACCAGATTGGAATTGACTCGACCCTAACAGAAGGCAGAACCTCAGTTAAATTAGCCAATAATAATCTTCAGTCAAGTTAGCCTAAAGGTCGGCAGATGGCGATATTGGGGTACGCATGCAGCCAGCTATATATCCCTGGTTCGTACATTAAACATTCTCCATTCAGGCTGCATACTGTTTGTGAAACACCATTTTCCACCACCATGCTAGAGAGGCTAATGGTAGGTAGGTAGGTAGGTCGGCTAGCTATAGCAACTTAGTTTAATGCACTGACTAAATCGCTCTGGATAAAAAACAGCTGCTACATGACAAATGTAAATGTAAAAATTAACACTTGCAAAGCACTGGGTATTTTTTTTGAATGAGCTCCAGCACTAAACAAGACTCAATTTTGTCGGTCCGTACTGGACCAAATCGCTGAGCACGATACGCAACATCTGGGTCGAGCATTCCTATCCATTAGCCAAGCATGATGGTGGAAAGTGAAGTTTCATAAAGAAAGTACATTATATTTCCCCAATTTTTTTCCTTCCTTCTCACCATTAAATCGAGTTAAGGAGGAAATCGACACCTTCGTAGCCTGAATAGAGAATGTTTTACGTATGAACCGGTCCACAGGGGATACAAGTGTATAGCTGGCTGCATGCAGTTAATTTGGATGGTAAGATGAAACGGCTCAATATCGCTATCTGCCGGCCTTTGGACTACAATCAAGTCAAGTGGGAACTTTTTATACGGAACTAAACATCACGGAACGGAACGTTGTTCACGGAATGGTTTCAGTGCTGCACAATAATGGCATCTGTGAAAAAGGCGCATGTGGAGAACTCAGCTGTGGTATTAGGTAAGCTTTAATAGTTTTTCTTATAATTTTTCAAAAGAAGTATAGGCAGCTAGCTAGATGATTAACCTTGTATCGTTGGTCTCTCCCAGACTCAATAGACTGGACTCAAGCCTGGTAGCTAGGCTAGCTATAGCATTGGCACTCTAGCATGATCAGAATCTTTGGCTGTACGTTAAGTATCTAAACAGTTACATTAAACCCTGTGGAGTCTTAAGTAGGCAGATCAACGTACTAGCTAGCTATGGTACTTGCTTTTAGTCGTCTTCGCTCTGCATTTGAAATATCAAATGGCACTAGCGTTCGCTTTACACGCGAAAGGTCCCCGTTTTGGGGGGACTCCCGAGTGGCGCAGCGGTCTAAGGCATTGCATCTCATTGCTTGATTCGTCACTACAGACACCCTGGTTCGAATCCAGGCTGTATCACAACCGGCCGTGATTGGGAGTCCCATAGGTTGGCCCAGCGTCTTCCTGGTTTGGCCGGTGTAGGCCGCCATTGTAAATAAGAATTTGTTCTTAACTGACTTGCCTAGTTAATGAAGTGAAATAATAAACCAAAACCTAAAAAGTAGCTAGCCTATGTGACGTAACTTGGCTAGTTTAGGGAGCTAACTTAGATAATTGGTTAGTAAGCTGTCTGTGTAAGCTAAACATTTGATCGAATCAATACTTAATGCCCAGCCTTAGATTGTAGCTAGTGTTTATAGAGAAGCATGAACAATGCAAACATTAGGTGTCTGCTGGGTTAAGCTAGATCTGAAATGGCAAAGCTGAATTGTTTTGAATTTGCAACCTATTCAAGCCTAGCTATTATTTGTATAAGTCAATATGATAAATGCCTTATTTTCACACATCAGAAGAGGATTCTGAGCCCCAGGAGGACCACAGTGCTGAGAATGATGATTCTGACAGAGGGAGCGATGGCGGAGGGTCAGAGGATGGAGGGAGCGATGGAGAGGGGTCAGAGGATGGAGGAAGTGATGATGGAGAAGAGGATGGAGAGAGTGATGGGGAGCAGGCTATGTATGGAGGGAGCGAAGGAGAGAAAGAAGAGGGTGAAGGCAACAGAGAAGCAGATGATGTAGACACCAACCCCAATGCTGGATGGGCGGAGGCCATGGCCAAGATTCTGCAGAAGAAAACGCCAGCGAGTAAACCCAGCATCCTGCTGAAGAACAAAGAGCTGGACAAGATGAAGGAGAAGGAGAAGAAGGAGAGTCTGGAGAGGAAGAAACAGGTACTGTTTATTTTCATGTCTGTACATGTTTCTGTGTATGTACCTGTATGTCAATTTCTCACTTTAATGAACACAGGTATTAAACTGGTTATTGAAATCAGATGATAGCCTGATAACAGAAATATCCTTAGACCAGTTCACCTGGCGTTAAATTGCACCCATGGCATTTATTCAGTACAGCTTGCCTGTATGTACGTGCTTAATAACTTTTTTTTCCTGGCTGCCAGACTGATAAGAAGCGAGCTTGGGAGATGATGTGTCGAGAGAAACCAGACGTTGTAAAAGACCGAGAGAATGAGAGGAACCTGCAGAGAGTTGCTACCAGGTACAAACACACGTGTGCCGCTTACAAACCTACAGTGCCTTCAGAAAGTATTCACACCACGTGACTTTTTCCAAATGTTGTCGTGTTAAAGCCTGATTTTAAAATGGATTCAATTTCGATTTTTGGTCACTGGCCTACACACAATACCCCATAATGTCAAAGTGGAATTATGTTGTTTTTTTGTTTTGTTTTTTACAAATGAATGAAAAGCTGAAATGTCTTGAATCAATAAGTACAGTGCATTCGGAAAGTATTCAGACACCTTGACTTTTCCCACATTTTGTTACTTTCCAGCCTTATTCTAAAATTGATTTAATCGTTTTTACACCCCTCAATCTACACACAACACCCCATAATGACAGCAAAAAAAAAAAAAATTTTTACAAAAGTATTAAAAGTAAAACACATACCTTATTTACATAAGTATTCAGTACTTTGTTGATGCAATTACAGCCTTGAGTCTTCTTGGGTATGATGCTACAAGCTTAGCCATGCCTATATTTGGGGAGTTTCTCCCATTCTTCTCTGCAGATCCTCTTTAGCTCTTTAGATGAGGAACGTTGCTGCACAGATATTTTGAAGTCACTCCAGAGATGTTCGATCGGGTTCAAGCCCGGTCTGGCTGGGCCACTTAAGGACATTCAGAGAGACATGTCCCAAAGCCACTCCTGCATTGTCTTGGCTGTGTGCTTAGGGTCGTTGTCCTGTTGGAAGATGAACCTTCACCTTAGTCAGAGGTCCTGAGCACTCTGGTGCAGGTTTTCATCAAGGATCTCTCTGTACTTTGCTCCCTTCATATTTCTCTCAATCCTGACTAGTCTCCCAGTCCCTGCTGCTGAAAAACATCCCCACACATGATGCTGCCCCCACCATGCTTCACTGTAGGGATGGTGCCAGGTTTTCTCCAGACATGACAATTGGCATTCAGGCCAAAGTGTTGAATCTTGTTTTCATCAGACCAGTGAATCTTGTTTCTCATGGTCTGAGAGTCCTTTAGGCGTTCCAAGTGGGCTATCATGTGCCTTTTGACTGAGAAATGGTTTTCTGTCTGGCCAGTCTACCATAAAGGCCTGATTGGTGGAGTGCTGCAGAGATGGTTGTCCTTCTGGAAGGTTCTCTCATCTCTACAGAGGAAGTCTAGAGCTCTGCCAGAGTGACCACCGGGTTCTTGGTCACCTTCCTGACCAAGGCCCTTCTCCAATTGCTCGGTTTGGCCTGGCGGCCAGCTCTAGGAAGAGTCTTGGTTATTCCAAACTTATTCCATTTAAGAATGATGGAGGCCACTGTTTTTGGACCTTGAATGCTACAGAAATGTTTTGGTACCCTTCCCCAGATTTGTGCCTCAACATAATCTTGTCTCGGAGCTCCACAGACAATTCCTTTGACCTCCTGGCTTGGTTTTTGCTCTGACATGCACTGTCAGAATCATGTCTAATTAATTGAATTTACCATAGGCGGACTCCAATCAATTTGTAGAAACATCTCAAAGGTGATCAATGGAAACAGGATGCACCTGAGCTCAATTTCTAGTCTCATAGCAATGGGTCTGAATACTTAAGTAAATAAGGTGTTTGTGTTTTTGCTTTGTCATTATGGGGTGTTGTGTGTAGATTGAGGGATTTGAATTTTATACATTTTTGAGTAAGGCTGTAACATAACATGGAAAAGGTCTAGGGGTCTGAATACTTTCTGAATGTACTGTATTCAACCCCATTGTTGTAAGGAGTCGCATGATAACTTTCATGGGCTCACCAAGTCACAACAAAGATACAGGAGTCCTTCCTAACTCAGTTGCCAGAGAGGAAGGAAACCTCTCAGGGATTTCTCTTTAAAATTGTGACTTTAAAATGGTTAGTTTAATGGCTGTGATAGTAGAAAACTGAGGATGGATCAACAATTTTGTAGCTACTCCACAATACTAACCTAATTGACAGAGTGAAAAGGAAGCCTGTACAGTATACAACTATTCCTGAACATGCACCCTGTTTGCAACAACACATGAAAGTAATACTGCAAAAAATGTGGCAAAGCAATTCACTTTTTGTCCTGAATACAACATGTTTATGTTTGGGCCAATCCAATACAACACATTACTGAGTACCATGCACCATATTTTCAAGCATAGTGGTGGCTGCAACATGTTATGGGTAAGCCTGTAATCGTTAAGGGCTGGGGGATTTTTTCAGGATGAGTAACTAAACAAGAATGGAGCCAAGCACAGGCAAAATCCTTTCCACCAGACACTTGGAGATTAATTCACCTTTCAACAGGACAATAATCTGACCAAATATACACTGGAGTTGCTTACCAAGAAGACAGTGAATGTTCCTGAATGGCCGAGTTAGTTTCACCTTAAATCTCCTTGAAGATCTATGTCAAGACCTGGAAATGGTTGTCTAGCAATGATCAACAACCGACTTGACAGAGCTTGATGAATTTTGAAAAGTATAATGGCCAAATGTTGTACAATTCAGGTGTGCAAAGCTCTTAGAGACTTACCCAGAAAGACTCACAGCTGTAATTGCTGCCGATGGTGATTCTAACATGTATTGATTTAGTAGTGTGAATGCTTATGTAAATTGGTTATTTTGCATTTATGATTTTGTGCTAAATATAAGCGCCACAAAATATTACAATTAATCTTACAGTGAATTGCCTTTAAATTTTACCAGAATGTCAGTGTGATATGTGTACCTCTCCTCTCCACAGGGGGGTAGTACAGCTGTTCAACGCTGTGAGGAAGCACCAGAAAACGGTGGATGAGAAGGTGAAGGAGGCGGGCGGCTCGGAGAGGAAGAAGGCCAAGCTCCTCTCCTCTGTCTCCAAGAAAGACTTCATCAACGTGCTTCGTGGCACAGAGGGTGGCAGCGAGGTTGTCACCAAGACAGAGAGACAGGTGGTGAGTTTCATCCCTGATACCTCTCCCACTGATGTGTTGTTTTCCCAGAGTTGGTCTTAAGGCAGGTGCTAAATTCACCCAACTAAAGATTTATTGCAGCTAAAGTGTGAATTGCAGCCAGTTGTAGTTGTGCTGAATATAATAGTTATAATTCCATTCTCCCGGATGCCAGTCGCTGTGCACCAATGTACCTCACTCACATGGCTCTCTCAGCTATATAATTTCTTATTAGTCGGGTACTTCTCACAGGCCTAGCAGCTCCGAAGTAGCCTACAAGTGAAGACAGACATACTTCTTATCGAATTCTGATGCGCACTTTGAAGATGTTAGAAGAACTGTCCACATTTGCTTTTCCTCAGCCAACAAGACAAGTAAACAAACGGCAATATCACTTGTCTATGTCAATGTTCTATACCCCATAGTAGGAAAGTTAACCTAATCTATTGGTTAGCTTGTCGTTCTGTGCGAGAGAAAAAACATTTGAATCAGACTCTGGGGCAGTTGTGGGGCGATGGATCCCAAATTCATACAACCACTACACAATTTTTTAAATATTTTTTTTAAAGCAATAGATCAAGTTTAGCTTAATTTAGATTAGTTTTTTTTTACATTATAAGCATTGCACACACGGCAATAGGCTACGTGCAAATGTTCCAATATGCAGTGGTCGAAAAAGTACCTAATTGTCATACTTCAGTCATACTTGAGTAAAAGTAAGGATGCCTTCATAAAAAAGTAAAAGTGAATGTCACCCAGTAAAATAATACTTGAGTAAAAGTCTTAGTGTTTTGTTTTAAATGTACTTGCATATCAAAAATAAAAGTGAAACTATGAATCATTTCAAATTCCTTATATTAAACAAACAGCACAATTTTCTTGTTTTTTTTAAATTGACGGATAGCCAGGGGCACA
Organism: Oncorhynchus gorbuscha; assembly: GCF_021184085.1. Taxonomy (NCBI): domain Eukaryota; kingdom Metazoa; phylum Chordata; class Actinopteri; order Salmoniformes; family Salmonidae; genus Oncorhynchus; species Oncorhynchus gorbuscha. The sequence continues at coordinate 30,897,488 of NC_060191.1, read as the reverse complement.
CTCCAACCCTCACATAATTTACAAACTAAGCATTTGTGTTTAGTGAGTCTGCCAGATCTGAGGCGGTAGGGATGGCCAGGCATATTTTCTTGATAAGTGTGTGAATTGGATAATTTTTCTGTCCTGCTAAAGCATTCAAAAAGTACTTTTCGGTGTCAGGGAAAATGAATGGAGTAAAAAGTACATTATTTTCTTTAGGTATTGTAATGAAGTAAAAGTTGTCAAATACCCAAGAAAACTACTTAAGTAGTACATTAAAGTAGAGGTCGACCGATTACGATTTTTCAACTCTGATACCAATTTATTGGAGGACCCAAAAAAGCCGATACCGATTAATCTGTAAATATTTTTATTTTTTTGTAATAATGGCAATTACAACAATACTGAATGAACACTTATTTTAACTTAATATAATACATCAATAAAATCTATTTAGTCTCAAATAAATAATGAAACATGTTCAATTTGGTTTAAATAATGCAAAAACAGTGTTGGAGAAGAAAGTAAAAGTGCAATATGTGCCATGTAAAAAAGCTTACGTTTAAGTTCATGGTAGAAATAGTTTTAGTTACTTAGCTCCGTGGTCCTGGAATTCTCTCCTGAACATTTTAAAACACTTGATCGATGTATATAATCATAGAAGAATGTAATTGTTTTTAGGCCAGCTGTTTTTGGTCAAGATGTTTGTGTTTTTAATGTAATATGTAATTGTTGTGCTGTATGTGTGTTTATAGTTTTGTTTAATGTTCTGGTAGTTGTTTTGTCTGAAACGTTGTTCCCCCTGCTGCTATTGGACCAGGTCTCTCTTGGAAAAGAGATGTTATCTCAATGAGAAAAAACCTGTAAATAAAGGTAAAATAAAAAATGTCAGAATTATGTACAATTCTGGCAAATTAGTTTGCAACGAGCCACTCTGCCCAAATTGTTGCATATACCCTGACTCTGCGTGCAAGGAATGCAAGAGAAGTGACACAATTTCCCTAGTTAATATTGCCTGCTAACATGGATTTATTTTAACTAAATATGCAGGTTTAAAAATATATATACTTCGGTGTATTGATTTTAAGAAAGGCAAAAGATGTTTATGGTTAGGCACATTCGTGCAACGATAATCTACTTTTGTTAAATCATCACCAGTTTGGCGAAGTAGGCTGTGATTCGATGATAAATTAACAGGCACTGCATTGATTTTATATGCAACGCAGGACAGGCTAATTAACCTAGTAATATCATCAACTATGTGTAGTTAACTAGTGATTATGTGAAGATTGATTGTTTTTTCTAAGATGAGTTTAATGCTAGCTAGCAACTTACCTTGGCTTACTGCACTCGCGTAACAGATGGTCTGCCTGCCACGCAGTTGACTCATGGAATGCAATGTAATCGGCGTCCACAAATGCGATTGTTATAAAAACTTTAAATCAGCCCTAATTAATCGGCCAACCTCAAATATAGAGAGAAAATTGCTGCTGTCATACTAACAGCAGCACCATAGGGACAGTCTGACATACTAACAGGGCCTCTGAGCTTCAGGGTTAGAGGATCAGTGTTATAGCTGGGCTGGCACTGGAGATTGAAGGGTTTAGATTGGGGATTTTCAGACGCCCAAACCCAGGATATTTTTCTGGTGATTGACATGGGATTTTAACATTAATAAATGCGTCTTGTATAGGGCAGGTCTGTAATAATTTCCACCATAACCACTTATTAAATGTAATAATTTAATAAATATTCTCTGTAGTGGCCTGTTGTGAAGTGTAGTTTCCCTTGATGTCCACATGGTGGCACTGTTGGCTGTGGGATGTTGTGAAACTTTCTTGGAGACTATTGTTATGAGACTGAGGAGTTGGGAGTTATAGTGGTGGTCTATTCTATAAGAAACGGATCATGTATGGGTAATAAGTACCATCTTTGTAAAAAGCTGATATATTTTGTTTGTGTATAGACTGGCTGGGAGGCAGAAGAGAAGCCAGCCTGGAGCGTGCTGAGAGACGACTTTATGATGGGAGCCTCCATGAAGGACTGGGACAAGGAGAGCGACGAGGAGGGGGGCGAGCAGGAGGCACCAGAGGGTGTGGAGGACGACAACAGCGAGTCGGACTGAGCAGACTGGCCCATCTAAGTGTGTATATGACTGAGCACACCCAGGAGTGTGTGTGTACACAAGACCGTGCCTTTTGAGTCCACTGTGAGGAATGGAGCTGAAGGGTCCTGCATCGCTGAGATCGGCTCAACCCAGCCTCCCTCTCCTCTTCCCCCAGAGGCAGCTCTACCAGGCCCAAAAACCCCTCTTTGAATTTTCTATATGGAACAAGGAGCTGAAGAAAGACTGCGGTCCAGGTCCTGTTCTGGCCCACAATGCTTTGGGTCAGGATACCTAGTTTGTGTAATGCTGGTGCTCTCTGGCTTGTCAAGGTCCCACGGAACATTTTTCCATCTGAACTCTGCTGTGTATATAGACCCTTTTCCCCCCTAACAGTTGCATGTTCCTCAATAAAAAGCCAGTTGATAAACATTTCCCTTTCCAGTTTTGTGTTTTAATTGTTTTTTGGTGAACTGAGTTATAGCACTAGTTTAACTAAAGACTTATTGATGTCTTTATACACTGTGTACAAAACATTATGCACACCTGCTATTTCCATGAGACTGACCAGGTGAATCCAGGTGAAAGCTATGATCCTTATTGATGTCACTTGTTAATTCCCCTTCAATGTGTAGCTGATGGGGAGGAGAGCGGTTAAAGAAAGATTTTTAAGAATTGAGACATGGATTGTGTATGTGTTCCATTCAGGGAGTGAATGGGCAAGACACATAAGATTTAAGAACTGCACCTCAACAGTCACGCTCAACAGTTTCCTGTGTGTATCAAGAATGGTCCACCACCCAAAGGACATCCAGACAACTTGACACAACTGTGTTAAGCATTGGAGTCAACATGGACCAGCATCACCATGGAACTCTTTCGGCACCTTGTGGAGGCTGCTCTGAGGTCGGGGTGGGTGCAAATCAATATTAGGAAGTTGTTCTTAATGTTTTGTACACTGTTTATCTAGTTTATTTCATACATTTTTAGATATTTATTTTATGCAGTGGTTGAAAAAGTACCCAATTGTCATACTTGAGTAAAAGTGGAGATGCCTTTCAATAGAAAGTTATTCAAGTGAAAGTCAGCCTGTAAAATACTACTTGAGTAAAAGTATTTGGTTTTAAATATACTTAAGTATAAATAATTTCAAATTCCTTATGTTAAGCAAAGCGGACAGCACCATTTTCTTGTTTTTAAAATGTGTTGCAAGGGTCACATTATTTACAAAAGATGAATTTGTGTTTAGTGAGTCTCTTGATAAGTGCATGAATTTGACAATTTTCCTGTCCTACGCATTCAAAATGTTACTAGTACTTTTGGTTGTCAGGGAATGTGTGGAGTAAAAAAGTAAAACATTATTTTAGGAATGTAGTAAAGTACCAGTCAAAAATATAAATAGTGAACTACAGATACTCCAAAACACTACTTTAATAGAAAAAAGTATTTTTTATTTAAGCACTTGACACCACTGGTTTTTATGTGGTATGGTTGTAGTGATCATATGACAAACAAAAGATGTAGTAGACATGCTCCCTGACTGTCAGAGAATGTGAGATGCCCTACTGATGACCCCTCGGAGAGGAAATGTGTGTGTGTGCCAGAGAGCATAGAACAGCTGGTGACATTGAGATGCTGTCCCACTACATAAACCTCTCATTTTGTGGCGCCCACCCCGTTTTACACACTGCTTGCCTGCGTGTGTCTACTGGACGGTTGCCAATGTGACAGCCCTCACATCGGAGTGAACCTGAGCGCCAAGTTGATGTGGCGACTGCCCAGTGGCAGTTCTGCCTACTCCTCTTTTCTCTTTCTCTCCCTTTCGCTTTTTTCACACAAAAAAATATTCCTGTCTGACCCTTGCCACACTCACACAAGTAGTGGAAATATTTGCAAAGAGCCCTTATCGCCGCAAGGAGAATGCCGCCACGTCTCAGCCGACCTGTCTCCACCGCTTAGAGCGCCCATTCGTCATGGCAACACTGTGACCTGCCACTATGGAATGCCAGGGCTCTCCTGGCTTTGTTGACACACTGCTAGAGAACCAGCCTGCTATGTCACCTCATCCTCTTCAGTCTATATGGTATTGTCCTCTATCCCTCTTTATTAGGTCCAGCTGTCCCTTTGCTGCTCTGACCTGGGCCATGTTCATTAAGCACAAAGTGGAAGAAAATGTAGGTAATTAGCGAGGTACTACCTGAATGTGCCCAATAAGACACTTGTTTTCTGTCATTTTGTCAGTGTGCCCAAATGAACACGACCCAATGGTTTTCCTGAGCCGGTGTACAGGGATTGTAGAGATGGAGTTACTAATACAGGTTCACTGGGTGTAAAATAATGATATAGGGATATCTACAGGTGCAGAAGGAGATTAAACATGACAGGGTCACTCACTACATAAGTTTAGAGGGCTTTAAAGTAATAATGGTGTTCTGTCTGTGTTACTGTACCGTATACTCTGACCGGTCATGGTGTGTTCAACACAGTGAGCAGGTGTCGGAGAGGACATGCAGGAACTGCCTTCCCTGTGTGAGATATCTACCTCTATTCCCAATGCATCTCACACACACACTCACACCTCTTGTTGGCCTAAGATGTCTGTGTGGGTATTGATTTAGTGACAACATCTGGTTTACACCAGTAAGTCCGGGCTCTGAGAGAGTTTCTGAGAGCCTGTCATTGCTGATGAATTGCAGGCTTTGGTTTGGGTGGAGTGGGGTCGGAGGTGTGGGGGCAGGGTGAGAGAGAGGGAGGTTTTAGCAGAGACAGGAAAAAAAGACTTGGCAAAGGATGAAAACAGTGGGGTTTTCTTGGGAGCGTAAATGTAAATCAACCTGGCGCATTATGACTGTGAGAGTGAGAATCCAAGAAAATAGAAACAGAGTGGATACGGGAATGTCCATGGCTGACATGGTGCAGTCCCCCTAAAACAGGTGCAGGGATGACAAGAGAGCTGTAGTGTACCACTCCCTAACAAAGACCCAGGGAAGAACCATTCTAAACATCCCCCATTTAAGAGCTGGATAAAGGGTTTTAAAAATAATGGGCATAACAAATTACTTGTAGTGGTGATGTTGTTTTTATTGAAGTTATTCAAATCTTACGGGAAGCAGTATTCTTGCCAACTTCTGTCGTGTTATTGAGGAGGATTGCGAAAAGAGCATGCATACCCGGAACCCACAAATCAAATCAGCCTTTATCACGTATTTATCCCGTTCATATAATTTCTCAGGAAGCTCAATTTTATGTTATTGTAAAGTTCTTGTAAGTTTTCATCTGCAAGACGTTTCTTTAGAACCATCCCAGCTCGAATCTGAAATATTTATTGTCTACTTTATCCATTGCAAAATGCGGTACCAAAATAAGTGTATGTTTTTACAACGGACTTGTGGATATGGTTATTGAGCTAGTGGACGCCAAATTATCCATCTGGCGTTAGGACCCCGTGGTTGCGCGCAGGGACATTGCCCGCTGCATTGTCCGGATGGGCACACTAAACACTCATTACAATAAATCGTCTCGTAACCTGAAGTTGAAGGAGTCCCCCGGCCTGAAAGTGACGACCACAACATCCATTTGAAGAAGAAGGAGCACGTGGTTAAGTAAGTCTTATAAATATCCCTCTACAACCGGCCGCATGCTGTTGTGCCACTGGCAACATCAGCTCTGCGGACCGATTTTCAGAGCAAGAAGAGATGGAGGAACGCGTCAACGGTCTACCATTGTATTAAAAGGAAATACCGATTATCTTTATACTTCAACCTACTTGCCATACTTTTGATACACTTTTTCCCCGCATTTTCTCAATTTACATTGACCCAACACATGCGTTATAACAACTTTAATAGGTTATATCTCCTCGAGACGACACTTTGCGAGTACCAGGACGGGTTGATTTTTGCACTGTTCTATGTTATTCTGTCAAGAACCGCGATGCAACTGCTCAGCGAAGCCCACCTTGATTTTGAGATAGAGAAATCAAAGACGGACTTGTGCTGAGCGCGGTACTGGCCACAGTTGGAAAGCTCGCAGCGCTCTGATGCGGTAGAGGTGTGCGCTAACCCACAGGCTACACGTCTGTTCTGCACAACTGGAGATAGCGAGCTAGCTGGTTGTAGTGTGTTTTTGCTTCAAGGTTTTTATATTAAACCTTGATTGGCATTTAATGGCCACAATTCGGTCTTTTTCGTTTGGACAATTGTAACTTTACGCGCGTTTAGTATGCGTTTATTGTGAAGTGATTGGTAATATCATACATTGCCTACTGCTGCTGTCTGCTCCCCGCTGCCCGTATAACGGATTTTACAGATTAGTTCACTTCCATGGTTGAATGGATTTCCAGGTACAACTTCAAATACTGTGCTGAAACTGGGATCACAAAACTACCACGTTTCCCAATATTTAGGCCACAGGTAGTTAAGTGTGCAAGCCGATATATCCAATATTTAGGCTTTTTTTCATGTTTATATTGCCTTTCCGTTATATTTAAATATACTTTCCAAGGCCGCTGTTATCTTTTTTTTGGTCAAGATTTCAAGACGCTGCTGTAGTCTACTTTTAGAGTTCACAATGAACTACTGCGTTTTAAGTCTTCTCCTGACCATGGATTTAGCCACTGTGGCCGTCAGTTTGTCTACATGCAGTACGCTGGACATGGATCAGTTTATGAAAAAGCGCATAGAAGCCATCCGTGGACAGATACTGAGCAAGTTGAAGCTCACGAGCCCCCCGGAGACATATCCCAAGCCCGAGGAGGTGTCGCGGGATATCATCGCCATCTATAACAGCACGAGAGACCTGTTGCAGGAGAAAGCCAACGATCGGGCGGCGACGTGTGAGCGCCAACGAAGCGAGGAGGAGTACTACGCAAAAGAGGTTCACAAAATCGACATGCAACCCCCCTACCCCTCTGAGAGTAAGTGTGTGTGTTTGTGTTTGTGTGCGCGCCTGAATACGTGCCAGAGCGCACGCGCACCTGTGTAACGGTTTAATGCATAATTGAAAAGCTCCAATAACCAATAATTACCCACTGGGCACAGAAGTCAGTTCAACTTACATTTGGTTGAGTTGACAGATAGAGTGAAATCAACAAAACATGTCACCATGTCATTGGATTTAGGCTAAAAGTTGCAAATCCAATCAGTTTTCCCCTGTTCCTTTTTGGGTTGAAATGACATGGAAACAACGTTGATTCAGCAGGTTGTTGCTCAGTGTAGTATTATCTGCAAAGTTTTCAAAGATGATTATTTTGGGGGAAACTATACAAACTATTCCTGGCACTGTTGCAGCCAGGCAAGCAAAACAACGATTGCAGGTCGGCCTGTGCTGCTAGAGCTGTCATCGGAAAAAGTAGCCTGACATGAACCTCTCCCTCTCGTGGGATAGGGGGATCGATTTCCTCCCAGGCTGACTCCCGGCGCCGCCTTGACAATGTGTTATTGCATAGTTATGAGGTAGTAGAAGCAGACTACAATGAAACACTGATTCAATATTTACCCCCTCCCCCCATCTCACTCTAAAGAAAGAGTTCGTATTGTGTATGTTGGTACATTTATAACATAACACTCAAGTTTTCCTAATGTTATGTTAATTCAGCGTGTCCTTGCATGTGTCTCTCCAGCCTGGAGCTGCTTTGTAGATAGGGACAGGGTGAGCTCCAAGGACTCATTGACCTCATAGAGAGGCCTATGAGTATTTATCACATTGAAAGAGTGGATTATATCAGTGATAACCTCTTATTCTCAGTGGGCCGCCTCTGGATTCCCGTTTTCCCTGACTGCTATAAACCCTATCAAAATTGATAATACACTCCCACGGCAAGTTCTTCATTGTTTACATGTCAAAAGCATGAAGAGCAGGGCAATCTAAAATATTGTCAGAACAGGTTTGAGATATCAAGTTGTATTCCTTTCATCTCAGGAGGCAGGGGGTGATATTGAGAAAGTGGTGTGTGTGTGTGTTTTATGTGTAGACCTACACTCCCAAATTGGATTAATAGGGGTCTGAGACGGCTAACCCTGGGCTCCCAGAGTCACTACAATTACCTAATTTAAAGTTGTTTTTTCCCCCTCACTGCTTTCAAGTAATAAACCACTGTGTTTCTAGCTACATTTTTACACACACATTCATGTTTTCAAAGTCATGGTTGCCTAAACATAATCATATTAAACACTGCTATTGTGCCATTTATTCTGTAATCATTTTTTTCTCCTCCAGATCAAATGTGAGTACACGGCACAGAGAAAAAATTAATTAGGAGATATTTTATATGCCCCAAGGTATATTTTGCATTAAATATTATCCTTGGCCCTGCCCATTGTATAAATACACCTAAATATGTATAGATCAGGCGATGTGCCAAGCGCAGTCAGGAAGGCATTTACAGGGTATAAATAATCCTGAGTCAACATTCAGAGAAAAAGGCTGAATTATTTTATTTATTTATCCTTTTTAATCTCCTTCTGATGCTGCTCTACTCTTTAGCTCCTGGGAGGAAAGATGACAAAGAGAGAGACAGGAGAGAGGGAGAGGGAGTCAAACCACCAGTTGTTAGTCCCAAAATGCACAGCCAAAGACGATACGGGTGGCTATTTTTTTAACAGTCGACTGTGTGTGTGTGTGATCCAGTGTCAAAGTGTGAATGTCTTTGCCAGCTAATAATGCACACACATGCACACAAGGGTATCAATCTTATCTGGTAGGGTGCCAGGAAGTCCTCAGAGGTAGCACTGTGGGGCACCATGGCACTGGAACTCACACTAAAATGTGCACGGGGGAGAGGATCGGCTGTGGAGTGGAGTGGATTGGACAAGGGGGGGATGGCTGGGGTTGAGGGGCTGTGTAGTGGGGGTAGAGACAGAAGCCTGGCAGGCCCACAGTACACTATTTAAACCAGCAAGCAGGCATTATACATATAATACCGAATGCTGCCCTGGGCTCTGCTCTGCCACTTGCTGCATGGAAAATTCCAGCAGGAGACGCACTGTTTCTGGGCTGTGGAGTGGTTGGTAGAAAGATAACCTATCCTTCCCCCATCCCAATCTCTTCCTCTCTCTTTCTCATCTCCCCACTCATTTTTGCCCCTCATTGATACTCATTGGCCCCCATTTAAACACTTCGCAATGTTTGCCTTCTCTCACGCCCACTTTCCCAATCTCATATGTACAGGTATGTGTGCGTGTGTGTGTGCGTGCTGCATGCATTGCGTGTAGGTGTGCTGCATCTTTTTCAACATTGTCACCTAGGCTATGTCATGCGACAGTCTCTCATGATGCTGCATTATGGACTGTACAGTGGCAAGAAAAAGTATGTGAACCCTTTGGAAATATCTGAATTTCTGCATAAGTTGGTCATAGAATATGATCTTCATCTAGGTCACAACAATAGAGAAACACAGTGCTTAAACTAATAACACACAAACAATTATATGTTTTTATGTCTTTATTGAACACACTGTGCAAACATTCACAGTGCAGGGTGGGAAAAGTATGTGAACCCTTGGATTTAATAACTGGTTGACCATCAAACGTTTTCTGTAGTTGCGGATCAGACCTGCACAACGGTCAGGAGGAATTTTGGACCATTCCTCTTTGCAAAACTGTTTCAGTTTAGCAATATTCTTGGGGTGTCTGGTGTGAACTGCTCTCTTTAGGTCATGCCACAGCATCTCAATCGGGTTGAGGTCAGGACTCTGACTGGGCCACTCCAGAAGGTGTATTTTCTTCTGTTGAAGCCATTATATTGTTGATTTGCTTCTGTGTTTTGGGTCGTTGTCCTGTTGCATCACCCGACTTCTGTTGAGCTTCAATTGGTGGCCACATTCTCCTGCAAAATGTCTTGATAAATTTGGGAATTCATTTTTCTGTCGATGATAGCAAGCTGTCCACCCACAGAGGTAACAAAGCAGCCCCTTCCAAACAACTCAACTGTGGTTTAATCTGTCCACAGAATATTTTGCCAGTAGCTCTGTGGAACATCCAGATGCACTTTTGCAGACTTCAGACATGCAGCAATGTTTTTTTTTGGACAGCAGTGGCTTCTTCCGTGATGCCCTCCCATCAACACCATTCTTGTTTAGTGTTTTACATATCATAGACTCATCAAAAGATATGTTAGCATGTTCCAAAGATTTCTGTAAGTCTTTAGCTGACACTCGGATTCTTCTTAACCTCATTGAGCATTCTGCGCTGTGCTCTTGCAGTCATCTTTGCAGGACGGTCACTTCTAGGGAGAGTAGCAACAGTGCTGAACGTTCTCCATTTATAGACAGTTTGTGTTACCGTGGACTGATGAACATCAAGGCTTATAGAGATACTTTGGTAACCCTTTCCAGCTTTATGCAAGTCAACAATTCTTAATCTTAGGTCTTCTGAGATCTCTTTTGTTCGAGGCATGGCTCACATCAGGCAATGCTTCTTGTGAATAGCAAACTCAAATTTTGTGAGTGTTTTTTATAGGGCAAGCCAGCTCTAACCAAAATCTCCAATTACGTCTCATTGATTGGACTCCAGGTTAGCTGACTCCTGACTCTAATTAGCTTTTGGAGAAGTCATTAGCCTAGGGGTTCACATACTTTTCCAACCTACACGGTAACTGTTTAAATTATGTATTGAATATAGACAACAAACATACAATAATTTGTGTTGGTAATTTAAGCACACTATGTTTGTCTATTGTTGGGACTTACATGAAGATCAGATCAAATTTGATTGCCAATTTATGTAGAAATCCAGGTAATTCCAAAGGGTTCAGATACTTTTTCTTGCCACTGTAAAAGCTGATACAACATTGGCCTGTTAGCATGCCCTCATTGCCCTATACAGAAATGCTTGTTTAGCATTTGCCCTGCCTACTCTCTAAGTTATTGTATGTCTCCAGTGTGCTATAGCTCTCCTGTGGACTAAGAGCTCTCACAGTGACCCTAGTGTGTTTGTGTGTGTGTGTGTCTGTTGGGGATAGTTTTGCCATTCCCTTTTACCGGGGTGTATATATGTTTAAACTATATGTGTTGCTTGCTTTTATAAAATGGGATTTAGATGATGTCATACACACAGCATCGTTCAAAGGCAGGGGTGAAACGAATGACCTTATTAATTTATCCGCACATTAATTCTGACATGTTCTTCATGATCGCAAACCTTTATTGACTATGATAAATGGTTGGAGAGGAGAAAGCATTATAGCCTAGACTTAGAAGGGTGGCATCGTGAGAGTAGCATCACCTATGCTGTCTTGTCCTTGTGATAAGACAGGAATGCTGGTTGGTTCATATTTAGCAGTGGTGGAAAAAGTACCAATTGTCATATTTGAATAAAAGTAAAGATACCTTATTAGAAAATGACTCAAGTAAAAGTGAAAGTCACCCAGTAAAATACTACTTGAGTAAAAGGGGTTGAGAAGACACATTTCAGTTGAATGCATTCAGTTGTACAACTGACTAGGTGTCCCCCTTTCCCTTTCCCTAAAAGTATTTGGTTTAGATATACCTAAGTATCAAAAGTAAATGTAATTGCAAAAATATACTTAAGTATCAAAGTAAAAGTAAAACTATAAATCATTTAAAATCCCTTAAACCAGATGGCACCATTTAAAAAAAACATTTACGGTTAGCCAGGGGTACACTCCAACACTCAGGCATAATTTACAAACAAAGTATTTGTGCTTAGTGAGTCCACCAGATCAGAGGCGGTAGGGATGATAAATGCGTGCATTGGACCATTTTCCAGTCTTGATAAGCATTCAAAATGTAAACAGGTACTTTTGGGGTTCAGGGAAAATATATGGAGTAAAAAAGTACATTATTTTCTTTAGGAATTTAGTAAAGTAAAAGTAGTCAAAAATATAAATAGTTAAGTCAAGTGCAGATACCCCAAAAAAACTTTAAAGTATTTTTTACTTAAGCACTTTACACTTTACAATGCAAACTTTACAATGCAAACTGTTACAGCTGTACTTGAATAAAGAACATTCTGCTCATTATATACTGAACAAAAATATAAAAGCAACAATTTCAAAGATGTTACTGAGTTACAGATCATATGAGGAAATCAGTTAATTGAAATAAATTAATTTGGCCCTAATCTATGGATTTCACATGACTTGGGCAAGGGCGCAGCCACGGGTAAGGCCTGGGAGGGCATAGGCCCACCCACTTGGAAGCCAGGCCCAGCCTTTCAGAATGAGTTTTCCCCACAAAAGGTCTTTATTACAGACATAAATATTCTTCAGCACCCCTCAGACGATCCCTCAGGTGAAGAAGCCGGATGTAGAGGTCCTGGGCTGGCGTGGTTACAAATGGTTTGCGGTTGTGAGGCCGGTTGGACGTACTGCCAAATTCTCTAAAATGACATTGGGGGTGGCTTATGGTAGAGAAATCAACATTACATTATCTGGAAACAGCTCTGGTGTGCATTCCTGCAGTGATGATGCCAATTACACACTCCCTAAAAAATGTGACAAAGCGGCACATTTTAGAGGGCCTTTTATTGTCCCCAGCACAAGGTGCACCTGTGTAATGATCATGCTGGTTTAATCAGCTTCTTGATATGCCACACCTGTCAGGTGCAGGGATAATCTTGTCAAAAGATAAATGCTCACTAAGAGGGATGTAAACAAATTTCTGCCCAAAATTTGAGAGAAACACGTTTTCCGTGCGAATGGAACATTTCTATAATATTTTATTTAATCTCATGAAACATGGGACCAACACTTTACATGTTGCGTTTATATTTTTGTACAATATAGAAGTGCAATCCTCGTTCAGAGCAGCCTACTCCTCCCATCATTTTAGTCATATCACTGGAAGTGTTTTGTATTAAGCTATATGTGGCATTTGATTTACATTAACGTTAACTTTGGAAATGTACATTGTAGAAAACACGATTACATTGTATATAGTGTAGTAAATTGTACTACACTATCTAAACCACACTCAATGCAGTAGACATTGATATGTTGTACTCACAGCAAATCACTAGACATATTTGCAATTTAATGAGTTGTTGTTGGGCAAACATTTCAAAGTGTTTTAAGAGAGGTCAGCTAACACAGTGAGTGCTGTACCAGCGTAAATAGAGACCACATGTTGATTCTGCCTTTTCTTCAGTCATGTGGATTCAAAGGAGCACTAATTACCTAGCCTTTCAACAACACGCCAGTACATTACACTTCGAATAGGTTCTGAACATCAAACTTTACATGGTTCAAATAAAAAGCATTAGTTTGAATCACTTTAGATTTGGAGTGCACCGGTGTTATTTTCTCAGAAAGCCTCATTGATATACGCTGTAGTTTAGTATAGTTAAGTAACAATTTTTTGGGGTGCAGTAACACAACTCTACTAAGGTAAATTAATTGAAAATTAACCTGATAGAACAATGTCCATGTTGCTAATCTGTGACAAACTATGATGCTGATTAATAAGTCTAGAACCAACAGGACCCTGAACAGCTTCTACACCCAAGCCATCAGACTGCTAAATTAGTAAATTAGTTAACCAATAGCTACCCAGACTATCTACATTGACCCTTTTTCACTAGCTCTTTTGATTCATCACATACGCTGCTGCTACTGTTTTATTATCTAACCTGTTGTCTTTATCCCTACCTACTGTATGTGTACGGTGCATTCGGAAAGTATTCAGACCCCTTCCCCTTTTCCACATTTCGTTATGTTACAGCCTTATTCTAAAATTGATTAAATACTTTTTTATCTATCTACAAACAATTTCCCATAATGATGAAGCGAAAACAGGAAGACATTTTATTTTTGCAAATGTATAAAAAAATTAAAAAACAGGAATACCTTTTTCACAGAAGTATTCAGACCCTTTGCTGTGAGACTCAAAATTGAGTTCAAGTGCGTTTCTACAACTTGATTGGAGTCCACCTGTGCTAAATTCAATTGATTGGACATGATTTGGAAAGGCACACACCTGTCTATATAAGGTCCATTAGCTTAAAGTGCATGTCAGAGCAAAAACCAAGCCATGAGGTCGAAGGAATTGTTCGTAGAGCTCCGAGACAGGACCGTGTCGAGGCACAGATCTGGGGAAGGGTACCAAAACATTTCTACAGCATTGAAGGTCCCCAAGAACATAGTGACCTCCATCATTCTTAAATGGAAACATTTTGGAACCACCAAGACTCTAAAGCTGGCCACCCGGCCAAACTGAGCAATCGGGCGAGAAGTACCTTGGTCAGGGAGGTGACCAAGAACCTGATTGTCACTCTGACAGAGCTCTAGAGTTCCTCTGCTCTGTGGAGATGAGAGAATCTTCCAGAAGGACAGCCATCTCTGCAGCACTCCACCAATCAGGCCTTTATGGTAGAGTGGCCAGGCGGAAGCCACTCCTCAGGAAAAAGCACATGACAGCCTGCTTGGAGTTTGCCAAAAGGCACCTAAAGGACTTTCAGACAATGAGATACAAGATTCTCTAGTCTGATGAAACCAAGATTGAACTCTTTGGCCTGAATGCAAACCATCACATCTGGAGGAAACCTTGCATCATCCCTACAGTGAAACATGGTGGTGGGAGCATCATGCTGTGGGGATGTTTTTCAGCGGCAGGGACTGCTAGACTAGTCAGGATCGAGAGTAAGCTGAATGGAGCAAAGTACAGAGAGATCCTTGATGAAAACCTGCTCCAGAGCACTCAGGACCTCAGACTGGAGCGAAGGTTCACCTTCCAACAGGACAACGACCCTAAGCACACAACCAAGATAACGCAGGAGTGGCTCGGGGACAAGTCTCTGAATGTCCTTGAGTGGCACAGCCAGAGCCTGGACTTGAACCCGATCGAACATCTCTGGAGAGACTTGAAAATAGCTGTGCAGTAATGCTCCCCATCCAACATGACAGCTTGAGAGGATCTGCAGAGAGGAATGGGAGGATCTCCCCAAATACAGGTATGCCAAGCTTGTAGCATCATACTCAATAAGACTCGAGGCTGTAATCGCTGCCAAAGGTGCTTCAACAAAGTACTGAGTAAAGGGTTTGAATACTTCTGTAAATGTGATATTTCAGTTTGAACTGTTTTTGCTCTGTCATTATGGGATATTGTGTGTAGATTGATGAGTGGGGGGAAAAAAACAATTTGATCCATTTTAGAATAAGGCTGTAACATAATCAAATGTGGGAAGGGCCCGTAAGTAAGCATTTCACTTAGTCTATACCTGTTGTTCACGGAGCATGTGACAAATACAATTTGATTTGATATTTTGCTTTTGTCCAGTTTTTTGTTCTTCATACTATAACTCTCCTAAGGTGAGCTAGCAAGCCTAGCGCTGAGACATTCTTCTGGTGAGAGTTTGCAGAGGGGCCAGATAATAAGAACGGCCCAGTGTGTGTGTGCCAAGTGTTTGAGTTACATAATGACATCTAATCAGCTTTTTAAACTTTCTGTGGGAAACATGTCAGACTTACATAGGTCTTAAAGACAAATGCACATTTATGAATAGCACTGCTTTTATTAAGATGTAATGGTGTGTATTGTGGGCATGCATGTGTGTGTGTCCATGTTTGTTTACATGTGTGCTTATGTGCATTCAAGCATGTACAGTACCAGTCAAAAGTTTGGACACACCTACTCATTCAAGGGTTTTTCTTTATTTTGACTCTTTTCTTCATTGTAGAATAATAGTGAAGACATCAAAACTACGAATGAACACTTGAAATCATGTAGTAACCCAAAAAATTGTTAAACACATCAAAATATATTTTATTTTCGAGGTTCTTCAAAGTAGCCTTTGCCTTGATGACAGCTTTGTACACTCTTGGCATTCTCTCAACCAGATTCATGAGATAGTCACATGGAATGCATTTCAATTAACAGGTGTGCCTCCTTAGTGTGTTTGACCCAATGAGTTGTGTTGTGACAAGGTAGGGGTGGTATACAGATGTGGATCAAGTCAATATTATGGCAAGAAAAGCTCAAATAAGCAAAGAGAAACAACAGTCAATCATTACTTTATGACATGAAGGTCAGTCAATCCAGAAAATTAGAAGAAATTTTAAAGTTTCTTCAAGAGCAGTCGCAAAAACCATCTAGCTCTATGATGAAACTGGCTCTCATGAGGACCGCCACAGGAAAGAAAGACCCAAAGTTAACTATGCTGCAGAGGATAAGTTCATTAGAGTTAACTGCACCTCAGATTGCAGCCCAAATAAATGCTTTACAGAGTTCAAGTAACAGACGCATCTCAACATCAACAGTTCAGAGGAGACTGTGTGAATCAGGCCTTTATGGTTGAATTGCTGCAATGAAACCACAACTAAAGGACACCAATAAGAAGAAGAAACTTGCTTGGGCCAAGAAACATGAGCAATGGGACAATAGACCGTTGGAAATCTGTCCTTTGGTCTGATGAGTCCAAATGTGAGATTTTTGAATCCAACCGCCGTGTCTTTGTGAGACGCAGAGTAGGTGAACAGATGATCTCCGCATGTGTAGTTTCCACCATGAAGCATGGAGGAAGAGGTGTGATGGTGTGGAGGTGTTTTGCTACTGACACTGTCAGTGATTTATTTAGAATTCAAGGCACACTTAACCAGCATGGCTAACACCAGCATTCTGCAGCGATACGCCATACCATCTGGTTTGCGCTTAGTGGGTCTATAATTTGTTTTCAACAGGACAATGACCTAATACACCTCCAGGCTGTGTAAGGGCTATGTGACCAAGAAGGAGATAGATGGAGTGCTGCATCAGATGACCTGGACCCCACAATCACTCAACCGCAACCCATATGAGATGGTTTGGGATGAGTTGCACTGCAGAGTGAAGGAAAATCAGACAACAAGTGCTCAGCATATGTGGGAACTCCTTCAAGACTGTTGGAAAATCATTCCAGGTGAAGCTGGTTGAGAGAATTCCAGAGTGTGTTAAGCTGCCATCAAGGCAAAGGGTGGCTGTTTTGAAGAATCTAAAATATATTTTGGTTTAACATTTTTTTTTGGTTACTACATGATTCCATATGTGTTATTTCATAGTTTTGATTTATTCAATATTATTCTACAATGTAGAAAATAGTAAAAATAAAGAACGTGTAGGTGTGTTCAAACTTTTGACTGGTACTGTATGTGCTTGTGTTCTTGTCTGTGTGTGTACAGTATGTCTGTGTGCCTGTCTAGTATGTTAAAGGTCCAATACAGCCGTTTTTTTTTGTCTCAATATCAAATCATTTTTGGGTAACAATTAAGTACGTTACTGAGATTGTTTTTAATTAAAATGGTCAAAAAGAAACTAAAATAGCATCTTAGCAAAGAGCAATTTCTCAAGCAAAATTTTCGCTAGGACTGTCTGGCAGTGGGCTGAGAGGGGAGATTGAAAACAAGCTGTTATTGGCAGAGAGGTTTGAAACTATCTTTCTTATTGGTCTATTAACTAATTTACCACCTGGTGATGTCACCAGACAGGCCAAAATTCCATCCCACCAAAACAGGCAGAAATTTCAGGCGGTCTTTTGAAACAGCTCTTACACTATTTGCACAATTTCACAGTATTATTCCCTCGTAGTGCAGAAATATGAAGTACAGACAAATCTAGATTTTGACTCTGCCCTGGACCTTTTCTATAATATCAGCATTGTTGTTAGTTTATGTTTGACTCCTGGTGTTTGTGTGTTCGGATGTGTTAGCTCAGTATGCTGAAGGCCTCGTATGTGTTGATCCTGGTGTGGCTCGATGTGTGTGATGGATTGTGTTTAGTGTAAGAGACCACTCTTGCCTATCTCCCCTGCACTGCTGTAAATAAACATGGGCGTGTGTGTGTGCACCCGCGCGCGTGTTGCTGCTTTGAGAGGAGAAGGTTGTACAAACAACAGCCAAACAGATGAACACAAACACACTGTGGAGAGCTGGCCCGTTTGAACTATTTTGGGGCAGGTCAAAGCCTCACGCTGTTTGCCACTATTTTTTAGCCGCATCTGACTTTCACCAAGCTGTTTCAAGGGAGAGGGACTTTCCTGGGTTTGGTGCCACGGTACCTCAAGCAACTGCACGTAGGTCTTGAAGGGATATTGTCCGAAAGCAACTCCTATAGTCGACGTGTTGCCCCTGTATCCCTGTTTTCAGGTATATGGCTTTCTTTGTACTGGGGGCTTTATTGTTGCTGTGTCATGGAGCTGAGTTCTATCATAATGAAACTGTGTTTGCTATGTAATCATAATGCCATGTAGCCTTGGTGTTGTGTAGTTCTTTGAGGTCTACAGTAGGTCTTTGTCAGTGTTCAGTTTCTCTGCTGTTGTGCACCCTGTTGATGTCTCATTGGTGCTCTTGGAGAGGGAGAAGGAGAGAGAGAGACAGAGCCAGGAGGTATCAGCAGCAGCAGCACTGTGGGGTTGTTGTTGAGAATGGGGCTTGATCCTCCGCTAAAACTTACGCAAGACCTGGACGCTGCTGCCATTTGAATTGGAGGACAACTGTGGCCAAGCAGCATTGCGTAACCGAGGGAAAGAGAGAAAAAGAAACGGGGGAAAGAGAGAGAAAGAGTAACCACGATTCCTCCAATGACGTTTGGTGTTGTTTACAACAATGGGACAGGTTCCCGTGTAAGATGCTACTCTAACATGACAGTGATAGAAGGGAGTGAGAGCTAGTGCTGTTGTTAGTGGAGGGCAGTTTAGTGAATGTGTACTGCAGAGAGGCACGTTTTATGGGACTGTTGAATGTGTGATTGCGGTTTGTAATGTTATGCAATCGTCGAGCAGAAGATAGTGAATTGCAGTGTGTGTCATAGTGTTCCGAAGGTTTATGTATTCAGCGATTAATGAGGTGAGGTATTCTCCCACTGAGTTTGGACCAGGCCACTGCTACCCAGCATGCATGCACACCCTCTTTCTCTCTCACTCTCACTCTCTCTTGCTCGCTCTCGCTTTCTCTCTCTCATACACACATTTAAACACAAACATACACACGCCGCCATGGGGTCTCTCTCTTTCTCCTTCCCTCTTACACTATCTCACCTCATCTTCCTCCCTCGCTGCTCTGTTATGCTGCTTGCTTGTTTTCTGGTTGCCATACAGCAACAGTGGAGAGGGACCATGTGTCTGTCTCTTGCCTGAAGCCCAAAAGCCCCTCTCATCTGAGTCTCTGTCTCTCTCTTTCTTTCTCACACTCTCACACTGTGTGTTTCTGTGTATGTGTGTATATACGTTTCTGTGTGTGTGTGTTGGTCTGTTGCTGGGAAAGAGGCCTGTGGAGACTGACAGGCCTTCGTGGAAGGGGCTTCAAAGCACCGGGTATTTTTAGTTCCCAGGGATTATGTGCAGAGTTGTTTTCAATTTGCTATTGGCAGGTGAGTGGCTGGGCGGAGGCGTCTGCAGGGAACGAGACAGGCGGGAGCTCTCTTCCGTCTCACATTCCCTCTCGCTCTTTCTGTCGTCTATTCCCCGCCTTTACTCTCACTCTTCCCCCCTTTTACTCTCACTCTTCCCCCACTCTTTCCTCTGTGATCTCCTGTCTGTCTGTCCCTATTTCCTTCTCGACTTCTCTCTTTATCGCTGTCTCGTTGTTCTCCTATTCCGCCTGACGAGGTTGACTTTCTCAGCCAGTCGCCTTTTCCTCTCCTCTCTCCTCTCCTCTCCTTTCCTCTACCTCTTCGTTACCATTTCTTGACTGATGTTTCTCTCCTTTCCTATTGAGCATGCTTTTTTAAAAATCCTCAGATGGTCGTCTTGATTCCACACAGGATCTGTCTCTCCCTCTCTCCCGCTCACCTTTGCGTTCCTCCCTTCTATCTTTTCTCTCCTCTCCACGTCTCCTCATCTCAAATCACATTTTATTTGTTACATGCTTCGTAAACAACAGCGGTAGACTAACAGTGAAATGCTTACTTATGGGCCCTTCCCAACAATGCAGAGAAAAATATAGAATAAATAATAAGGGATAAATACACAATGTGTAACAACAACTTGGCTATATACACAGGGTACCAGTTCCGAGTTGATCTGCAGGGGTACGAGGTAATTGCGGAAGACACAGTGCATTCTGAAAGTATTTACACCATTTCCCTTTTTCCACATTTTGTTATCTTACAGCCTTATTCTAAAATGGATGAAATAAAACATTTTCCTCATCAATCTATACACCATAGCCCATAATGACAATGAAAAAAATGTTTTTTAGATCATTTTTTTAACCAAGACATGAGGTCGAAGGAATTGTCCGTAGAGCTCCGAGACAGGATTGTGGTTGAGGCACAGATCTGGGGAAGGGTACCAAAACATTTCTGCAGCATTGAAGGTCCCCAAGAACAAAGTGGCCTCCATCATTCTTAAATTGAAGAAGTTTGGAACCATCAAGACTCTTCCTAGAGCTGGCTGCCCAGCCAAACTGAGCAATCGGGGGAGAATGGCCTTGGTCAGGGAGGTGACCAAGAACCCGATGGTCACTCTGACATAACTCCAGAGTTCCTCTGTGGAGTTGGGAGAAACAGAAGCCACTCCTCAGTAAAAGGCACAGCCCGCTTAGAGTTTGCCAAAAGGCACCTAAAGGCCTCGCAGACCATGAGAAACCAGACTCTCTGGTCTGATAAAACCAAGATTGAATTCTTTGGCCTGAATGCCAAGCGTCATGTCTGAAGGAAACCTGGAACCATCCCTACGGTGAAGCATGGTGGTGGCAGCATCATGCTGTGGGGATTTTTCAGCAGCAGGGACTGGGAGACTAGTCAGGATCGAGGGAAAGATGGGTGGAGCACAGAGAGGTCGTTGATGAAAATCTGCTCCAGATTGGTAGAAAACATTTACAGAAGCCTAAGGCATTGGGTGGTTTAGCTCTACCAAATCTTCAGACATACTATTGGGCTGCAAATTTCAGAGCCCTTTTGTACTGGCTGCAGACTGATTCTACTGGCCCTAGACCACTCTCGGTCCAGGTGGAGTCTGAATCGTGTAAACCTGCTGCACTTTCTTCTGTGTTGTGCTCGTCTCTCCCAGTGTCCCCAGGCAAAAGGTGTGTCAACCCAATTGACACAATTGGTATCAGTTCCGTTTAGCCTTTAGCCTCTGAAGCTTTTCTCTATCAGGCCCAATCAATCAGAACATTTTATTTCCTCCATCTTTAAATGATGGGGCTTTTGGCATCCGGCACTCACTAGGCCTCTCCTCGCCCGCCCAATTATTCTTTGATGATACATTTGCCTCTTTTGCGCAGCTACAGGAAAAGTTCAACCTCCCCAATCCCACTTTTTCTCCAGACTAGGAACTTTATTAGAGCTAACACACCTGAATTTCCCCATAGCCCTGCGAATACAGCTACAGAGAGCATCTTGGAGCTGAACAAGCATCCTAGGGGCGCAATATCAGATGTATATGCAATGATTAATGACTTACAGAACCCCCGTTTGGTGCCTTTAAAGACTCGATGGGAAAAGGATTTTAGGAGAGGAACACCTGGGAATCTGTGCTGCACGGGGTGCATTCGTCCTCTTTTAGCACTAGACACAGCCTCATTCAATTCAATGTGGTTCACCGTATCCACTGGTCCGGGGCCAAACTAGGAAGAATATTCCCTGATTTTGATCCTACCTGTGTCCGATGTAAAACGGAACCAGCCACACTGTATCATACGTTTTGGGGCTGTCACAAACTGTCAGGTTTCTGGGAATTGATATTTAAATGTTCCTCTGATATATATGACACTGTTATAGATCCGTCTCCCCTTACAGCCCTTTTTGGAGTACTGCCCATGGGTACCCCCCTGTCAAGAATCCAGTTGGACACTGTTGCTTATACAACTCTTTTAGCTAGACGGCTAATACTACAGAACTGGAAGATGGCAGCTCCCCCATCTTATAAATATTGGGTGAGAGATGTGTTGTGCTCTCTGAAACTAGAAAAAATAATATTCAATACACGTGGGAACCCCAAACTGTTTTATGAGGCTTGGGCTCCATTCCGGTCTTACTTTAAACAGTCCATCCTTTGATGGCATTCATATTAAAACAAAAATAAGACTGTATTTGAGTCCCCTGTGAGGGGGGGGGGCATTAAAGTTAATGATGTGCTTATTGATTGTGACCTGCGGATGCCTTGTTCATCTTGCCCGGTTAGAGACTAAAATGTGAGCTTCTTTTTCCCTGTTTTTATTTGTATGTTTGTTCACGCGTAGAATTTTTTTAAATGATTATTACTTTTTTTTTTTTAAGCATTGTCAACTTTGTTTTTGTTCCAGTGGATGGTCGGTCTGTGGCCATGACTGTCTGTGAGTGACTGCATTTCTCCACCCCTATCCCTTGCCTACTTACAGGAACAATGGTGAGGTGTCTGCTCTGTCCCTGTACTACTGCCCTTTAACCTTTGTAGCCTTCTGCCCGGTGTGTTTAACTTGTCTAAAGTACGGTATCTTTAAGGCTATTCTTTTTTTATTTCTATTTGTTCTAGTTGAGCATATTATTTATATTGTTTTGTGTTGTCTTGTGTGTAAAACTGAATAAACAGAAATTAAATAAATATGCTCCAAAGCGCTTAGGACCTCAGACTGGGGTGAAGGTTCACCTTCCAACTGGACAACGACAGGAGTGGCTTCGGGACAAGTCTCTGAATGTCCTTGAGTGGCCCAGTCAGAGCCCAGACTTGAACCCGATCTAACATTTTTGTTCAGCGACGCTCCCCATCCAACCTGACAAAGCTTGAGAGGATCTGCAGAGCCAAGCTTGTAGCGTCATACCCAAGAAGACTCGAGGCTGCAATTTCTGTCAAAGATTCTTCAACAAAGTACTGAGTAAAGGTTCTGAATACTTATGTAAATGTGATATTTCAGTTTTTTCTTTGCAATACATTTGGGGCATTGTGTGTAGATTGATGAGGGGAAAAAACATATTAATCCATTTTAGAATAAGGCTGTGACGTAACAAAATGTGGAAAAAGTCAAGTGGTTTGAATACTTTCTGAATGCACTTTATGTACATATAGGTAGTGACTAGGCAACATGATAGATAATAAACAGTAACTGCAGCAGTGTATGTGATGAGTCAAAATAGTTAGTGCGAATAGAGTCAAATGCAGATACAGGGCTCTATGCTGACTTTTCTTTTACAAGGAACACGTGTGTGCCTAAGTGGGAAAATGTAGACTGGCACAAAGATATGTTGGAGCACAATGATAAATATTTAAGGTAATAAAGCTAGATTCCTTCATTTTTCTAGGCGCACTGGTGCTCCTAAAATAAAAATTGCAGGTTGCACAGGAAAATGTTTAGACACATATGTGAGTAAAATGGTCGCACTGTAAAGTCCTGAGATTGTCCGGGTAGCTCTTTAGTTAACTATTAAGTCGTCTAATGGCTTACTCCTGGTAGAAGCTGTTCAGGGTCCTGTTGGTTCCAGACTCGGTATATCGGTACCAGTTGCCGGTCCAGAGTGTGTGAGAGAGAACAGACTGTCCGTGCATAGAGGAAACCTAGGGAATCTGAGAGCATATTTTATAGAAGTGAGAAATGCTCCAAAGTAGGTCAAATAATTTCCCCTTCGGTCTATCCCGGGATATCTCAACCCTGCAAACCAATATTTGGTCTCAATTTCCATTTTCAAATGGTAAAAATGACTCTGAGGTAGCAAACAGTTGCATCCGGTAATTTTACAAAAGTCATAAATCAGACTTTTGGGGAATTTGAACAAACATTTTGATATTTTCCTCGTAATTCTGGGCTTGTAGGACCATTCCAACAATGAAGAAAATGAATGTCTCCTCGTAAAATATATACCACTTAATGTCATATTTTATTAAAGCCACATGTTATGCCATAAAGGTCTCCAGGCAACTCAAATGTTTTAATATTACACAAAACACCCTGTAATATCCCCCAGTGTGTGTGTGTGACTGTGTTTGCATGCGCCATGCCAATTTATCTGCTAAAACACTTGCAGGTGTTGTTATGAAATCCTAATAGCCTGTGCTAATATCACAGGATTTTATTGAAACCGCAGTTTTTAGCCTGGTACCAGATCTGCTTGTGCTGTATAGCTAACTTCTGGTTGTTGTCATGCTAAATGTTTGGCATGACAATGATCATAGGAATTGGCAAGACAGCACACACATATCTGGGACCAGGCAAGTTTTCTCCAGAGCAGAACCTTGTGAGTTAGGTATTTTAACTTTTGTAGGCACTCTTCGGCTGTTTTTCACTGATTTGCATTGTTTATTAGAGTAAGGGAGAGTAAGGGAGTAAGGGCAGGAAAAATCTTTCATTCAAAGAGCTTGTTGAATGAGATTTTAATATGGTGTGTAGATCCTAAGTAAAAAACTGTGCAGACATATTTATTGGCTAACCATTAGCAAAAGGAGTCTAGTACTGCTGGAGCAGTGGGCTCAGCCGAAACCAGCACAGACCAACTCCAAATGAAACAGTTTGGCCTTAAATTGTTTTTTTCTTTCTCGAAGGTCAAATGTTTGCCCACTGCAGGTGTTTCACTGAGCTGTGCCAAGCACTGTGAAGTCCCTTTCATGTAAAACAAAATCTCCTTAATGTCGCTCTGTAAAGTAGAAGCCAGACACAGCTTGAAACATCGCTCTTTGTCAAACAGTCTGCAATTAGGGCCAGTTTTAGTGTCATTTCAGTATAAACTGAGAGTTTGGGCAGCTGGAGGCTAGTCTAACTTCTCTCTCTCTCTCACACACACACACACACACACACACACACACACACACACACACACACACACACACACACACACACACACACACACACACACACACACACACACACACACACACACACACACACACACACACACACACACACACACACGATGTACTGTATAAAACCTGCATGTCTGGAGTGCATTATAGGACAAAGATGATGCTGGCTGCAGTTCTGGAACCGCTCCGGGGACAGGAAGCAAGTGGGTGGAGCCAGGGCGCAGGAAGTGTGTGTAGGGTCAGTGGAGGTCACTGACAGTGTGAGGAGTGAAGGACGCTGGGAGGGGTTGCATTGGTTGGCACAGGTCCCTGTGACTCTGCTGTTTTGATAACTGCACGGCAGACATTGAGCAGTTCACAGGCCTCCCGGCTCTGGAGCCGTGGGAAAGATGCATATTTAATGTAATTCCCCCAAGATTAACGCTCCTGGAGGCTCTTCAAAGGAGGAAGGGGGGCACCAGCATACTCAGTGAATTTCATAGAAATGTAAATAGTGTGGCTGAATAACAAGTTATCCTTATTAGATAAAACTATACTAAATATAATCACGTCACCAAATAACTGATAAAACTCACTGTTTTGCAATGAATGTCTACAGAAGCTTCAACAGCACCTTCTAGGGTAGCACCATGGTGTAGCTGGAAGCAACGTCAGCACAAGAACTGTTCGTTGGGAGCGTCATGTAATGGGTTTCCATGGCTGAGCAGCCACACACAAGCCTAAGATCACCATGCGCAATGCCATGCTTCAGCTGGAGTGGTGTAAAGCTCACTGCCATTGGACTCTGGAGCAGTGGAAACGCGAGTGATGAATCATGCTTCACCATCTGGCAGTCCGACGGACAAATATAGGTTTGGCGGATGCCAGGAGAACGCTACCTGCCCGAATGCATAGTGCCAACTGTAAAGTTTGGCGGAGGAAGAATAATAGTCTGGGGCTGTTTTTCATGGTTCGGCTAGGCCCCTTAGTTCCAGTGAAGGGAAATCTTAATGCTACAGCATGTTCTAGTTGATTCTGTGCTTCCAACTTTGTGGCAGCAGTTTGGGGAAGGCCTTTTCCTGTTTCAGCATGACAATGCCCCTGTGCACAAAGCGAGGTCCACACAGAAATGGTTAGTCAAGATTGTTGTGGAAGAACTTGACTGGCCTGCACAAAGCCCTGATATCAACCCCATTGAACACCTTTGGGATGAATTGGAACGCCTACTGCATGCTAGGCCTAATCGCCCAACATCAGTACCCGACGTCACTAATGCTCTTGTGGCTGAATGGAATCAAGTCCCCACAGCAATGCTCCACCATCTAGTGGAAAGCCTTCCCAGAAGAGGCTGCTATAGCAGCAAAGGGGGGACCAACTCCATATTAATGCCCATAATTTTGGTATTAGATGTTTGGTGAGCAAGTATATACAGTGCCTTCGGAAAGGTTGGAATCAATACATGTTATAACAGGGCACGTTAAATTGTCTAAGTCTTGGATGTGGCCTAATATACAAGAACCCACCCCGCAACCCTGGTGTCACAGGCACCCTCTTCCAGCTAACTCAGCCATTGTAACCACACCAGCCCACTGGTGTTGCTTTAACCTGCCATGGCAATACTCTGTGTCGGCAGCACAAGGTGAAGAGAGAGTCCAGCCATGCCCAGCACACTGCCCTCTCTTTCCTCTCAGGAAGGAAGCTGATGTTTGAAGTATCCTAGGACAAGTTTCTTCCTCCCCGCGCAGGAAGACATTCCTGCTGTTAGTTTTTTTTCCTCCCTCAGTTGCTTGTGTGACTTGCCACTTGCCAGGGTGGCAGGGTAGCCTAGAGGTTAGAGCGTTGGACTAGTAACCGGAATGTTGCAAGTTCAAATCCTGAGCTGAGGTACAAATCTGTCGTTCTGCCCCTGAACAGGCAGTTAACCCACTGTTCCTAGGCCGTCATTGAAAATAAGAATTTGTTCTTAACTGACTTGCCTAGTTAAATAAAGGTAAAATAACAATTTGAAAAATAACTGACTTGCCTGTTTGAAAAATGTGATAATATGTAAAGAGTATGTGCTTGTTGTTTATTTTTGAAAAGTCTGTGACAAACATTGCTTGGCTTCTGAATATACATGGGAGCAGTATAGTCTTTTTCTCCC
The DNA here is from genome assembly GCF_021184085.1 of Oncorhynchus gorbuscha. Lineage (NCBI taxonomy): Eukaryota > Metazoa > Chordata > Actinopteri > Salmoniformes > Salmonidae > Oncorhynchus > Oncorhynchus gorbuscha. Next base: position 30,870,646 of record NC_060191.1, on the reverse strand, counting down.
AGCAGCACATGCCTGACTATTTTGCCATTGGCCTGTGATGTCATGGAAGTGATGAGTAATGAATGAAGGGAATGATTAGAGGGATCAGGGGGCTGTCTATACGCTGTGTGTGACAGCTCTCATGTGACATCAGGCTGCTCTGGGAGGAAAGAGGGAACGGAGGCCTTGGTCTGGTTAATGAAAGTATAGTGCCATCCCTCTAAGCAACCTACTCACCCCCTCCCAATGAGCCTGCGCTTGGTGTGTTCCGTTCCCGTGTGTGACATCACCACTGCCTCCTCGCTTCTCAATTCCCTAAATGAGCCCGGGTGCAGTGCACACAGACAGACCACAGCGGCGCCAGTTGTGGTGGATCATTTTGGTGTCACGTTTGTATAAAACAGTGTTACCGTGGTCTGACTGACTCTCTCTCTCTCGCTCTCTCTGCCACTGAACCTCATGTCAACCAGTGGTTGGCTTATTGAGTCACCCAGAATTCCCCAGTTGACTTGAGGATGTATTACTGTATTACTGTATTGTGTGTGTGTGTGTGTGTGTGTGTGTGTGTGTGTGTGTGTGTGTGTGTGTGTGTGTGTGTGTGTGTGTGTGTGTGTGTGTGTGTGTGTGTGTGTGTGTGTGTGTGTGTGTGTGTGTGTGTGTGTGTGTGTGTGTGCGCGCGCGTGCGTGCGTGCGTGCGTGCGTGTGTGTGTCTGCTTGACTGTTTATGTTTTGTTGAGTAAAATGACCTATTGTGCAGTTGTTGTGTGTGAGAGAGCATTCCAAATGTATATAACGGATATACAGTAGCTTTATGTGTGTGCGTGCTTGCGTGTGGTTTTTAGTTTATTACGATCCCCATTAGTTACTGTACATGCAGCAGGTACTATTCCTGGGGTCCATATAAAACTTACAAATACGTAACGAAGTAGAGAACAGTTATAGACAAGAACAACATGAGATATCACATGAAATTATATATAAAAAATATTAACTAAATGTTATATAGGAAAGACACATGGAGACAACAAAAAATACTATTTACACACTATTCATATATACATATTCATATTCTTATATACAGTACAGTTAAATTACATCTTTAGAAAGAGGAGGTGCTGTGATACACCATGTATTTTTAATCAGTTTTTTAAAGCTTAATTGGCGTTTTGCTTGAGTAACATCTGGTGGCAGAGCATTTCACGATGACATGGCTCCATACATAACTGAGCAATGCATTAAATCTGTTTTTGGTTTGTGTACCGTGAAGAAACCCGTTGTGGCGTGTCTGGTGAGGTATGTACTCTACATTGTAGAATAATAGTGAAGACATCAAAACTATGAAATAACACATATGGAATCATGTAGTAACCAAAAAAGTTTTAAACAAATCAAAATACATTTTATATGTTAAATTCTTCAAATAGCCACCCTTTGCCTTGATGACAGCTTTGCACACACTTGGAATTCTCTCAACCAGCTGCTTATTCACCTGGAATAAGCATTCCAGGTGAATAAGCATTCACCTGGAATGCTTATTCAACAGTCTTGAAGGAGTTCCCACATATGCTGAGCACTTTTCCCTCACTCTGTGGTCCGACTCATCTCAAACCATCTCAATTTGGTTGAGGTCGGGTGATTGTGGGGGCCAGGTCATCTGATGCAGCACTCCATCACTTTCCTTCTTGGTCAAATAGCCCTTACACAGCCTGGAGGTGTTTTGGGTCATTGTCCTATTGAAAAACAAATGATACTCCCACTAAGCCCAAACCAGATGGTATAGCGTATCGCTGCAGAATGCTGTGCCATGCTGGTAAAGTGTGCCTTGAATTCTAAATAAATCACAGACAAGTGTCACCAGCAAAGCACCCCCACATCATAACACCTCCTCCTCCATGCTTTACGGTGGGAAATACACATCATCCATTCACCCACATCACGTCTCACAAAGACACGGCGGTTGGAACCAAAAATCACAAATTTCGACTCCAGACCAAAGAACAAATTTCCACTGGTCTAATGTCCATTTCTGGTGTTTCTTGGACCATGCAAGTTTCTTCTTCTTATTGGTGTATTTTAGTAGTGGTTTCTTTGCAACAATTCGACCATGAAGGGCTGATTCACACAGGATCCCCTGAACAATTGATGTTGAGATGTGTCTGTTACTTGAACTCTGTGAAGCATTTATTTGGGCTGCAATTTCTGAGGTTTTTAACTCTAATGAACTTATCCTCTACAGCGGGGGTAACTCTGGGTCTTCCATTCCTGTGGTGGTCCTCATAAGAACCAGTTTCATCATAGTGCTTGATGGTTTTTGCGACTGCACTTGAAGAAACTTTCAAAGTTCTTGAAATGTTCCTTATTGACTGACCTTCATGTCATAAAGTAATGATGGACTGTCGTTTCTCTTTGCTTATTTGAGCTGTTCTTGCCATAATATGGACTTGGTCTTTTACCAAATAGGGCTATCTTCTGTATACCCCCTACCTTGTCACAACCTTAATTTGTGGAATTTCTTTCCAAGAAGGCACACCTGTTAATTGAAATGCATTCCAGGTGACTACCTCATGAAGCTGGTTGAGATAATGCCAAGAGTGTGCAAAGCTGTCATCAAGGCAAAGGGGTGGCTATTTGAAGAATCTCAAATATATAAGTATATTTTGAGTTGTTTAACACTTTTTTAGTTACTACATGATTCCATATGTGTTATTTCATAGTTTTGAAGTCTTCACTATTATTCTACAATGTAGAAAATAGTCAAAATAAAGAAAAACCCTTGAACGAGTAGGTGGTCTAAAACTTTTGACTTGTAGTATATGTCTTTTTGAAGTGTATGCAAATAGATTGTATGTGTGCGAATGGATATCCAGACCTGTACATTAGATGAGTGTATGTTCATTGTGGTTAGTCCAGCTGCCCTATTTCCTGTGCCCTCAGTCAATGCGGCCAGTGTTGTGTTAAGCACAGCGGCATCATTCATGAGGCAGCGCCGCTGTGTAGAAGTTACACACTGCCTTAAGCTGGCCCATTGGGACTTGGAAGTGTGACTTTCTCTGTTGACAGATGGGAAGGAAGCGAGCAAGAGCGTAGTTAGTCTTGGCTCATCTGACTCTCTGGTCACACAGAGATGGGTTAGTGTTGGCGCGCCCAGTCCATTGGTCACTGGCGCAACACAGAGAGAGAGAAAATGAGAGAGAGAAAAAAGATTGATAGGCTGATAAAAAAAAGACAGGATCTGCTCTGAAACATGACCCTGGGACGGGTATTTGGTAGGTGCCTGTGAGAGACCTGAATGGGTCTCTCACTAAGAAGGTCAAAGGTCACATTAGACACAGTCACCTCACACATGCTCCCTCTGACACAAGAGCATTGTCACAGCTTTGTGATTAACACGCACACAAACCGCACACACGCAAGCTATTATAATTCAACTAATTTATCTCAGTGTTGAGTAAAGTAAATGGTATTTTGGCTGTCGTTGTCCTTTAAGGTCTGGCTCCAAGTACAGCTGCTTAGCAGTTTCTCTCCCCCTTCTCTCCATCCTGTCCTGATGGTCGTTGCGGTTGTATACTCTCTTTAAACAAACCATGGTGGCTGGCTAATCCTGGGCTTCTGCCTAACGTTGCAGCCATCAATTTAAGGCTCCGGGCCTCCTAATACACCGTGGTGTAGGGAACTGTCAAGCACACACCACCGCACACATGGTTCCCAGCATTACGTGTGTTGCATTACTTTCTGCGCCCAAGCACACGACTGTCAGGCGCAACACTACACACAAGGTTGTCAGTGCTAAGCGTGTCACCCGGTTCTACTGTGTAAACTTCTGTCAAACACACGCTTCCACCACACATGGTTTTGAGTTGTGTGAGCGTTACAGTACTACTGTGCAGGTCCCGTATCAGATACTTACGCACATGTTCGTGAGTATTCAGTGAGCATTACCATGGTACCGGGTTCCTATAGGGACCATGTGAACTGCAGCATTACCCCCAAGTGACCCACACGGGAGACAGGGAGATGTGTGTGTTAACATTGCAAGTGAACGAATGTCATCAAATTCTAATCTGGTGTGTGAGCCATTTTGATAACTGCTGTGAAACTATGAGAATTTGACCATTCTTTGTCTTTTTATAACCTCTCAACTGAACACAGTGAGTGGGGAAGAGTAAAAGTAGGGAAGAATTTCCACCCTGTCAGCCATTACATTTGGATTGGTCTGTCTTTACACACACATAAACAAAATCGTCAGTTGTGTTGCTAAACTCCGTCCTCCTTCCTTTTTTTCAGATGTTATCTCTCCCACGCACTATAACCCGTACTACAGACGGCTCACCTTCGACGTGACCTCCATGGAGAAGAATGCCTCTAACCTGGTCAAGGCTGAGCTACGAGTCTTCCGCCTCCAGAACCCCAAGGCCCGCGTGTCTGAACAGAGGATTGAACTGTACCAGGTAAACCTCCCTTCTGTCCTCATCTCTAACCAGGTTTCCATCCAACCTTTTTTTATTTTCTTAGTAAAAACATTTTTAACCCCCATTTTCCTCCCCAATTTTGATCTTGTCTCATCGCTGCAACTCCCCAACGGGCTCGGAAGTACAAAGGTCCAGTCATGCGTCCTCCGAAACATGACCCGCCAAACCGCGCTTCTTAACACCTGTCCGCTTAACCTGTAAACCAGCTGCACCAATGTGTCGGGGGAAACACCATTCAAATGACATCCGAAGTCAGCCTGCAGGCGCCCGGCCCGCAACAAGCAGTCGCTAGAGCGCGATGAGCCAAGTAAATAAAATAAATATGGAGACAGAGTCATGAAGACCCGGTTCACCGGCAACCCCCAATCCCCTTCGGCCGTGACCGAGGTGCGCCATGTGGCCGTGCCTAATGGGGAAAGGGGGAATGGAGCCGGTCGGGTGCAACCCAGGCGACATGGTGATGCGGGGAACCGGGCTCAGGCTGGGGCCGAAGCCACCCTCCAGGTCAAGAGCCCCATGCCGAGGGAAGGGAGAGCCAGGGGGCGTGAGCACCCTACCCAACCCACAGCAGTTTCGTTCTTGGAGCACAGCCCCACGCCTGCGGCTGGCAATCCGTTAATGATCCTTCCGCAGGTTCACCTACGGAAAACTTTTTTTTGATCGTCTTCTCGGCGCTCCACCAGGGCCGTGACCGACCTCAGCGGGGCTGATCCGAGGACCTCACTAAACCATGCAATCGATAGTAGCGACGGGCGGTGTGTACAAAGGGCAGGGACTTAATCAACCCGAGTTTATGACCCACGCTGGGAATTCCTCGTTCATGGGAAATAATTGCAATCCCCAATCCATATCACGAGTGGGGTTCAGCAGGTTACCCACGCCTCTCGGCGAAGGGGAGACACACGCTGATCCGCTGAGTGTGGCGCGCGTGTAGCCCCGGACATCTATGGGCATCACAGACCTGTTATTGCTCAATCTCGTATGGCTGAACGTCACTTGTTCCTCGAAGGAGTTGGACGCCGACCGCTCGGGGCCGCATAACTAGTTAGCATGCCGGAGTCTCGTTCGTTATCAGAATGAACCAGACAAATCGGTCCACCAACTAAGAACAGCCATGCACCACCACCCACAGAATCGAGAAAGAGCTATCAATCTGTCAATACTTTCCATGTCCCTGCCGGGTGAGGTTTCCGTGTTGAGTCAAATTAAGCCGCAGGCTCCACTCCTGGTGGTTCCCTTCCGTCAATTCCTTAAGTTTCAGCTTTGCAACCATACCCAAAGACTTTGGTTTCCCGGACGCTGCCCGGCGTGTCATGGGAATAACGCCGCCGGATCACAAGTTGGCATCGTTTATGGTCGGAACTACGACGGTATCTGATCATCTTCAAACCTCCGACTTTCGTTCTTGATTAATGAAAACATTCTTGGCAAATGCTTTCGTCTGTCTAGCGCAGGTCCAAGAATTTCACCTCGAGCTGCACAATACATATGCCCTCTCAATCATGGCCCCAGTTCAGAAGAAAAACCCACAAAATAGAACCGGAGTCATTAGGTTACAGATTAAATAAATGATGATGAACTTCACAGGTTTGTGAAAGTGCAATGTGATGAGCTTGATGCTCCTTTCCAATAAACATCGAGGGTCTTATTCTGGTGACATGATCATCGATGCTTGGCTGCCATTTGACAAATAAAAACAATTAGCACTATTAGCACACCTGACACAGGATGAATGATAATATGGTGAATTCCACAAATATACTACTTTTGTTTTTTAAGTTTTACCACTTGAGACCAGTATGAAATAGATTACTAAATGCTTACCACTAAATGAGTATATGCCATATTTGAGTGTACATGCGTGCACACACACACACATTATGAAGTTCAGTGTGGGCCTGTTAGAAATGTGTGAGTCAGTAGTGTCGGGAACCGGGCAGCGCATGGATCAGTCCAGCTATTTGTGAGTGGAGAGAGGAGTGTGGAATGCAGAGCGGTGATTTAGAGCCGGTGCTGAGTCTCCGGGGGCTGCGCTCCGGCCCAGCGTCTCCTGCCTCCACACGGTGTAGGACCATCGGCACCAGCCCATTCCCAGGGCGTGGTGGTGTTTATGTCCAGCCAGGGGAATGACAGGTGACCTAAACACAGCTCAACATGGAGGACTTTCTCACACCAACACAGGCGGTTGAAAGCGTGTGAGGGAGGACAGATCGAGCCGGTGCAACCAGGGAGAGTTTCTCCAAGGAGATGAACTGATAACATTCAGTAATACATTTAAGTCGTGCTGTACATGAACTGGACACCCAAAACATTACAGGGACGTGTGTAGTTCCACACACATTCAGATACAGAGTGGAATTGAGCCGATACACGATGATGTGTGTCTCAGAGAAACAGTGTTACTATACATTAACTACTAGGAAGGTTCTCCCTTTGCCATGACTGTTGAGGAGTGATCGGGCCCTGAGATGGTTCACTCGCCAGGGCCTAGAGGAAAGATAGCTAGGACTTATATATGTTGAAGTAAGTGACCATCCAGGTAGATGGGCCCCCTTGTCAGTCTCTCATCTCAAGGGTTTGTAATCAGAGATTTTGACTAGTCTCAACCTCTCCTTTTTCTCTCACTCTATCTCTCTCTGCCTCTCTCTTGCCTCTTCTCCGTCCCTCTCTCGTTAGGCTTCCCTGTAGCAGCAGTAGATAACAGTGGTGTAGCAGACAGTGGTGGAGTAGAGAAGCAGTGTTTCTCACATTAAGGAGAGCATGGCCAACATAAATACATGGTTATGAAGGACAGCAGAATAACAACGCTCTGTCCGGCATCTGTTTCCGGCCCAGCTCAGCTCCTCCTAGACCTGCTCAATCGATCAGGGAGAGAGCAGTCTTGGAGAATGGGGGGACCACTACTAGACCCGAGTAACTGAACCAGGAGCGACTTCTGGGACTCTTGCCAGAATTTCCCTCCAGGTTGTTCTCATACATAGGACACATGTTGTTTCCACAGATTTTGAGTCACAAGGACCTGGCGTCCCCGACGCAGCGTTACATTGACAGCAAGGTGGTGCGCACGCGCACAGAGGGGGAGTGGCTGTCTTTTGACGTGACAGAGGCAGTCAGTGAATGGTTGCTTCATAGAGGTAGGACTATACTATACTACAGCTGAATCACTGACCATACATGATGCGGAAATCTTATTGGCCTGTTGTATATTAACAATCCTGTCTATTTTTCCCCCCAGACAGAAACAGTGGATTCAAGATCAGCTTGCACTGTCCGTGCTGTACGTTTGTGCCCTCAAACAACTACATTATCCCCAATAAGAGTGAGGAGCTGGAAACCCGCTTTGCAGGTATGTATTGGACAGTATATGTGTGTTACTCTACAGGCATACAGATGCTGTCTTAATTCGACTAGTTTCTCACGGCAGTTAAAGGAAATGTGAATTATTATGGAAATTTTTTGAAGGGGATGATACATTTTTCATTCGAGAAAATCAAGTCTGAAATGTTTAAGTGGAAATTTAAAACTTTAGAAGCCTTGAACACTACCGTTTGCATTTCCTGCAGTGCAGGAACATTTTCTGTGACAACAGAGTGATCAAATAAAGATAGAATATCTGTACATTGAGAGATAAGTACATTGTATTTTACTTTCCTTCATATGTAGCTAACTGACATGAATACTTATGCAGCAATGTGTTTGGCAAGTGTAAATAAGAAGTGCAGTAAGTAGCAGATATGCAGTTTGTGTGATTCACTGGTACACATCTTAATTTGATCACTCTGCACAGCAGGAAATGCAAAAAGTGTCATTTCCACTTTAAAATGTCACACTTGATTTCCCCTAACTTGATTTGACATTGTATGAACATGATGGATTTTGATGATATGTATGTGTGTGATTGACAGGTATAGATGACAGCTTCCACCACAGCGGAGACCTGAAGGTGTATCGGAAGCGGCGCCACAGCGCCCAGGCTCCACACCTGCTCATGATGCTGCTGCCCTCCTACCGCCTAGAGTCCCAGCACAAGAGCCACCGCTCCAAACGAGCCCTGGATGCTGCCTTCTGCTCCAGGTACTGACCCATAATGACCCCTACTGACCCCACTGATCCTCACCTGACCTCGACACCACTCTGCTGGCGGGAACTCAACACACATACACAAGCATGTGTGCATGCACACTCACAGCTAATAGATACTGTACACACCGAGTAAATTGTTACCTTCTCTGTCAGCAGTTCACCCTCTCAGTGACACACACACACACTTGGCTTGGCAGTTGTTCTTATTGCAGAACTCTCTCTGCTCACAGCTATGCATGTATTCACTCTCTCTTACACACACACACACACGCACACACACGTGTGGCTCCCACAGAACCGTATCCATCCCTCACTCATAACTCTCTTTGTCTTCCTACGCACAGAAATGTCCAGGATAACTGCTGCTTGCGGTCGCTCTACATCGACTTCAAGAAAGATCTGGGCTGGAGGTGGATCCATGAGCCCAAGGGCTACAATGCTAATTTCTGCGCCGGGGCCTGTCCCTATCTATGGAGCGCTGACACCCAGCATTCCAAGGTGAGAAGTCAAGGGTCAAAGGTTAAATAATCCAAAGGGATTGGTTTAGAGCCAGCAGAGGTCAGAGTGGTAGTAGAGAAGTGGTGAGAGTAGCAGTGTGGAGTAGTGGTCATTGTGGCAGCATTGTGCAGTGGAGTTCTTCTGTAGATCGTCTTATTCCTCTTTTTAGTTTGTTCATAGTTTCAAAGCAGCACTGGTCAAAGACCACTGACTTTGTCAACATCAAGCCTCATACTCATACCTGTGTGTGATTCTTCGCTTCAGGTGCTAGGCCTGTACAACACCATCAACCCGGAGGCGTCAGCATCGCCCTGCTGTGTGTCTCAGGATCTGGAACCTCTCACCATCCTCTACTACATCGGCAAGACCCCCAAGATAGAGCAGCTCTCCAACATGATCGTCAAGTCCTGCAAGTGCAGCTAGGAACTGTGCATATTCAGTCACACACACACACACACACACACACACACTTGGATACACACACATTCAGTCACACACACATGCACACACGTGTGTATGCACCCACCCACCCACACATATAAATACACATACTGTACATTCACACAGTCAGTCACACTATTAGTCTCCTGCACTATTGTACAGACATATTTGATCTCCTACAAGCACAAGTGGAAAAGGTGCTGAGCAGATTTAGGTACAGAAAACATGTCTCCCGAAACATCCATGCGCGCGCACACACACACACACACACACACACACACACACACACACACACACACACACACACACACACACACACACACACACACACACACACACACACACACACACACACACACACACACACACACACACACACACACACACACGCAGCTGTGGCTTTTGTACAGGTGTGCCTGTGTTTTTGTGTTTAGAAAGGCCCTGTTAACATGCCTCACCTCACACACTTGTCACACAAAGACACAAGAGTACGGCAAACACTGGAAAAAAGTATACGTGTCTATATGTGAAATAATACGCCTGAGAAACAAAGACGACCCCCCGGTTTCAACATTCAAAGCAAGCCATCTCCTTGATTTTGTTTGTCTCGTTTTGCATCCTTTTGAAACTATTGTAATTTTATATTTTGTTTAGATTTTTGATAATTGTATTGCCTATTTAATATCCAGTGTTTTATGGTTAGCCCCCAACACGTTTTCAACTCTCTCGAGAAGTGGTGGATGAATCCACTTCCCAATGTCAGTTTACTAATATGTTATAACATAGTAATGTTATAATCGCATCCCATATGCTGTTTATATGTGCTGTAACAGCCACTTTAGGCAGAAAGAGGCTAGGAGACTGTAAGAGAGAGACAGAGAACAAAAGAAAATAAACACACCTGGCATGCCTGCCTTTTCAACATAGACTCATCCTCACACAGGCATACTCATAAAAAAAACACACACACACCCATCCCAAACACTGCAGCAGGCAACATATTCAAACTCTGCTGGAATGAACAGTCCTGACATTTTGATAACAAAACAACTAAACAAGAAAAGTGTCCCAAAGTAATGTTGAACTCTGTTTACCTTGTGCATTGAATCTTGAATGCTTTAGGAAGCCCAACAGTGATTCCATCAACGACACAAGGTATGTCATCATAAACACACGTTTAAGATTTCTGTGGATATGTTGGATTGTTCTGAGTAGAACCGGGTTGTCGTTGTCTATATGATGCAGTGGTATGGGAATGTGGAAGTATGTTAGTTAGGGAGGGATACTAGTGTTGTCGTGACAATTAGAGAGAAGGGATACAATAGGTGAGAATGGACAGTAGATGTGACCTGGTTCAGAGATTATCCATGTACCTTTGAGAACATTCCATTAGGTCTGAGATTACCCTAGGTCAGAGGTCAAAAGGTCATATTTACAGGTGTGCAGTAGTTGTTATGGACACCAGCATTGTATCTGCTCATTTGCATCCGAAAAGCTTTGTCTCGCCCGCCTCCCTCATAGTGTAAAGCCATTATTCAGTCAAAGGTTTTTGTCCTTTTGTGGAATAAAAATTGTTGGATACAAAGAATTGCACTGACGCTATTTTGATTCTGTTTTTTTATTTTTTATATTTTTTAATAGTCGTTACTTCCCCCCTTATTAAATGAGGAGTGTTGATGATGTGACTTAGAGCAGGAAGTGTAGGTGATACTACCCCGCCCCTAACCCCACCTCCCTTTGTGCACCCGCGCCAGAGGACTTCCTGGAAAACCAGGAAAGAGGAGCGAGGCACCAATATTGTCATGATAGAGCTATTATTTTTCGTTGTTGTTGTTTATGATGATTATGTTTTTGTTGTTGTTGACCCACTATGATGTATTGTAACACATTATTGTTGTTGTACTCTAGTGGTAAATAAATTATTTAAATTACAAGGGAATAACACAATTCGCCTTTCCTTTTCGCTGTTAATCTGTGTTAATCAAAGCAGGATATTACATAAATGTTATCAAACCTTGAGAAAGATGTTGAGAGAGAAGTTTCAAAACAGATTAATTTGCCACTCCCATTGAGCAAAACAATAACCGTATGATTTTCTTATGCTGCATGAGTGGGCTGTCATTTACATCTCCAACACAAGCACCTAATGCATCTCTCTCTATTTCTTACTGTGAAAAGCTACGGAGGTAAGCTAGAATGGCACGTTGTTAGTACTCCACGAATGTACATTTACAGTGTCTGTCAGAATTGAATTGAATAACTCTCCAGAAGGGTAACTACCAGAGATGGACTCAGAAGGGAACGAAAGGGAGTCTGCAGATGAGGAGAAAAGAGGGAGTGTGTGCACAGATAGGGTGCAGGAAAGGAAAGAGAGATGGAAGGAGTATTAATAGGACGTGGGAGGTTTGAGTCAGTCCGTTCTGGTATGACGCTTCTCACCTTGAGAGTGAAAGGGAGACAGGCAGGCTGCCCAGGTAGAAATATGACATGAGATAAATAAATAAAGACAGTGTGGTCCTAGGCAGAGCTGGACTTTCTGTGTGGTAACTCAGGAAGACACACACGCACACACCCTTTAGACCAACCTAGTGCCTGGCTCCACTCTAAAGACATCTGGCCCCTCATAAAACATGTCTCAACATCTCTGCTGGACCCAACGAGACTCTGGCATCATCTGAGCCTGAACCAATGGGGGGGGACAGTTATATTCTCAAATGATCAAGTTGGATACGACTGCAATGTTCAACACATCGTTCGCAATGTATTTTATTCACGCTTTGAAAACCACAACATCGAGCCGGGTGTGAGGACCGTCACTGACCCAGAGGACTGGGTAATCTCGCTCTCCAAGGACGACGTGAGAAAGGTCATTAATCAGGTCAACACCCGCAAGGTCACGGACCCCGGCAGTATTCCAGGGCGTGTTCCAGCTGGGAGGCATATGCGCAGAACAGCTGGGAGGCATATATATTCACAGTAATTTTAAACCTCTCCTTGTCTGTAATCTCCACACGTTTTAAGATGATCACAGTCATCCCTGTTCTTAAGAACTCTAAGGCTTCATTCCACAATGACTACCACCCTGTAGCACTCACTTCTGCATTAACTCCACCATCCCAGCCACCCTAGACCCACTCCAATTTGCATACACCCCAACAGATCCATAGATGACGCAATTTCAATTGCTCTCCACGGTGCCCTCACCCACCTAGATAAGAGGAATACACTATGAAACCAAGATAAATTACATAAAGAATGATAGTAAAAAGCTTTGAGCACCTTAACTGAAATTTTGGGCAAAAAGGCAAACTCCGCTCCATCATTCATTGCATCAGATGGTTCCTTGTCACAAAACCCACTGATATTGCTTTAAAATTGCCAAGAAACAGAATATCTCGTACAACGCTGTGTATTACTCCCTTCACAGAACAGCGCAAACTGTCTCTAACCCGAATAGAAAGAGGAGTGGGAGGCCCCGGTGCACAACTGAGCAAGAGGACAAGTACATTAGAGTGTCTAGTTTGAGAAACAGTCACCTCACAAGTCCTCAACTGGCAGCTTCATTAAATAGTACCCACAAAACACCAGTCTCAACGTCAACAGTGAAGAGGCGACTCCGGGATGCTGAACTTCTAGGCAGATTTCCTCTGTCCAGTGTCTGTGTTCTTTTGCCATACCTTAATGTTTTATTTTCATTGGCCAGTCTGAGATTTGGCTTTTTCTTTGCAACTCCGCCTAGAAGGCCAGTATCCCGGAGTCACCTCTTCAGTTTCTTGCCAATTTCTCACAAAGTTCTTTGTCTCTGGACATTTTGAGCCTGTAATCGAATCCACAAATGCTATTACTCCAGATACTCAACTAGTCTAATGAAGGCCAGTTTTATTGCTTCTTTAATCAGAACAACAGTTTTCAGCTGTGCTAACAAAATTGCAAAAGGGTTTTCTAATGATCAATTAGCCTTTTAAATTATAAACTTGGATTCGCTAACATAACGTGCCATTGGAACACAGGAGTGTTCAAAAAGCAAAAAGTGCTCTTCACTGACGAGTCGCAGTTTTGTCTCACCAGGGGTGATGGTTGGATTCGCGTTTATCGTCGAAGGAATGAGCGTTACACCGAGGCCTGTACTCTGGATCGATTTGTAGGTGGAGGGTGCGTCATGGTCTGGGGCGGTGTGTCACAGCATTATCGGACTGAGCTTGTTGTCATTGCAGGTAATCTCAACGCTGTGCTTACAGGGAAGACATCCTCCTTCCTCATGTGGTACACTTCCTGCAGGCTCATCCTGACATGACCCTCCAGCATGACAATGCCACCAGCCATACTGCTCATTCTGTGAGTGATTTCCTGCAAGACAGGAATGTCAGTGTTCTGCCATGGCCAGTGAAGAGCCCGGATCTCAATCCCATTGAGCACGTCTGGGACCTGTTGGATCGGAGGGTGAGGGCTAGGGCCATTCCCCCAGAAATGTCTGGGAACATGCGGGTGCGTGGGGTAACATCTCACAGCAAGAACTGGAAGATCTGGTGCAGTCCATGAAGAGGAGATGCACTGCAGTACTTAATGCAGCTGGTGGCCACACCAGATACTGACTGTTACTTTTGATTTTGACCCCCCTCTGTTCAGGGACACATTATTCAATTTCTGTTAGTCACATGTCTGTGGAACTTGTTCAGTTTTTGTCTCAGTCGTTGAATATTGTTATGTTCATACAAATATTTACACATGCTAAATTTGCTGAAAATAAACGCAGAGGACGTTTCTTTTTTTGCTGAGTTTAGTATGCTTACTTTATTGTGTATTTCATATTTCTTATTCTTATTTCTCGTGTTTTTTTTCTAGTAATACATTGTTATTAATTATTGCATAGTTGGGTTACTTGTGCAAGTAGCATTAAAACTTTGAAACCATTAGAAATAATCATTTTTCTTCTAAAGTAGTAGATAGCATTTCGATCATTGCCAGACCTACAGTAGCTAAGAACTTCTAACCTGTTAGGGTTGGGAACACTTTAATGCATCTTCCCATATGTATGCATTCATAAAGTCTTTATAATAGCTACATAAGACATTATGACATCTGTTATAGGCAGTCATAAACATGATGAACAACGGCACAAGATTACCAATGGTTGACAGGTGCAGGGCTATGGGATTCAACTGAGAAACACTAACACACAGCTCAGTGAGTATAGTGCTCTTGGGCTTTAGACATTGACCAGCTGTGGCGGCAGGACGAGCAGTGAACAGCAGAGTAACTGGGTTGTCATTTACTTCTTTGATTCTCTCTCTCTCTCTCTCTCTCTCTCTCTCTCTCTCTCTCTCTCTCTCTCTCTCTCTCTCTCTCTCTGGGTTTGTAACATAGGGGGAATGCTGGAGATTTCACATTTAATTCTGAGACACCGTTTAATGTCTTATCTGCTTCTCAGCTTCCCCCCCGCGGACACACACATACACAAACGTACACACACACATGCACACTTTTCTGCTCTAAACACACACGCATGCATATGCACATACACATACACATTCAATCTTTCTCACACACGCGTATACACACATGCATTATTTGTCTCTCTTACACACACACACATACTGCACACACCTATACTGTAAACATCCATACTGCACACACCACACACTTTTAGATATCCGCAATACCTCAGAAGTGTTCTCCCTCCTTGGCAATCATGCACACACACAGAGTGAAAGCCTGAGAGTATCCAGCAGATCAGAGCGAGGGGTTTTGGGGTGAAAGGGCTCCTCCTCCTGAGGGAGTAAAGCGATTTGGTGATTCAGCCGCAGCTGGCGGCACACAATAATATGAAATCAGAGAGAGGCACTCTGAACGGTGACATCAGCATGAAGCAATGCACAGGCCCTGATTATCACAGAGAAAATCTCAGGCTACTTGTCAGAAAATGTATGTCTGTTGACAGTTTGTGTGTGCGTGTGTGTGCATGCGTGCTTACACGTGTTCGTGCGCGCGCATGTGTGCGTGTATTGCTACCCTAATTTTTTATTTATTTTCTTATTTCAGCTTGATTTAACCAGGTAGGCCAGTTGAGAACAAGTTCTCATTTACAATTGCGACCTGGCCGGGTAAGGGTACTGGAAATCCCCAAAAGTCCCCACAAGGATAGTGAAACAAGGGACATTTTCCCTCGTGGGTTAGGGGTTAAAGGGAAACCTCACCGCTAAACAAATGGGGTGGGGGGTTTTTTCAGTCTAGTCTACCTACATAATTATTAGTGATGAGAGGTGTTTCATACATAATTATCCACCATAGCAGTATGATCGCAAATTGAATGGAGTCATGTTTTTGTAGCAATTATGGAGGCCGATTGTGTGTCACCGATTACACAATCACACTAGCAGTGCGTAAATATGGTTGTCCTTGTTCAATAGAGCCATTGGACTTGTCTCAACGATGTTCCTATCTGCCACAACATGCAGCCTGACAGCTATAAAATGGCAGGATTTTCAAACGGGGCGGACAGTTCTTACTGGAGAGGGTCACAGACCCCATGGATCGTGTGTCTGTGACAGACCATCAAAGTTTCGATGCAGATATAGATAGAGGTGTGTTGGAGACGTTCTTCAGAACCTCCAAGATCAACTGGCGGCAGCAGCCTAGACCAGCTTGACCAGGAGGTTAAATGACAACTGAGTAAGTTGTTTTGCTGTCAGTAGCTAGCTAGCACTATAATCTCTCTTTTCACACGAGGCATTGTTCTCCAGTGCAGTGTAATTTCGTGACTGAGTCAGCCGTAACGGGGCTTGCTAGTTCCACTACAAGGCAAGCTAGCCAAGTTGAGCTAGGTAGAATTGTTTTCTATACCCAAAATATACTGTAGCCTAATGTTATAGTTAGATAGCTAGCTAACATTATTAGCAAGCCTAGATACCCTCAGTGCATCTTATTAGGAGATTCTTATTAGCAAAACTGGAGAAATGTTTTGATGATGACGATGATGACGACGACGACGAAGAGTAATGGAATGTCTTTGGTTTCATGACACATATTAGTCTTTGAGTAACTATACCTGTGTGTTGTAGCTAGATTGCTAACGTGTGTCTGTGATATGTGTAATACCATTCATTGTGCTGCAACAGTAGGAAAGTCTAGTAGCGTTTAATTGTCATTCTCATACAGGCAATACCGTTTGATGGCCTACGGATTCTTTTTGGAGTTAGTTCTATGTGGGGAGAAGCTAGGCACAGGACACCGAATCCCCTTACCTGTTGGGGCCATTACATCCCTCACACAATGGACAGTATGTTGGATACAAATAAGATGTGAAATCTCCTGTTGTATCAAAGTGACTCCGAACACCTCACTGTACCCACCAAACACACCATATGCAAAGCAGTTCGACACACACAACAACACAGAGTTAAACATGGAATGAACAAACATACAGTCAATAATACAGTAGAAAAAGTCTATATATACAGTATGTGCAAATGAGGTAGGATAAGGGAGGCCATGGTGGCAAAGTAATTACAATATAGCAATTAAACACTGGAATGGTAGATGTGCAGAAGATGAATGTGCAAGTAGAGATACTGGGGTGCAAAGGAGCAGGATAAATAAATAAAGACAGTATGTGGATGAGGTAGTTGGATGGGCTATGTACAGGTGCAGTGATCTGTGAGCTGCTCTGACAGCTGGTGCTTAAAGCTAGTGAGGGAGATACGAATATCCAGCTTCAGTGATTTTTGCAGTTCGTTCCAGTCATTGGCAGCAGAGAACTGGAAGGAAAGGCAGCCAAAGGAAGAATTGGTTTTGGGGGTGACCATTGAGATAAACCTGCTGGAGACGCGTGCTACAGGTGGGTGCTGCTATGGTGACCAGTGAGCTGAGACCAGGCGGGGATTTACCTAGCAGAGACTTGTAGATGATCTGGAGCCAGTGGGTTTGCCATAACTGTTCCTGCATACCGCTGTGTAAACTCACCTCGGGCTCCTGAGCAAATGAGCATTATCTGAATACAATCTATTTATATTAATTTGCTACTGTTTTATTGAAATATGTTTACTTGCCAAGAAATACAAGTTGAAATGATAAACCAACTTTTTTAGCAGTAAGATAGTAGCTACAGCACCTTCAGAATGTATACTCACACCTTGACTTTTTATTGTTGTGTTACAGCCTGAATTTAAAATTGAATAAATGTAGATGTTTTTTCACTGGCCTAAACAGAATACTCCATCATGTCAAAGTGGAATTATGTTTTTCACAATTTTTACAAATTAATAAAAAATGAAAATCTGTGTTATGGGTTTGTGTATTAGAGGCGAAGTCAGGTGCAGGAGAGCAGAGTGTAGTGAACAGTAGTGAACACTTTTTATTCCGGTCCAAAATGACAGCACAAAGTAACATTAAATGTGCCCAAACACGGAACATAGACAAAAACAAATGCGTGTAACAATATCCACAATTCCAAAAAACACGTAACACAAACAATCTTACACAAAGACATGATGGGGAACAGAGGAATAAATACATATGGATTGATTGGGGAGTGAAAACCAGGCGTGCAGGGAACAAGACAAAACAAATGGATACATGAAAAATGGAGCGGCGATGGCTAGAAAGCCGCTGACGTCGACCGCCGAACGCCGCCTGAACAAGGAGAGGAGCCGACCATCTGAAATGTATCGAGTCAATAAGTATTAAACCCCTTTTTTATGGAGAGCCTAAATAAGTATAGGAGTGCAAAATTGCTTAGTCACATAAGTTGTATGGACTAATAGTGTTTAACATGATTTTTGAATGACTACCTCAACTCTGCACCCCACACATACAATTATCTGTAAGGTCCCTAAGTCGAGCAGTGAATATCAAACATAGATTCAACCACAAAGACCAGGGAGATTTTCCAATGCCTCACAAAGGGCACCTATTGGTAGATGGGTTAAAAAAAGCAGACGTTGAATATCCTTTTGAGCATTGCGAAGTTATTACTTTCGATTGTGTATGAATACACCTGTGATAAGGTGCATCTCGTTGAGAGGTGTAGGAGTCAGGCGCAGGAGAGCAGGGATTTCTGAGAAGCATGTTTAATATATATATATGCATAGTCCACCAATACAAAATTGGCACAGATGAAAATCCAAAACTACGCTCTCGAAGGAACAGAAACTCGTGCCAATACATGGAGGTGCAACCACAGTTTCGACACTACATACAAGTGCCTAAATAGTGAAGATAATACAGAAACTCGTGCCAAACGCACGGAGGAACAAACTCAGTTCCGAAACTTAACTACACGTACGTAATAGCGAAAACAATAAACATCATAGATTATTGAACGCAAATACACACAAGCTTAATCCTGCAGGCAACAGGTGCCCTATATACACACAGAAATAAACGCAATTGAAACCAGGTGTGAAAAGGAAAGAGGGATCGGTGGCGGCTAGTGAACCGGCGACGCCGAGCGCCGAGCACCACCCGAACAGGGAGAGGAGTTACCTTCGGTAGAAGTCGTAAGAGTACCCCCCCCCCCCTTGACGCCCGGCTCCCACAGCGCGACGACGCCGGCCTCGAGGACGACTCGAGGACGAGGCACAGGGAGTCCTCCGCCATCACCCAGCACCCAGCATCTCTCCTCCGGACCGTACCCCTCCCAGTCCACGAGGTACTGAATATCCCCCACCCGACGCCTCGAGTCGAGTATGGACCGAACTGCATACGCCGGCGCCCCCCCGAGGGACCTCCCGCACCTCATCTTCTTGAAGCGGACCAGCCACCAACAGGAGGAGAGACAGGAGAGACACATCAAACGAGGGGTTAATACGGTAATAAGTTTATTCTCCTTAGGACTTTGAATGGCCCCACAAACCGTGGACCCAGCTTCTGGAGGGCAGGTGGAGGGGCAGGTTTCGGGTCGAGAGCCAGACCCGGTCCCCCGGTGTGTACACCTCGCTGCGGTGGCGGTAGGCACTGGCCTTCTGCCGCCCTTCGGCCCGTTTAAGGTACCCGTGGGTGGCCTCCCAGGTTTCCCTTGAGCATCTCACCCAATCGTCTACCACAGGAGCCTCGGTCTGGCTCTGATGCCATGGTACCAGGACCGGCTGATAGCCCAACACACATTGGAAGGGCGACAGGTTCGTAGAGGAGTGGCGGAGTGAGTTCTGGGCCATCTCTGCCCAGCGGATGTACTTCGCCCACTCGCCTGGCCGGTCCTGGCAATACGACCGCAGAAAGCTACCCACATCCTGGTTCACTCTTTCCACCTGCCCATTACTCTCGGGGTGAAACCCAGAGGTAACGCTGACCGAGACCCCCAAAGGTTCCATGAACGCCTTCCACACCCTGGACGTGAACTGGGGACCCCGATCAGAAACAATATCCTCAGGCACCCCGTAGTGCCGGAAGACACGAGTAAACAGGGCCTCCGCCGTCTGTAGGGCTGTAGGGAGACCGGGCAAAGGGAGGAGACAACAGGACTTAGAAAACCGATCTACAACGACCAGGATCGTGGTGTTGCCCTGTGATGGTGGCAGATCGGTCAAGAAGTCAAGTCATAGTTTCGCTCCGCCGGGCTGAGCTTCCGAGAAAAGATAGCACGGGGTGGAGCATCGGTGGCGTACCCGAGCGCTGGGCATACCTGGCTCTAACCCCAGCCTCGGATGCGTCCACCTCCACTATGAATGCCAAAGAGGGGTCCGGATGTGCCAGCACGGGAACCGAGGTAAAAAGAGCCTTCAGGCGACCAAAAACCCTGTCCGCTTCAGCCGACCATCCCAGACGCGCCGGCCCCCCCTTCAGCAGTGACGTAATGGGAGCAGCCACCTGCCCAAAACCCCGGATAAACCTCCGGTAGTAGTTGGCAAGCCCTAAGAAGCGCTGTACCTCCTTTACCGTGGTTGGAGTTGGCCAATTACGCACGACTGCAATGCGGTCACCCTCCATCACCAACCCCGATGTGGAAATGGCCTGTTGGAAGAACAAGCATTTCTCAGCCTTGACGTACAGGTCATGCTCCAACAGTTGCCCAAGTACCTTGCGTACCAGAGACACATGTGCGGGGCGTGTAGCGGAATAGACCAGAATATCATCGATGTAAACCACCACACCCTGACCGTGCAGGTTCCTGAAAATATTGTCTACAAAAGATTGGAAGACTGCTGGAGCATTCTTCAACCCGTACGGCACGACCAGGTACTCATAATGGCCGGATGTTGTACTAAAAGTTATATGCACTCCTGAGATCCAGTTTTGTGAAAAAACGTGCTCCGTGAAATGACTCAATCGCCGTGGCAATGAGAGGTAGTGGGTAACTATACCCCACCGTGATGGAATTTAGACTTCTATAGTCAATGCACGGACGCAGACCTCCCTCCTTCTTCTTCACAAAAAAGAAACTCGAGGAGGCAGGTGAGATGGAGGGCCGAATGAACCCCTGCCCCAGAGATTCAGATATGTATGTCTCCATAGCCACCGTCTCCTCCTGTGACAGGGGATACACGTGACTCCTGGGAAGTGCAGCGCCTACCAGGAGATTTATCGCACAATCCCCTCGTCGATGAGGTGGTAATTGGGTTGCCTCCTTTTTACAGAAGGCGATAGCCAAATTTGCATATTCTGAGGGAATGCGCACAGTGGAGACTTGGTCTGGACTCTCCACCGTTGTAGCACCGATGGAAACTCCTACACACCTGCCTGAGCACTCCTCCGACCACCCCTGTAGAGCCCTCTGTTGCAACGAAATCCTGGGGTTGTGCCGGATTCCCCGCCGCGCCTGAATCTACTAGCGCCTTATGCCGGGAAAGACTGGAAAATTCAGGAAAAACAACCATACATACATGTGACCAACAAGGGCTCTGGGTGAGCCTGGTGCCGACTCACCTGAGGTGTCCGGGCAGTGCTCGGCCTGGCGTCTCGACTCCCTGGAGGACCCCCCCAGCACCGGTCAGCAGTGTGCCCTCTGTGACCACAGCTGGCACAGGAAAGGGCCCCTCCTCCGGTCGCCCTCGCTGCAGCACCTCCTAGCTCCATGGGTGTTGGAGTGGTGGAGCTGGGGGATGGAACTGACAGAGCCCGATCTGGACGTCCGCGGGTCGCCAGCAAGTTGTCCAACCAAATGGACATGTTGATCAACTGGTCCAAGGAGAGGAGAGGGTGGTGTCTCTACAGGCCAGCTCCCTACGGACGTCCTCACGCAAACTACACCTATAGTGATCGATCAAGGCCCTGTCGTTCCATCCCGGGCCAGCGGCCAAGGTCCGGAACTCTAGAGCAAGATGCCTCAGATAGAACAGCCGTTCACCCGCCGCTCGACCCGCAGGTGGGTGATCGAACACGGCCCGAAAGCAGCGGGTGAACTCTGGGTAGTGGTCCCTCGCCGAGTCAGGATCGTTCCATACCACGTTGGCCCACTACAGGGCTTTACCTGAGAGGCAGGAGACGAGGGAGTTCACGCTCTCACCCCCGAAGGAGACGGACGAACGGTCGCCAGGTATAGGTCCATGGCACCCGGCCACCGTCCCATCGTACTCCCTCGGGAGAGCGAGTCGAATACCACTGTGCTCAGGCAATGAAGGAGACGGTAGTGGTACTGGTTGGGGTGTGGCTGATAAAGGTGTGGGAAGGCCACCTCTCTCCCATCTCTCCATCGTCGCTATCACCTGATCCATGGCGGTCCCCAGCCGGTGTAACACTGCCGTGTGGTGTTGCACTCGCTCCTCCATGGACCCTGGGAGTGCGTCTGCTGACTCCATAATTTATTGGTGCAGGATTCTGTGATAAGGTGCGTCTCGGTGAGAGGTGTAGGAGTCAGGCGCAGGAGAGCAGGGATTTCTGAGAAGCGGCTAGTAAACCGGCGACGCCGAGCGCCGCCCGAACAGGGAGAGGAGTTACCTTCGGTAGAAGATGTGACAACACCGAAATACAGGAGTCCTTCCTAACTCAGTTGCCAAAGAGGATGGAAACCGCTCAGGGATTTCACCATGAGGACAATGGCAACTTTAAAACTTTAAGACTTTACAGAGCTTAATTGCTGTCATAGGAGAATGGTTGAGGATGGATCAACAACATTGCTGTCACTCCACAATATTAACCTAATTGACAGTTAAAAGAAGGAAGGCTGTACAGATGAAATATATTTCTGAAACTTGCATCCTGTTTGCTACAACACACTAAAGCAAAACTGCAAATAATGTGGCAAAGCAATTCACTTTTTGTCCTGAATACAAAGTATTATGTTTGGGGCAAATCCAATCCAACACATTACTGAGTACCCCGCTCCATATTTTCAAGCATAGCGGTGGCTGCATCATGTTATGGGTATGCTTCTAATCATTAAAGACTGGGGAGGTTTTGAGGATAAAAAATAAACTAAATGGAGCTAAGCACAGGCAAAATCCTAGAGGAAAACCTGGTTCAGTCTGCTTTTCACCAGACACTGGGAGAAGGATTCACCTATCAGCAGGACACAACATAAAACCCAAGGCAATGAGCACTGTAGGTGCTCACCAAGAAGTCTGTGAAAGTTCCTGAGGGGCTGTTACAGTTTTCACTTTCTCAGTTTTCACTTTTCACTTTCATCTACTTGAACATGTATGGTAAGACCTGAAAAAGGTTTTCTAGCAGTGGCAGGGGCTGGGAGACTAGTCAGGATCGAGGGAAAATGAGAGAACAGCTGGAGAAAACCTGCATCTTCTAACAGGACAACGACCCTAAGCACACACCCAAGTCTCTGAATGTCCTTGAGTGGCCTAGCCAGAGCCCGGACTTGAACCTGATCGAACATCTCTAAGACAGACCTGAAAATAGCTGTGTAGCAACACTCCCCGTCCAATCTGACTGAGCTTGAGAGAATCTGCAGAGAAGAAACTCCCTAAATACAGGTGTGCCAAGCTTGTAGTGTCATACCCAAGAATACTCTAGGCTGTAATCACTGCCAAAGGTGCTTCAACAAAGTACAGAGTAAAGTGTCTGAATACTTATGTAAATGTTATATTTCAGTTTTTTTTTTTACATTTTAGAAATGAGCAAACCTTTCTAAAAACCTGTTTTTGCTATGTTGTTATGGGGTAATGTGTGTATATTGATGAGGGAAAAAATAATATAATAAATTTTAGAATAATGCTGTAATTTAACAAAATGTGGAAAAAGTCAAGGGGTCTGAATACTTTCCGAAGACACTGTATGTACAATAGCTAGCAATATCTATACCACAATGGTATTGTGAGTATACTAGGCATTATATATTATACTACAACATCAGTCTGAATATGGATGTTGTGTTGGCTGAATCTTCCTGGCAGCGTTTTGTGTTGGGCAATAGCAGTTGACCTTGGACTCGTTAGCTACAGACTACCAGAACATATCTAACCGTTAAGCTAGCTAACTAACTACCGCAGAGGCTAACGTGACTGGCCTATGTGTTCTATTCACAGAGTCCGATTCCATCAACATCTGCAGCGGCATTAAACATCGAGCTCAGCACCAGGAACCTTTGCTAAATCTTTCCATGACTCCATGATGAGCAAATAAATATACTGGAGCTGGGCATAAACATGGCTGTGTCTTGCTGTCATTAACTTAAAATTGATTGCCATTCAAAATCCCATTTTCCCTAACCTCTAACCCTAAACCTCACGTTAATCCTAACCCTAACCTTAAAAGGGAAATTTCACCTGCTGCTCTTTCACTGTATATGTCCATTAATATGCTATTGAAATATATGTGTCATATAAATCGAGAGTTTCCTCCCTTACACGCAAATACAAGCATTTCTGCATCTCACTGATAGAAACGGGCCATCTACATTTCCTGGCTGTAAGCAAACCACAATATTCAGAATTCATAGAGATTTCAGAATGCAGTTCTGACCCTGTCAAGGTGGATCCAGTTGAGAATGGGTATCAAAAGGTAGCTAGCTAATGATCCTACCTGGACTAACCATTCATTCACAGAATGTCAGCTTGCAAGTACCTATTTATTTTTTTGTGTCGAAAACAACAGTTGTTGAATGGCAGTCAATTTTAAGTCCCCACAATGATCGTGTGTGTGTGCGTGTGCGTGTGCGTGTGCGTGTGCGTGTGCGTGTGCGTGTGCGTGCGTGTGGGTTCATGTGTGTGTGTGGCCAAGACATTCCTTTGATAGCAATTTGACTGAACTCAATATTACTCAGTTTCAACCTCTTTTCCCCCTTTACCCCTTACTTTCTCTCTCTCCCTCTCCCTCCATCTCTCCCGTGTGGCAGCTGCAATTGCCTGGCAGACAGAGTGTTGTGTTGCGTCTGTAATTACACAGGAAAAGCCAGCTCTCCTTTGAGCTCCGGATTAGCAACTCTCTTTGTGAGCAGACAGAAAGAGGCAAAAAAGGAGGCAGATTGAAGTAGCACACAGAATCCAAGTACAAAGTGTTTTTCCCCCTCTGTCTCCCTTCCCCTTGAGTTTGACAAGCGTCTTGGAGATATCACGATAGAGAGAGGCAGGAAGGGACCCCTGGAACCCCGGACATTCAATCCCTCCGGCCCCGGCCTGCACACGCACACGCGCACACACGCACGCACGCACGCACGCACGCACGCACGCACGCACGCACGCACGCACACACACACACACACACACACACACACACACACACACACACACACACACACACACACTCTCTGCCTGCCTTTCTCTCGCCAGACAAAGCTCTAAACCAAGCTACTGAACCCCCCCCCCCACACACATACATTATACAGTATGTAAGAACAGTCACACATTTAGTCAGTCAGTCATTCAGTCACTCAATCACTCCCTGACTCACTCCCTCGCCATCTTCATTCGTTTACATTTACATTTACACCTGTATAAAATGGGCACACACACTTTTACATAACACCCACACCCACATCCAAATACAGAGTAGACCCGGTAGACAGCTGCATTCATTGTTGGAGTGATTTGCTGTTGTGGATTCTAGCCTGTTGTTGAATTGGGTTGAGAACCGGGGTCTGCTGAAGACTTTAGCTCCACGTTCTCTCCCAGGGTGAGTGTGTAAGGGAAACTCCTGGTGTGTGGTGCGGGTGGGCCACGCAGAGAAGCGTAGCTCAGGGCTATGTGTGTGTGCGTATGTGTGTGTGCGTGCATGTTGTATGCATGGGTGTGTGTGCATGTGCGTATGTGCGTTTGTATATGTGTGTGGGTGATTGTGTGTGTGTACGTCTCTGTGTGCACGTCTGTGTTTGTGGAGGTCGGGGATGAGAACATGCGGATTGAGTAACAGCCATTCCATATTGGTTGAGTGACCACCATGTAATATTAGAGTGGTGCGTGTAAAATCACATTTACCACAATAAACAATAATAATTCAACGTGGATAGCTGTTGAAAGTGAGCTGGATTCCCATTGGCGACAGAGAAGGGAGAGGTGTGTGGGGAGGAGTGGGGTGTAGAGGAGCTGGCTGCACTGGGCATCCATATTACCTCTGATAATAGCGATCTGGGATTGTCATTATCGGGAGGCTGCCAAGACGTCCACAGCAACCAGTGTGGAGTTTAACTCTTCCCTGGTACAGCGCACTAGACCAGAGCTCTGCTTAGAACAATATGGCACGCACACACACACATGCATGCACACACACAGACACACACACTCACACATTTACAGTATATGACACTCACTGTGGTATTACTCACTAGTAAATGAATAACAACCATGTTTTACCCTTTGAAACTTCTCAATAGTGTAGGTAAGTGTGTTAGTGAGTTACAGTATATGTGTTGGTGATTGTGTGTGAGTGACTTGCCCATTTTCCTAGACCCCCCCACCCCCACCATGAGGCGCACTTAAATGAGCAAGGTCAACCTGCACCCCCTGTTGAGACGGAGGGAGGAGGGGAGAAAAAAGAGGGTGGAGGGAGACGAGAGGAGGAAACACCACCTGGTCCTATAGCCAACAGTCAGTCAGACAATGAAAGAGGGAATGAAATGGATGAGAAAGGGAGAGAATTAGAGTGCTTGACAGAGACAAGGCTAGATAGACATAGAGCAAAGCGATAGGAGGGAGATTGTGACAGAGATTAACAGTGTTTGTGAGAGAGAGAGAGAGAGAGAGAGAGAGAGAGAGAGAGAGAGAGAGAGAGAGAGAGAGAGAGAGAGAGAGAGAGAGAGAGAGAGAGAGAGAGAGAGAGAGAGAGAGAGAGAGAGAGAGAGAGAGAGAGAGAGAGAGAGAGAGAGAGAGAGAGAGAGAGAGTGAAAAACAGGAGTGTGAGAAAGAGCTGATGTTGGATAGAGGAAATATCATGACAGAGCTGAGGAATGGAAACTCTACAAGGCTGGTCTCTCGCTCTCTCTGTCCCTCGCGTGCTCTGGCATGGTCGTCACACCGCAACATCACTCTCTGCTCTGTTTCCCCTCCTTTAAGCAAATTACCTTGCCAGTGTTTTTGGATTCTAAATAAAACATCTGCCGCTGTAGTGGCGGAGGACTCAGGCATAGTCCTGCAGACAGTATTATGTTTTACACAGACACATAGCAGCGCTGGGACTTTCCCATACTTTTATGGGCTGGAAGGGGACACACACACACACACACACACACGCTTAGGGGGGCAAAGGGTGGAGAGGTCCACTATATTTCCACCATAAGGCCTTTATATAGAGGGTTCTTGTCCAGGTGTGAGGTCGAATGAGTTCCCTCAACTCCCACCCTACAACCATGAAATAGCTTTACGGTTTCATTGAGGTCACCACCCCACTTTGCCACATAGTCAGTTTAATGCCTTGGCTTTATGTACGTTGACATGGCCCTAAACCTTTCTCTGAGTGCGCATTGGGGAAAAAATGGGTGATTGAAAGTTATAGCACACTGGTCGAGAAAGATAGAGAGAGTGGAGAGAGAAAGAGAAAGCAAAAAGAGATAGTGAGAGAGAGTCAGAGAAAAAAAAACAGAGAGAGAAAAAGAGCAGAAAGAGAGTCTAGAGAGACTGGGACTAAGACTGAACGGGGAGCCACAGTCGTCCGATTAACCCCTGTGACACGTTGACAGTGTAAGGAAACAATTAACCCCAAAAAGGGCTTATTTGGCTTGGCTGTTATTCATGAGTTCTCCATACATATTTCAGAACCAGTGCCAACCAGCTGACCTGGTAGACCTGCCCGCTCAGCTTGGGGTCCCACAGGCGGAGCCCTCACCCCCACTTGCCCCCCTGTCCTGCCTGCCCCCCTAACCCAGCGCCCAGCGGGTAGGAGAGTAATGACACATAATGACTCACACCCCGGCCCAGCGAAATGAATGGCCCAAAATGACTCGTCGCCAGCCTGTAAGATTAATAGCACTTAATGGTTTGTATTGCCGCCCGTAATCGAGCTGTCACTGGCCCTGCTTGAGGAATAGCAGGACCATGCATAATTTCTCACGCCTCGTGTTCCCTCGGAGCTCCCAGTCGGTGTCATGTCCCCGGGGCCCCCTCTCTCCCACTGGACATGGTAAGTCCTATCTAAGGAGTGTAAATGGAGGGTCAAATACATGGTCATGGCTGAACTTTCTGTGGAGCTTATACTGGGGGGGGGGTTGATGTCCCCGCTACCACTAGACATTGACTAAGGGGGTGGGGGGTAAAGACATGGTCAGGCCTGTCCCATCTGTGAGAGTCTATAGGGCGGCTTGATGTCTGAGGAAATCCCCCCCACCCCCATGGTCTACTCCACATCTCTCAGGGAGGCACTACCCTTTCATGTGACAGTGTATGTCTGAAGCAAATATATTATGACTGGGACTGGGGGCATAACCTAGTGTTTGATAGAGTGGGGTCCATACTGTAGCAACAGTATGTGTTGAAGACTTTTTGTCTATAAAGCCCTCTTGCATAAACTTCCTCCTTCCTCCTAAACCTCATTGTTAACCTTCAAACATTTAAGTTACCAGACCTGGACTCAAGTGAGATAGGTCAATGTGCTTTTAGTTTTTGCACTTCTCATGTTGAATGATCTCCAAAAGTCCTTGTACAGATACAGTGTGTATAATGTAATTGTTGTTTATTGATGTGTTCATGCAGGGCTAATATGTGAAATAGACAGTGGTCTCAGCATGACTTCATGCTTAAATAAAGGATGATATATATATATATATATATATATATATATATATATATATATATATATATATATATATAATATATACTGTATATGTACAGTTGAAATCGTAAGTTTACATGCACTTGGGTTGGAGTCATTAACACTATTTTTCAATCAGTCCACAAATTTCTTGATAACAAACTATAGCTTTGGCAAGTCGGTTAGGACATCTACTTTGCACATGACACAAGTCATTTTTCAAAAAATTGTTTACAGACAGATTATTTCACTTATAATTCACTGTATCACAATTCCAGTGGGTCAGAGGTTTACATACACTAAGTTGGCTGTGCCTTAAAACAGCTTGGAAAATTCCAGAAAATTATGTCATGGCTTTAGAAGCTTCTGATAGCCTAATTTACATCATTTGAGTCAATTGGAGGTGTACCTGTGGATGTATTTCAAGGCCTACTTGTAGACCTCCACAAGTCTGGTTCATCCTTGGGAGCAATTTCCAAACGCCTGAAGGTACCACGTTCATCTGTTCAAACAATAAGACGCAAGTACAAACACCATGGGACCACACAGCCGTCATACCGCTCAGGAAGGAGACGCGTTCTGTCTCCTAGAGATGAACATACTTTGGTGCAAAAAATGCTAAATCAATCCAGAAACAACAGCAAAGGACCTGGAGGAAACAGGTACAAAAGTATCTATATCCACAGTAAAACGAGTCCTATATTGACATAACCTGAAAGACCGCTCAGCAAGGAAGAAGTCCCTGCTCCAAAACCACCATAAAAAAGCCAGACTGCGGTCTGCAACTGCACATGGGGACAAAGATCGTACTTTTTGGAGAATTATCCTCTGGTCTGATGAAACAAAAATAGAACTGTTTGGCCATAATGACCATTGTTATGTTTGGAGGAAAAAGGGGGATGTTTGCAAGCCGAAGAACACCATCCCAACCGTGAAGCACAGGGGTGGCAGCATCATGTTGTGGGGGTGATTTGCTGCAGGAGCGACTGGTGCTCTTCACAAAATAGATGGCATCATGAGGGAGGAAAATTATGTGGATATATTGAAGCAACAACTAAAGACAATTAAAGCTTGGTCGCATATGGGTCTTGCAAATGGTCAATGACCACAAGCATACTTCCAAAGTTGTGGCAAAATGGCATAAGGACAACAAAGTCAAGGTATTGGAGTTGCCATCACAAAGCCCTGACTTCAATCCCACAGAAAATGTATGGGCAGAACTGAAAAAAAGTGTGTGAGCAAGAAGGCCTACAAACCTGTCAGGAGGAATGGGCTACAATTCACCAAACTTATTGTGGGAAGCTTGTGGGAGGCTACCTGAAACATTTGACCCAAGTTAAACTATTTAAAGGCAATGCTACCAAATACTAATTGAGTGTATGCAAACTTCTGACCCACTGGGAATGTGATGAAAGAAATAAAAGCTGAAATAAATCATTCTCTCTACTATTATTCTGACATTTCACATTCTTAAAATAAAGTGGTGATCCTAACTAACCTAACACCAGGAATTTTTACTAGGATTAAATGTCAGGAATTGTGAAAAACTGAGTTTAAATGTATTTGGCTAAGGTGTATGTAAACTTCCGACTTCAACTGTATATATTGTAAAACCTGGCATAGGGTTAGTCAAGCTGGGATGTAGTCAAGCTGGGATGTACTATACTATACATATTGAATCTCAGAGGCAATTTATTTCATGTGAATTTGTGGCATAGAAGTTAAATTATTTTTATTATCCTGAACATATAGAAATATTATGTATTAAATTGGTTTGGACATTGACCTTTTCATCTATCTTCATTATCTGTCAGATCCTGTTTAGTTGACTTGCTTAGCAGGAAAATGACAGTCACAGAGGTTGTGTTGCAGGTCACAGCACTCCCCCCCCCCCCACACACACACACACACAGAGGATCTGATAACATCATTATGTGGATAAACTATGGTTTACAAAAGCAAATGGAGGATCTGGCATTGTTCATCATTCTGAGAGTCCCCTTTTTCTCTCTGAGAACCCAATTACAGTTTTAGTCCTTCTAAAGCTGATGTTTGCTGTTTCAAGCATCAGGGTCATGGTACTCTATCTTGATCGCATAAAATCAAAACTAAAACTTCAGCTCTCTGTTCATAATGGTCTTTTCAGGTTGCAGAAACACTGGACAGACGACTGACAATGTTTTTGTCCATGAAGTCCTTAGTTCTGTAATCCAGAGTTTGTGTGTGTGTGTGTGTGCAATCGGCAGGTTAGTGTTTTTCGTCATGAATCTTGTTCTAGAGGCAGCTCTGCAGAGTGGTAACTACTTGGCGCAGCCACAAAGGCATAAAATCTGATTCTCAACCTAACCCTTAACCCTAAACTTACCACACTGCTAACCCTAATGCCTAACTCTAACCTTAAATTAAGACCAAAAAGCACATTTTTGTTTTCATTCATTTTTACAATATAGCCAATTTTGACTTTGCCTGGCATATCTAAGGGGAAATCGCACAGTTTTGCCTCCAGGACAAGACACATGACAATAAATGTCAACCTGAATGAGTGTGTGTTTCTCTCTCTCACACACACACACACCACCCCCTCTTTCGACAGAGTTGTTTGGGTAGGGCATGTGAGACAGCAGTGTATTGAATAACCGAACTCTGCGTTCTCCGTTGTGGAATGGTCCCCCTTATTGAATAGAGCGTTGTCTCCCAGACCGAGTCCCGGCCTTGATTCGGAGCCAGGAAACCCAACTGTCCCTGTCCATCAGTGTGACGAGACCAATGGAGGATAAACCCAACGACCTGGCTGGAGAAGTGCATCCTGGGAAGGGGGTGGGAGTCCAGGGTCCGGGGTGCTTCACTATGTTCAGCTTCCACTTGGGTGGGGAGGGGGCACTTAGCTGCAAATGGATCTACTCCCAAGTTGCTGTGTTATCTCAAAGATAGGCCGTGATTCAACAAAATAAACAAAGCACAAAGCGGTTTTAAATATTTGTCAGTAGACACTGTATGTGTGTATTGTCTGTGTGGGAGAGAACAGGAGTAGTAAGGGATAGCGTGTGATAGACACCATGTGTGGGTGTGTGTTTGTGCAGAACTGCTGGTGAATGTCTGCTTCACTGTCAGCAAGAAGCTCTCTCCTTCTTGTATGAAGGCTGACTGTGGTGTGTCCCTGCCTGGGATCAGTCAAGACGTTTGAGTCAGAGCAGCATGGGAACGCTTCCCCACTGGTTCTCCCATCCCTGGGGTGTCTCTCAGTGTGTGTGTGTGTGTGTGTGTGTGTGTGTGTGTGTGTGTGTGTGTGTGTGTGTGTGTGTGTGTGTGTGTGTGTGTGTGTGTGTGTGTGTGTGTGTGTGCGCACCAGTAACCGAAAGGTCGTTGATTCGAATACCCGGGCCGACAAGGTGAAAAATCTGTCAATGTGCACTTGGGCAAGGCGCATAACCATAATGTTCTCCAGGGTGAGGTACTACTATGGCTGACCCTGTAAAACCACACATTTCACTGGACCTGTGTGTGACAATTTA
This sequence comes from Oncorhynchus gorbuscha, assembly GCF_021184085.1. Classification (NCBI taxonomy): domain Eukaryota; kingdom Metazoa; phylum Chordata; class Actinopteri; order Salmoniformes; family Salmonidae; genus Oncorhynchus; species Oncorhynchus gorbuscha. The sequence goes on along the minus strand of NC_060191.1, from coordinate 30,838,602 downwards.
TTTAACTCGGCAAGTCAGTTTAGAAAAAAATATTATTTACAATGACGGCCTACCCTGGCCAAACCCGGACGACACTGGGCCAATTGTGCGCCGCCCTATGGGACTCCCAATCACGGCCGGTTGTGATACAGCCCGGAATAAAACCAGGGTCTGTAGTGACACCTCTAGAACTGAGAAGCATTTCCTTAAACCGCTGCGCCACTTGGGAGCCCAAACAATAAAACATGTTTTTGATTTTTTTGTCTCCCCAGTGTCTCTCCCTGTGTCTCTATGTCCAAGTGCCCCTCTCCCCATCCCGGGCCTAGGCAGCTGTCCCCCCCAGCCCGTCACCCTCTTGTCCCATTGTCAAGGTCAGTGGAGGAAGTGTTTCTCTGTTAGCAGGAAGTAGAGGTCAGAGGTTAATCTGTCTGCTATGCAGGAGACGATGCACAGGCCTTGCTAAACACAGACAGCGGCAGGGAGCTGTCGTTTATCAAGCTCAATCACACTTGCACTCATTTCTCTCTCACATACAAACATGTACGCACACACATGCACTCATACTTTCACTCACTCAAGTGCACACACACACACACACACACACACACACACACACACACACACACACACACACACACACACACACACACACACACACACACACACACACACACACACACACACACACACACACACACACACACACACACACACACACACACACACACAGCAGGCTCCCATCCTCACATTGTTTGCTGTGCGTATGACCCGAGGTCCCCTCTAGCGTGGGTTTGAGTCTACTATGATGTCACTTCACAGGCCCTGGGACGATGGTGACCCTGCTTGGCCTGCAGCGGAACGGAATCCCTTTCAATCTGTCTCTCTCCCTCCCCCTGCTCTTGCTCTCTTATCTTGCTTGTTGAGGGGAAAGCTTTTTATCTTTTTCTGTTTGTTGTTGTTATTGTTTTCTCAATGTCACAACTTGATAAACTGCTCGGAAGTGAATCTTAGGGTAGAGTTGTAATCATTTTATTCCCTGCCAATATATACTACATGCTCTCTCAAATACGCACGCACACACAAATATGCTCTCCTTCTCACAAGCAGTGTCCTATAGAACAGTGCTTCCCAAACTGTGGAGTCGGTATGTGGGGCACGGGGGTCCAGCCCCTCACAATATATATATATATAGTTGAAGTCAGAAATGTACATACACTTTGGTTTGAGTCATTAAAACTTATTTTTCAACCACTACACAAATTTCTTGTTAACAAACTATAGTTTTGGCAAGTCGGTTAGGACATATACTTTGGACAACAAAGTCAAGGTATTGGAGTGGCCATCACAAAGCCCTGACCTCAATCCCATAGAAAATTTGAACTGAAAAAGTATGTGTGAGCAAGGAGGTCTACAAACCTGACTCAGTCACACCAGCTCTGTCAGGAGGAATGAGACCAAATTCACCCAACTTGTTGTGGGAAGCTTATGGGAGGCTACCTGAAATGTTTGACCCAAGTTAAACAATTTAAAGGCAATGCTACCAAATACTAATTGAGTGTATGTAAACTTCAGACCCACTGGGAATGTGATGAAAGAAATAAAAGCTGAAATAAATCATTCTCTCTACTATTTTTCTGATTTTTCACATTCTTAAAATAAAGTGGTGATCCTAACTGACCTAACACCGAGAATATTTAGGATTAGGATTAGATGTCAGGATTAGGATTACATTTTAGGATTAGGATTAAATGTCAGGAATTGTGAAAAACTGAGTCTAAATGTACTTGGCTGAGGTGTATGTAAACTTCAGACTTCAATTTGTAAGTCGCTCTGGATAAGAGCATCTGCTAAATGACTTAAATGTAAATGTAAACTGCATATATAGTACCAGAATAATAATAATAATAGTGAATAAATCAAAACAATGAACTAACAAATATGGAATCATGTAGTAACCAAAAAAGTGTAAAGCAAATCAAAATATATTTTAGATTTTAGATTCTTCAAAGTATCTATCCTTTGCCTTGATGACAACCTTGCACACTCTTGGCATTCTCTCAACCGGCTTCATGAGGTAGTCACCTGAAATGCATTTCAATTAACAAGTGTGCCTTGTTAAAAGTTAATTTGTGGAATTTCTTTCCTTCTTTATCCGTTTAAACTAATCAGTTGTGTTGTGACAAGTCAGGTTTGGTGTACAGAAGAAGCCATGTTTGGTAAAGACCTAGTGCATATTATTGCAAGGACAGCTTAAATAAGCAAAGAGAAACGACAGTCCATCATTACTTTAAGAAAGGAAGGTCCGGAAAGACAGTCAATCCGGAAAATTTCAAGAACTTTGAGAGTTTCTTCAAGTGCAGGTGCAAAAACCATCTACAAGGTAGAACATTGAACATAGTAAACATAAAGAAAAACGTTTGAATGAGTAGGCATAGACTGGTAATGTATATGGAACTCAGTCAGTCTTTCAACTTACTCTTGAAAGTTGTAATAGTAGAATGTACAAGGTGAAATTTCAAAATTGGATACTGCATCATCAGTTTTCCTCTTGTCATATGTCAGTCATTGCATACCTTGGAGAGCTATTTATAGCTAGTAGCTAGCTATAGTTATAGTCAGAAATGCCCAGATCAACTAGCCCATGTCAGCTAAGGATTTTTTAGCTAGGTTTTTTAGCCCATAGATTTTGTTGTAATTTTTGAGTCACTCAAATATCACATGAATAAACAGACATGGCAAAATGTATAGAATTATAATAAAATGTACTTTAAAAATGCAAGATTTTCTCTGCACCCCATGACAAAATGTGTATAATTGCAGGAAATAAGCTTTGAAACTGGAAACATTTTCTCTCCACCAACAAGAGGGGTGTGACTCGTTTGGGTCATAAAATATTGTGTGGATTAGGAGCGTGTGGGTGGTGGGCGGGTTTGAATAAAGGGAAGACAATGTATTCAAATTATTTTCAAGTCTAAACTTTACGGCCTAACTGTAGCACGCCAAATACACGGCAATTGCCAAATGCTTTTGAGAACTTCCACTGAGGAAAAAAGGACAATATCGGAGTTTCATTACATAAGAGAAAAGCTGGAGATAAATAGAAGGGAGGGGCAGGACAGTATTCTAATGTTTGGGAAAGATTTGGTAAAGTGGTAAAAGAGGATGATATTATTGAGGCGCTAGGCAAATTTGACAGTCACAAGACGGGGACATCAAAATGGCACGTCAGGGTAACTGTAACAGTACTGTTCAGTTGGGTTAAATGGAATAGTAGCCTAAATTAAATCTGGACTCTAACTGTAAGTCTATAACCTCTCACATAGCCTAATATAATGTTGATTGCTGTAAAATGACACACCAAATGTACATTTTGGCACGAGAACAGGAATGAGAGAATGAATGCCGGTTAGGGAGCGTCTATAAAGGTGCTATATTTATCAGCATCATAAAAGCTGAAAGTATTTCAAAAACATAAAATATACATCCAAGCCAAACTGAAATCTTATCAAAAACAGCTTTTAATTTCCTCAAAACCGGTCAAACTGATGTCATTTGAAAATTTGACATGGAAAATCCTTTCCCATTTTTGTGGGGGAGTTATTGCATTTTCTCCACGGTCCCTAAAGTATTTGCTGCACGAGAGAATTAGCGATGAACTAGATTGAAGAATGCATTATATCGATTTATGACGTAATTCTGGTGAGCAGGGGTTTATTTAGTCTTCTCGGGCAACACGTAATTAAAAAAGAGAACCTGCATGTATCTAATTATAGACAAGTTGACCAAAAGCGTACCAAAATGACGGATATTATAAGCAGAAACATAGGCCTATCTAAAAAGGCCTGTCAAAAATCGTTCCGTCATCTCTGACTGTACAGCATATTTTCTATATTTGTGGTTTAGGGTTGGGTGCGGGCCTCATTTTTTCACTTTATCACATATAGTTGAGCAGTTGCGGATGGGTTATTAGCAATTGCGGGTGGGTGCAGCTGAACAAACAGCATTACTAACACACACACACACACACACACACACACACACACACACACACACACACACACACACACACACACACACACACACACACACACACACACACACACACACACACACACACACACACACACACACACACACACACACACACACACACACACAGATTAACTCCTTAAAGGGCAATTCCATCACTTTTCAAATTCATATTCATCATCTCCAGGACCAAACAAGTGTCTACATATGTGAAAAATGTGCATTTCTATGATCTGTGTTTAAAAATACTTAAAAAGCTTCTCTGTGACATCACAGGATAGGATTAAAGGTCAAAAACGGTGATTTTCAAAACCTACAATGAGTTTCTAGCTCAAGGGAGGGTATTTTCTTTCTCCCCACATCACCGTGAATCTGGTGTTTGAAAATCACTGTTATAACTTTTGATGTCATTGGGTAGAACTTTTTAAATGTATATTTTATTCTGCAAAACTTAGAAATGCACCGTTTTCACGTACTAAACTCAGCAAAAAAATAAAACGTCCCTTTTCCAGGGCCCTGTGTATCAAAGATAATTTATAAAAATCCAAATAACTTCACAGATCTTCATTGTAAAGGGTTTAAACACCGTTTCCCATGCTTTTTTAAAATTTATTTTTTTATTTCACCTTTATTTAACCAGGTAGGCTAGTTGAGAACAAGTTCTCATTTACAACTGCGACCTGGCAAAGATAAGTTCAATGAACCATAAACAATTAATGAACAAGCACTTGTGGAATGGTCGTTAAGACACTAACAACTTACAGACGGTAGGCAATTAAGGTCACAGTTATCAAAACTTAGGACACTAAAGAGGCTTTCTACTGACTCTGAAAAACACCAAAGAAAGATGCCAGGGTCCCTGCTCATCTGCATGAAAGTGCCTTAGGCATGCTGCAAGGAGGCATGAGGACCTCAGATGTGGCCAGGGCAATAAATTGCAATGTCCGTACTGTGAGATGCCTAAGACAGCACTACAGGGAGACAGGACGGACAGCTGATCGTCCTCGCAGTGGCAGACCACGTGTACCAACACCTGCACAGGATTGATCCATCCGAACATCCCACCTGTGGGACAGGTACAGGATGGCAACAACAACTGCCCGGGTTACACCAGGAACGCACAATCCCTCCATCAGTGCTCAGACTGTCCGCAATAGGCTGAGAGAGGCTGGACTGAGGGCTTGTAGGCCTGTTGTAAGGCAGGTCCTCACCAGACATCAGCGGCAACAACATCGCCTATGGGCACAAACCCACCGTCGCTGGACCAGACAAGACTGGCAAAAAGTGCTCTTCTCTGACGAGTCAGGTTTTGTCTCACCAGGGGTGACGGTCGAATTTGCGTTTATCGTTGAAGGAATGAGCGTTACACCGAGGCCTGTACTCTGGAGTGGGATCGATTTGAAGGTGGAGGGTCCGTCATAGTCTGGGGCGGTGTGTCACAGCATCATCGGACTGAGCTTGTTGTCATTGCAGGCTATCTCAACGCTGTGCGTTAGAGGGAAGACATCCTCCTCCCTCATGTGGTACACTTCCTGCAGGCTCATCCTGATATGACCCTCCAGCATGACAATGCCACCAGCCATACTGCTCGTTCTGTGCATGATTTCCTGCAAGACAGGAATGTCAGTGTTCTGCCATGGCCAGCGAAGAGCTCGGATCTCAATCCCATTGAGAATGTCTGGGACCTATTGTATCGGAGGGTGCGGGCTAGGGCCATTCCTCCCAGAAATGTCCAGGTGTCTTGGTGGAAGAGTGGGGTAACATCTCACAGCAAGAACTGGCAAATCTGGTGCAGTCTATGAGGAGGAGATGCAATGCAGTACATAATGCAGCTGGTGGCCACACCAGATACTGACTGTTTCTTTTGATTTTGACCTCTCCCCCTTTGTTCAGGGACACATTATTCCATTTCTGTTAGTCACATGTCTGTGGAACTTGTTCAGTTTATGTCTCAAGTGTTGAATCTTGTTATGTTCATACAAATATTTACACATGTTAAGTATGCTGAAAATAAACGCAGTTGACAGTGAGAGGGCTTTTATTTTTTTGCTGAATTTATATATTGACACGGGTATTGTGCTGGAGATAATGAAAATGAGATTGAAAAGTGGTGGAGTTGCTCTTTAACTCCAACAGATGCATGGTTCCAGGCAGGCTCCCTTTCCGGCGTGTTATGAAAACAGTGGGAAAGAATGTGAAAAATCTGCAGCATTCATACAGAAGACAATAATCTAGCAGGTATGAAGACAGGGGTGGAGAGGGAGAGAGAGAAGATCTACAGAGGAAGAATCTGTAGTATGTGTGCTCTTTAAGTTGGTGTTAGGTGCCATAACTTCTCTAGCACATTGTCTCCCTGTCGGAGAAGGGAGAGAGGGGCAGAATGGGGTGCGCGGGAGGAGAAAGGGGGATAAGTGTCCATTCCTTTCATTGCGAGCCAAGAGAACACCACAGACAAGGAAGTGTGCGAGTCATGGCGCAGGCAGTTAGCCTAGGGACATACTGACTGTTGTGACTGGGGTTCAACTACACAGAACCTCTCTCTCTCTCACACACACACTCTCTCTCTCTCTAGCACCCACACACATATACACACATACTGTGTATGCATACACACACTGCCCTCTGGCCAGGTCAGCTCACCCATTTAAGTTATGTAGCTGTGCATAGAACCGTCACTGGGCCCAAGACTTGGTGACTGCGCCAATCAGGCAGGCAACATTTGACTGACACACTGCAGTGACTTTCCTCCAAACCTCTATTTACAGACTATTGAGAGGTAGAGGAGGTACTCTGCTCTCCCAAGTTATTTTCTCTCCAGTTCCCACAATGCCCATTTTATTCTGTGTCCTCATTAGGTGTGTGCTACAAAAGGACTGCCCAGGGTCAACGGAGCACAACACCATGCACTCTACGCACCCTAAAAAGCTAATAAAAGCTGTTATATTAACAAAGGTTTCCTGTCTGAAGTACAAGAGTTTCCCTCAGCGAACCACAATAGTTTCCTGGCCCAGCAGCAGCCACGGCCTTTCCTCCCCTTTATCAGTGAGGGAGAGGGACAGAGACAGAGACAGAGACAAAGACAGAGAGAGAGAGAGAGAGAGAGAGAGAGAGAGAGTGAAAAACAGGAGAGAGAGAGACAAAGACATGTGTGAGTATACCTTCACCAGTGTTGTTTGTCTGGCAGACAGGCAGAGAGACAAACAGACAAGCGCTCAGATAGACAGACAGGTACATTCTGGTGCAGCCCAGAGAGAGAGGGAAGAAAGAAGAGGAGAGGAAAGGGCACGCGACAGAGGCATCTCCACACCGTCTCCACCATCCATCTGTACAGAAAGACAATCCGCCGAGGTAGCGTGTGAAGCACAGCTCATCTCCACATCGGAGGAAGTCACCTCTCTCTCTAGCCTAGTAGCAGGCACCAGCTACCACGTGAACCCAACACCCTCCAGGAATATACAGGCCTCAAGGTGTCACCCAATACACCTCCCATACAGACAGCACCCTGCCTGGGTGCAAGGTGTTCCTGCAAGCTCAGGAAATTAGTCCAAGCATGAATGCCAGAAATGTTTGTGGCAATGAAAATTACTGCATAAGTGAGTACTGTATGTGTTTGGATACCAGTGCTTGTTTGTGTGAGTGGGAGAGAGAGTGTGAGAGCAAGGGAGAGAGAGAGAGTGAGTGTGGGAGAGAGTGAAAGGGGAGAGAGAGAGAGACAGAAACTCATCTCATGTTGGAGTTGATCTGACAGCTGGGTAACATTAACCAGCCTGTATATGAAGCAGGGATTATGGAGTTGAGTTATCTGATATGTTCATAGCTCTCAGACCTCTAAAAGCATAATACTTGATTGCACATGGATTTACTATAATGCTAAATGGAGTCAGATAAACATTTTAATAGGCTACTTGCATAGTCTTATCATAGGTCAATTGTGAAGAATATATTGTATAATATCACATATATCAAATATTACCCCATTACACCCTCGCTCTCTATTTTGAAATACACCCACACTCATAAACACATGTAAAGAAGCATCTTCACGGTCTGGAGGACTACTATCTCACTTGTTGTGCTGTACAGCGGTGTGGTGTGGAAAATATGGCCGTGTCATTCTGGGAACATTGTTGGACTTAAAGAATGACTAAATAACATTACAGACTTATTACTGTTATTTGTCTGCCATTTTACTGGGAAGGGGAACAGCCTTGGCTGCCCCCCCCCAGCAGTGGAGAGTGGAGATCCCCAGGCCATTTCAGCAGCATTAGTCTCCTGAGCCAGTGTGAGGCAGGAGATTAATCATAGCGCGGGGAAACACTTGTTAGATATAAATTCTAATAAGGCCGTATAAACCTCATGGAGCAAGCATTAGAGGCATGCAGTGTGGAAAGCACTCCAGAAGAGTGTGGGACAGGAGATGGAGGGGAAACGGAGGTCAGAAAAAGGAGGGTGTTTAGGTCTTTCACCTTTGTGTGCAGAAAGAGGGGGGGGGGGGGAGAGAGAAAGAGAGAGAGAGTGACTCCAGGAGCGGGGCTAGGCCGAGTTCCCAAAGTGTGGTGTTGATAAGAATGCTATTAGTATAGCTAAGTGACGAGAGTAGGGATGGTCGCTGTCACATTGTTCCCATGAAACCAGATAAATGTGAAAATGACAGTGATTCATTCAGGAGAGAGATGGCTATGTGATACAAAATAACTACTGTAGTCTCGAACACAGAGATACATTATAAAGTGGAACTGACAGCATTTGAACAACATCAAATCTTATACAAATGTGTTTATATACACCCCCAGGAAGAATATGACGTTTTATTTTTGACATTTTTGACATTTTCTGAAAAGTGAGCACTTGATATGGTCATTTTGAGCTAGCCAGCTCCGTCAATCACTCCTGAGTTCCATCAATCACTCCTGGGCTGCAGTCACCTATCCGGACCCATTTTACTGCCTACGCGGAGCCCCACCGGGCCTTCACAACTGGACTGCCGACATTATCTACCCGAAGGAGTTATCCGGCTGGCTCCTCCGTCGCGACGTTACCTGAACGCCTATCTGCGGCCTGCTAACCGTTAGCTGTCTTATCGGCTGCTATCTGAATAGACAATCGGACAATTTATTTATTTATTTGTATTATTATTATGTTTTCTTCTTGGGCCTCTATAACTATATCTATTGTTTTTATTTTTGTTGTTGTTGTGTGATTTGGATTAATCCCCTCTACCACACGGAACCCCACTAATCTACTGACTTAACGCAAGAGGTGGCTAATAACAGACCTTTATCCTATGCTAGCTTGCTACCGATGGCCTGGCTAGCTGTCTAAATCGCCGTGACCCGCAACCAACCTCTAAACTCACCGGACCCTTTTGATCACTCGACTAAGCATACCTCTCCTTAATGTCAATATGCCTTGTCCATTGTTGTTCTGGTTAGTGTTTATTGGCTTATTTCACTGTAGAGCCTCTAGTCCTGCTCACTATACCTTATCCAACCTATTAGTTCCACCACCCACACATACAATGACATCTCCTGGTTTCAATGTTTCTAGAAACAATATCTCTCTCTTCATCACTCAATACCTAGGTTTACCTCCACTGTATTCACATCCTACCATATCTTTGTCTGTACATTATACCTTGATGCTATTTTATCGCCCCCAGAAACCTCCTTTTACTCTCTGTTCCAGACGTTCTAGACGACCAATTCTTATTGCTTTTAGCCGCACCCTTATTCTACTCCTCCTATGTTCCTCTGGCGACGTAGAGGTGAATCCAGGCCCTGCAGTGCCTAGCTCCACTCCTATTCCCCAGGCGCTCTCTTTTGACGACTTCTGTAACCGTAATAGCCTTGGTTTCATGCATGTTAACATTAGAAGCCTCCTCCCTAAGTTTGTTCTATTCACTGCTTTAGCACACTCTGCCAACCCGGATGTTCTAGCTGTGTCTGAATCCTGGCTTAGGAAGACCACCAAAAATTCTGAAATTTTAATTCCAAACTACAACATTTTCAGACAAGATAGAACTGCCAAAGGGGGCGGTGTTGCAATCTACTGCAAAGATAGCCTGCAGAGTTCTGTCCTACTATCCAGGTCTGTACCCAAACAATTTGAACTTCTACTTTTAAAAATCCACCTCTCTAAAAACAAGTCTCTCACTGTTGCCGCCTGCTATAGACCACCCTCTGCCCCCAGCTGTGCTCTGGACACCATATGTGAACTGATTGCCCCCCATCTATCTTCAGAGCTCGTGCTGCTAGGGTACCTAAACTGGAACATGCTTAACACCCCAGCCATCCTACAATCTAAACTTGATGCCCTCAATCTCACACAAATTATCAATGAACCTACCAGGTACCTCCCCAAAGCCTTAAACACGGGCACCCTCATAGATATCATCCTAACCAACTTGCCCTCTAAATACACCTCTGCTGTCTTCAACCAAGATCTCAGCGATCACTGCCTCATTGCCTGCATCCGTAATGGGTCAGCGGTCAAACGACCTCCACTCATCACTGTAGAACGCTCCCTGAAACGCGTCAGCGAGCAGGCCTTTCTAATCGACCTGGCCGGGGTATCCTGGAAGGATATTGATCTCATCCCGTCAGTAGAGGATGCCTGGATATTTTTTTTAAATGCCTTCCTAACCATCTTAAATAAACATGCCCCATTCAAGAAATGTAGAACCAGGAACAGATATAGCCCTTGGTTCTCCCCAGACCTGACTGCCCTTAACCAACACAAAAACATCCTATGGCGTTCTGCATTAGCATCGAACAGCCCCCGTGATATGCAGCTGTTCAAGGAAGCTAGAAACCATTATACACAGGCAGTTCGAAAAGCCAAGACTAGCTTTTGCAAGCAAAAATTTGCTTCCTGCAACACTAACTCAAAAAAGTTCTGGGACACTGTAAAGTCCATGTAGAATAACAACACCTCCTCCCAGCTGCCCACTGCACTGAAGATAGGAAACACTGTCACCACTGATAAATCCACCACAGTTGAGAATTTCAATAAGCTTTTTTCTACGGCTGGCCATGCTTTCCACCTGGCTACTCCTACCCCGGTCAACAGCACTGCACCCCCAACAGCAACTCGCCCAAGCCTTCCCCATTTCTCCTTCTCCCAAATCCGTTCAGCTGATGTTCTGAAAGAGCTGAAAAATCTGGACCCCTACAAATCAGCCGGGCTAGACAATCTGGACCCTTTCTTTCTAAAATTATCTGCCGAAATTGTTGCCACCCCTATTACTAGCCTGTTCAACCTCTCTTTCGTGTCGTCTGAGATTCCCAAAGATTGGAAAGCAGCTGCGGTCATCCCCCTCTTCAAAGGGGGGGACACTCTTGACCCAAACTGCTACAGACCTATATCTATCCTACCATGCCTTTCTAAGGTCTTCGAAAGCCAAGTCAACAAACAGATTACCGACCATTTCGAATCTCACCATACCTTCTCTGCTATGCAATCTGGTTTCAGAGCTGGTCATGGGTGCACCTCAGCCACGCTCAAGGTCCTAAACGATATCTTAACCGCAATCGATAAGAAACATTACTGTGCAGCTGTATTCATTGATCTGGCCAAGGCTTTCGACTCTGTCAATCACCACATCCTCATCGGCAGACTCGACAGCCTTGGTTTCTCAAATGATTGCCTCACCTGATTCACCAACTACTTCTCTGATAGAGTTCAGTGTGTCAAATCGGAGGGTCTGCTGTCCGGACCTCTGGCAGTCTCTATGGGGGTGCCACAGGGTTCAATTCTTAGGCCGACTCTCTTCTCTGTATACATCAATGAGGTCGCTCTTGCTGTTGGTGAGTCTCTGATCCACCTTTACGCAGACGACACCATTCTGTATACCTCTGGCCCTTCTTTGGACACTGTGTTAACAACCCTCCAGGCAAGCTTCAATGCCATTACAACTCTCCTCCCATGGCCTCCAATTGCTCTTAAATACAAGTAAAACTAAATGCATGCTCTTTAACCGATCGCTACCTGCACCTACCCGCCTGTCCAACATCACTACTCTGGACGGCTCTGACTTAGAATACGTGGACAACTACAAATACTTAGGTGTCTGGTTAGACTGTAAACTCTCCTTCCAGACCCATATCAAACATCTCCAATCCAAAGTTAAATCTAGAATTGGCTTCCTATTTCGCAACAAAGCATCCTTCACTCATGCTGCCAAAGATACCCTTGTAAAACTGACCATCCTACCAATCCTTGACTTTGGCGATGTCATTTACAAAATATCCTCCAATACCCTACTCAACAAATTGGATGCAGTCTATCACAGTGCAATCCGTTTTGTCACCAAAGCCCCATATACTACCCACCATTGCGACCTGTACGCTCTCGTTGGCTGGCCCTCGCTTCATACTCGTCGCCAAACCCACTGGCTCCATGTCATCTACAAGACCCTGCTAGGTAAAGCTGGCCCTCGCTTCAGTTCGCAGGTCACCATAGCATCTCCCACCTGTAGCACAAGCTCCAGCAGGTATATCTCTCTAGTCACCCCCAAAAGCAATTCTTTCTTTGGCCGCCTCTCCTTCCAGTTCTCTGCTGCCAACTTATTTATTTAACTTGCTCCTTTGCACCCCATTATTTTTTATTTCTACTTAGAAACATTCTTCCATTGCAAAACTACCATTCCAGTGTTTTACTTGCTATATTGTATTTACTTTGCCACCATGGCCTTTTTTGCCTTTACCTCCCTTCTCACCTCATTTGCTCACATTGTATATAGACTTGTTTATACTGTATTATTGACTGTATGTTATGTTTGTTTTACTCCATGTGTAACTCTGTGTCGTTGTATCTGTCGAACTGCTTTGCTTTATCTTGGCCAGGTCGCAACTGTAAATGAGAACTTGTTCTCAACTTGCCTACGTGGTTAAATAAAGGTGAAATAAAACATTTTAAAAATCACATTTTCATAAATTCATAGAATGTTTGGGAATGACGTGTAGTAAGGCATTTGTGAAAATTATATAGAAATATTGAGTAGGAAATCCGCCGTGCGTTTGTACAATTAATAGACACTGCAGTAAATAAAACCTAAAAAAACATCTGTCTTGTCCCAAACCGGAGTCTATGCAGACCAGTGCGCTATAGCCAATCAGAGCTACAGTAGACCTATATGCAAATAAGCCATTTGCTACACAGACCTGCCATCATTCACTTTGAACTAAACTGTGTAGGCATTAGCAATAGTGTGACTTTAGATCATTAGAACGCGTTCGCCAAAAAGCCACCTGAATTGATTTATGCAAATGCCAAGGGAGTCCTCTTCCATTTGGAAAGTTCACAGTCCTATTGATCAAACGACCATTGAAAGGTAAGCTCTCTCTCCCTCAGTTATGCATATCAACAACAACAACTAATGCTAGCCAGAGAGAGATGAGCTCAAATCTAACGAGGGAACATTATATAAACCCTCTCAAACCTTTTCAGCTAGTTGGCAGTTAGAATTGTACTGATAAACGATGGGGAATAGTAGCCTTCTCGTCCTTCTGCAGCTTGCCTTCCAATGTATGGTTGCCCCAACCCACATTTTGCTAGCTAGCAAAGCAATTCACATTTGTTGCTAGCTAACCAAATGACACCTGAATCTTGAGCTGTAGCCACCAAAAAACGATACGAGGGTAAGTCTGTCACTCACCCACTCCTCCAATCACATTACATCCTCCCAGCAGCTAGCTAGCTAACGATAGGCTCTGTCACAGACAGAAGGGGTTAGTTATAAATGCAGTATCGTTGGCTCCGTGTTTTTAGCTGGCTAAATAAATAACTAGCTACATAAACAGATACACTAGCTCAGGGACGTCAAACTCAATCAGCGCACGGGCTGATTGTTGTAAAAAAAAAAAACGAAATCGCGGCCCATTGCTTTATTTGAACAAATATGACAATTTATAATGTCCAATTATGCTGTATATAGCATTTTAAGGTATTAAAACAAAAGAAGAGATCAATCATAATTGTTCAGCCTTTGCTGCTATGCTTGCACAACCCGAATCAAAAAGTATTGTAGCGACCCGCACAGACAGCTGTGTGTTATGTGTTAGGCTAGGAGGTGGTTGTGTTGTACTGACCAGTACCCGGTGTTCGCGGGGTCCTGCTATCTGCCAATCACGGGAATGCCTGGAATGTTCTGATGCCGGGCATCCTGGTGGTTGGCGGAGTGGCGTTGGGCAGGGGGGTGGAGCATTGGAAGTTAAGACCAGGTTCAGCCTTTGTTCTCTCTCTCTTCCGTCTGGGCTTCACAAGAGAAGGTCACGATTGGCTTGTGGGTTATCTGTCATCTATTTGGCGTGTGCTACGGCCCAAACAGTAGCCTGTGTAAAGTTGGTTTAATAAACCATCAATTCGCAAACTCAAGCCTCTGTCTGGACAATTGTTCATTTATGATCTAGTCAGGTCATTACAGTATTTAAAAATCCCAAATAACAAAAACGTAGCTATTAGGTTGTTGTAACATCTAAACATGTAAAATATATATATACATTTTATTTTCAACTACAATATATATTGGCTACTATATTGGCTACTATATAGGCTACTGCTCAAATTTTTCTGTAATAGGCTCATGTTTCTCCCTTGCATAGTGTTTTGTTGCAGGTTTTCTTTCCTTGTCAAGCTTTAAAAACGGATGCCAGACCACGACATTTTCTTCGCCTAGCTAGGACTATGGCATGTGTCTGTAGACTTTCCCTCCACTGCGCGCTGAAAACGGGACACATGAAAGCAGCGTGGTGAGTGCATCAGGCTGTACTTTCAGAAAGTGGAAGACTCAACTGTTGACTCGTTTATTTTGTGTTTGATACATGTGCGGTAGGAGGCCGTATGTATTTTTTTTACTGATATTATGATAGTCTGTTTGTTTCATATCTGAAAAGAAGAATCGCATCTCTGCATGTCTGGCAGACATATCAGTGTGGATGACGGATCACCACCTCAAGCTGAACTTTGGCAAGACGGAGCTGCTCTTCCTCCCGGGGAAGGACTGCCCGTTCCATGATCTCGCCATCACGGTTGACAACTCCATTGTGTCCTCCTCCCAGAGCGCTAAGAACCTTGGCGTGATCCTGGACAACACCCTGTCGTTCTCAACTAACATCAAGGCGGTGGCCCGTTCCTGTAGGTTCATGCTCTACAACATCCGCAGATTACGACCCTGCCTCACACAGGAAGCGGCGCAGGTCCTAATCCAGGCACTTGTCATCTCCCGTCTGGATTACTGCAACTCGCTGTTGGCTGGGCTCCCTGCCTGTGCCATTAAACCCCTACAACTCATCCAGAACGCCGTAGCCCGTCTAGTGTTCAACCTTCCCAAGTTCTCTCACGTCACCCCGCTCCTCCGCTCTCTCCACTGGCTTCCAGTTGAAGCTCGCATCCGCTACAAGACCATGGTGCTTGCCTACGGAGCTGTGAGGGGAACGGCACCTCAGTACCTCCAGGCTCTGATCAGGCCCTACACCCAAATAAGGGCACTGCGTTCATCCACCTCTGGCCTGCTCGTCTCCCTACCACTGAGGAAGTACAGTTCCCGCTCAGCCCAGTCAAAACTGTTCGCTGCTCTGGCTCCCCAATGGTGGAACAAACTCCCTCACGACGCCAGGACAGCGGAGTCAATCACCACCTTCCGGAGACACCTGAAACCCCACCTCTTTAAGGAATACTTAGGATAGGATAAAGTAATCCTTCTCACCTCCCCCCCCCCTTAAAATATTTAGATGCACTATTGTAAAGTGGCTGTTCCACTGGATGTCATAAGGTGAATGCACCAATTTGTAAGTCGCTCTGGATAAGAGCGTCTGCTAAATGACTTAAATGTAAATGTAAATATTGACCTCAGCTCTAGTGGAGTTGTCAACCGTGATGGCGAGATCATGGAACGGGCAGTCCTTCCCCGGGAGGAAGAGCAGCTCCGTCTTGCCGAAGTTCAGCTTGAGGTGGTGATCCGTCATCCACACTGATATGTCTGCCAGACATGCAGAGATGCGATTCGCCACCTGGTCATCAGAAGGGGGAAAGGAGAAGATTAATTGTGTGTCGTCTGCATAGCAATGATAGGAGAGACCATGTGAGGTTATGACAGAGCCAAGTGACTTGGTGTATAGCGAGAATAGGAGAGGGCCTAGAACAGAGCCCTGGGGGACACCAGTGGTGAGAGCGCGTGGTGAGGAGACAGATTCTCGCCACGCCACCTGGTAGGAGCGACCTGTCAGGTAGGACGCAATCCAAGCGTGGGCCGCGCCGGAGATGCCCAACTCGGAGAGGGTGGAGAGGAGGATCTGATGGTTCACAGTATCGAAGGCAGCCGATAGGTCTAGAAGGATGAGAGCAGAGGAGAGAGAGTTAGCTTTAGCGGTGCGGAGCGCCTCCGTGATACAGAGAAGAGCAGTCTCAGTTGAATGACTAGTCTTGAAACCTGACTGATTTGGATCAAGAAGGTCATTCCAGCTGACCAAGGACGGCACGTTCAAGAGTTTTGGAGAGAAAAGAAAGAAGGGATACTGGTCTGTAGTTGTTGACATCGGAGGGATCGAGTGTAGGTTTTTTCAGAAGGGGTGCAACTCTCGCTCTCTTGAAGACGGAAGGGACGTAGCCAGCGGTCAGGGATAAGTTGATGAGCGAGGTGAGGTAAGGGAGAAGGTCTCCGGAAATGGTCTGGAGAAGAGAGGAGGGGATAGGGTCGAGCGGGCAGGTTGTTGGGCGGCCGGCCGTCACAAGACGCGAGATTTCATCTGGAGAGAGAGGGAGAAAGAGGTCAGAGCACAGGGTAGGGCAGTGTGAGCAGAACCAGCGGTGTTGTTTGATAGCAAACGAGGATCGGATGTCGTCGATCTTCTTTTCAAAATGGTTGACGAAGTCATCTGCAGAGAGGGAGGAGGGGGGAGGGGGAGGAGGATTCAGGAGGGAGGAGAATGTGGCAAAGAGCTTCCTAGGGTTAGAGGCAGATGCTTGGAATTTAGAGTGGTAGAAAGTGGCTTTAGCAGCAGAGACAGAGGAGGAAAATGTAGAGAGGAGGGAGTGAAAGGATGCCAGGTCCGCAGGGAGGCGAGTTTTCCTCCATTTCCGCTCGGCCTTCCGGAGCCCTGTTCTGTGAGCTCGCATTGAGTCGTCAAGCCACGGAGCGGGAGGGGAGGACCGAGCCGGCCTGGAAGATAGGGGACATAGAGAGTCAAAGGATGCAGAAAGGGAGGAGAGGAGGGTTGAGGAGGCAGAATCAGGAGATAGGTTGAAGAAGGTTTGAGCAGAGGGAAGAGATGATAGGATGGAAGAGGAGAGAGTAGCGGGGGAGAGAGAGCGAAGGTTGGGAATACCATCCGAGTAGGGGCAGTGTGGGAAGTGTTGGATGAGAGCGAGAGGGAAAAGGATACAAGGTAGTGGTCGGAGACTTGGAGGGGAGTTGCAATGAGGTTAGTGGAAGAACAGCATCTAGTAAAGATGAGGTCGAGCGTATTGCCTGCCTTGTGAGTAGGGGGGGAAGGTGAGAGGGTGAGGTCAAAAGAGGAGAGGAGTGGAAAGAAGGAGGCAGAGAGGAATGAGTCAAAGGTAGACGTGGGGAGGTTAAAGTCGCCCAGAACTGTGAGAGGTGAGCCGTCCTCAGGAAAGGAGCTTATCAAGGCATCAAGCTCATTGATGAACTCTCCGAGGGGACCTGGAGGGCGATAAATGATAAGGATGTTAAGCTTGAAAGGGCTGTAATATATATATATAATGACAGAATGGAAAAACTGACTACTCGTTTCTCTCTCTTCCTTATTCATTCTTTTCGTTTTAACTGTGATGAATTTAATATGTCGAGAAGATCATGAAATCTAACCAAACATGAAAAGCCTGGCCACAACGGCCATAGTTTCCAAGTTTGTTAACTCAGTCAAGTAACCATCCCAGAGCGTTTGAAATGCGTCCATCCACGATAAGTGTGCTGCACTTCCTCTGCAATCTGTTGACCGTGGCCTGTCTTCCACACTTCGTTACTTTCCATTTCCTGCCATATTCGGCCTACATTTCCCACCAATAATGAAAAGAAATCTTCCAGGCTGGATTGTAGAGACATTTCCCACATTCAGTTGATTGCGTCCATTCATCTCCTTATGCTGTACCACATCGAAATGAGCCACCACGTTATATGTTTATAAGGATTTTATTGATGGCTAGAAGGATCCTCATCAACCCACGTGTAGGAGATGCACAGCAGCCATTTTTTCTGCACTATTGCATGTATCAACCACAGCCTGAGTTGGGATGGCCATTTTAATTAGCCTATTTATAAGTAGGGGATTACCAAAGTGCCAGCATGGCTTTTCAAATGGGTGGTAACTCCTTTGCTATGGACCGCCACGGCTGTCTGTCTGTAAGGCGCCTTCCTGTACGACTTCTGTATTTCCATACAGGTGTTGCACCTCTCCTGAGTTAGGTGTGCCCTCGATTAACTGCCTGTCACCTGTTTACTCCTTCCTTACACCTGGGCGTGTACCATCTGATCCAACGCCTCGGAGCAGTCACAGCTGGGTCTCTTTCTCTCCCTGTTCTCTCTCTGCCTCTTTGGCCCTTTCTTAGTGAGCAGCTCTCTTAGTGTGAGCTTAGTGGACAGATAGGAGCCTGAGGCCCCCTTCGTTGTCTGTATGATTGTCTGCTCAGCCCTTTTCCCAGCAGATTAGTGTAAAACCCTTCATTACACAGAAAAGGATTAGGTTCCCCTCAGGGGAGAACAGAATAGGGTAGCTTTGGAAGCTGACAGTTTTTATTTGTGACCATAGGCGTGATGCGATGAGACGCATGAGAGGGTGCCAAGCGGCGTGGAGGTGAGAGTGCATGGAAGGGGATGAGAAGGAGTGAGCAGGGGAGGGGACGGCAAGTCTCCCACACTCATACATGCCTCACAGGGGTGTCATGCACCCCCAAAATATGAGGGGGCACAAAGTACGCAAGGATGGATGGTGGGTGGTCCGAAGGGGGGGCCCCCCTCTGTAATTAAGTTGGAGAATTTTGCATTTTCACCTGAAATCTAGAGCCATTATCATTATACTTAATTCCATGTTTTTAAAAAATCTATATTTTTCTGCAATATTCTTCTGCATATGGATCTCTGGGTAAAGGATTAAAAGGAATGTGAGTCTTATTCTGTTGGCTAAATGTAGTTATTGCTTGCTTTTCTAAAAACTCTACCAACCTTGCCAGCAGGTGAAGATGAACTCTTAGGATCTTTTTTTCTTTCTAGAACCTAAAAGGGTTCTTTGCCTGTCCCCATAGGAGAACCATTTGAAGAACCCTTCTTGATTTCAGGTACCACCCTTTTTGGAACTGAAAATGGTTCTACGTGGACCCAAAAAGGTTGCTCCTATGGGGGCACCTGAATAACTCTTTTGGAACCCTTTTCTCTAAGAGTATAGATAGACAAACTAGCTACTCTAACTTGATTGATAACCTGAAATGGCTTGTTGGTACCTAGTTGTTGAGGTTGAGAGATTGGGAATCTGTCTGGGCTAGTTAAAGCCAACTTCATAAAATTGCTAGGTGCCTAGTATTTTCAACCTAGAGGATTCCAGAGGCATGGCATCAGAGGTGTCCTCTGATGCCATGCCTCTGGAATCCTCTAGGTTGAAAATAATAATTTAAAATGAGTCTGTAATGATGTGTGGGTTTGCAACAGGACACACATGTTTTAAAAGATGGGCTTTTGATTTCACTGGGTGGGCCATTTAAATGTGAAAGAATACTGTATATGTGCAGCCTCAAGCTGGGACGTGATCCTGAGACTTATCTGATTCTGGAGACAGATCACATGACTGTACTTACACCTGTTTTCCGTCCAGCTAAGCTCTTTATTTTTCATTTTTTATTTAACCAAGCACGTCAGTTAAGAACAAATTCTTATTTACAATGACGGCCTACCCGGCCAAACCCTAGACGATGCTGGGCCAATTGTGCGCCGGCCTATAAGGACTCCCAATTACGGCCGGTTGTGATACAGCCTGGAATCGAACCAGGGTCTGTAGTGAAGCTTCTAGCACTGAGATGCAGTGTCTTAGACTGCTGCGACACACAGGAGCCCCTAAACAAACTGTGGAAACTCTCTCTCTCACACACATCACCCACCCATCTCCATGACTCATTAACTACTCCAATACTTATCTTTTATCTCCTAAACACTGTCAGGATAGAAATAAAGACCTCATGATGGCAACATTACCTTTCAAGTGACAACAACATTTACACACAACTTTAGGGTTTGTTTTGGCTGACGGAAGGTTAGAGTCATTGTGGTAAGTATGAGAAGGAATGTTGACAGGGTCATAATGCTAACTGATGTCAAACTGTAGAAGCATCATATTTGAGCACATCCACTCTTGGAAGCCCAAACGTTAATGGTTCCCCATAAACATGGCCAACACCATGTCTGCCTACCAAAATCAGAATGTAGACCACAAAACAAAAATGAATGGGCTATCATATCATCGCTGGCAAGCAGACTATCCTCTGGCATAGTAGAGCACAGACAAAGAGCAGAGCAATAACATGTTTGGCACTGTGCTGACTGTGGTGGGTATGATGTGCCATTTCGCTCTGAGGCAGTTGTCAGGTTGCTTGACAGAGTCTTGTGCACTTGACAGAAAACCGCCGTTGACTCATACCTGCACAGACAAGGGTTGCCCTCATCATGATCATCAGCGGTAGCCAAGGGGGCATGTCCCTCATTTTTTAGCCTCCATTCATTTCATACACGGTGCCCCCTGTGTGCGCTCCAATCAAGCCCTTTATATCTTCTAAACATATACACAGATATTACATCACACAGCAGGCCAAAGCACAGTGCAACCTTGTTCCTCAACGCAGCACAACACACACAGTCAGTCATCAGATGTGTACAGAGCCTTTCACGGGAGAGAAGGGAGAGGGGGACCAGAGTCCAGGGTCTCCTATGCCCCCCTCCCCCCCAGTGAATGGGGGCTGTAAGCCTGGGAGTCCATACACAGCACAGGTCTGTTTCTGTGTGTTAGACCTACAGAGAGTAGATACCCCTGTCCCCAATGTACACACACAGCTACATAAAAAGCACTCGTAAACACAAACACATTCACTCACCAGGCACAGGGCAACGCATTTATAAACGAACACACGCAAACCCCCCACACTCCCCTTTACCCACAGAACAGCTTAAATTCGTTGGGGCATGGACTCTACAATGCGTCAAAAAAGTTCCACAGTGATGTTGGCCCATGTTTACTCCAATGTTGATTCAGTAGTAGCTAAGATGGGGAGAAGTATGTCCATAATAAAGCGATGCACTGCCTTCTTGACAGCACTATCAACAAGGCAGGTCATACAAGCCCTAGTTTTGTCGCACCTTGACTACTGTTCAGTCGTGTGGTCAGGTGCCACAAAAAAGGACTTAGGAAAATTGCAATTGGCTCAGAACAGAGCAGCACGGCTGGCCCTTGGATGTACACAGAGGGCTAATAATAATAATATGCATGTTAATCTCTCCTGGCTCAAAGTGGAGGAGAGATTGACTTCATCACTACTTTTATTTATGACATGTTGAATGCACCGAGTTGTCTGCCTAAACTACTGGCACACAGCTTGGACACCCATGCATAACCCGCAAGACATGCCACAAGAGGTCTCTTCACAGTCCCCAAGTCCAGAACAGACTATGGGAGGAACACAGTACTACATAGAGCCATGACCACATGGAACTCTATTCCACATCAAGTAATGATGCAAGCAGTAAAATTATATTTAAAAAAACAGATTAAAAAAACACACCTTATGGAACAGTGGGGACTGTAAAGCAACACAAACACTGGCACAGACACACACACACACACACACATACGATAACATTTGCACTACACATACACATGGATTTAGTCATGTAGATATGTGGTAGTGGTGGAGTAGGGGCCTGAGGGCACACAGTGTGTTGTGAAATCTGTGAATATATTGTAATGTTTTAAAATTGTATAAACTGACTTAATTTCGCTGGACCCCAGGAAGAGTAGCTGCTGCTTTGGCAGCAGCTAATGGGAATCCATAATAAATACAAATGCTTCCCAGAGTTATGTCAAGTTGGCTGGATGTCCTTTGGGTGGTGGACCATTCTTGATACACATAGGAAACTGTTGAGAGTGAAAAAGCCAGCAGCGCTGCACTTCTTGACACAAACCGGTGCGCCTGGCACCTACTACCATATCCCGTTTAAATCTTTTGTCTTGCTTATTCACCCTCTAAATGGCACACATACACAATCCATATCTCAATTGTCTCAAGGCTTAAAATTCCTTATTTAACCTGTCTCATCCACTTCATCTACACTGATTGAAGTGGATTTAACAAGTGACATCAACTGTATGCAGATACAGTGATATATTCGCATGCAAAGAGCCAACAACAAGCTGCACAAGAACTCACTACTGTAATGGTCCAGGTTACAAAGTGGCTCAGTGACACGTGTTTGCATCTCAATGTGAAAAAAACTGTTTGCATGTTCTTCACAAAGAGGGCAACAGATGCTACTGAGCAAGATGTCTATGTGTCAGGGGAGAAGCTCCAGGTGGTATCTGATTTTACGTACCTTGGCATCATACTTGATTCCAACCGCTCTTTTAAAAAGCATGTGAAAAAGGTCATTCAGATAACCAAATTCAACCTAGCTAATTTCCGATTTATACGAAATTGTTTGACTACAGAGTTAGCAAAACTGTACTTCAAATCTATGATACTCCCCCCACTTAACATACTGCTTGACTAGTTGGGCCCAAGCTTGCTGTACAACATTAAAACCTATTCAGTCTGTCTACAAACAGGCTCTCAAAGTGCTTGATAGGAAGCCCAATAGCCATCATCACTGTTACATCCTCAGAAAGCATGAGCTCCTGAGTTGGGAAAATCTTGTGCAATACACCGACGCATGTCTTGTATTCAAGATCCTAAATGGCCTGGCTCCCCCTCCACTTAGTATTTTTGTTAAACAGAAAACCCAAACATATGGCAGCAGGTCCACATGAGAGGTGACTGTATAGTTCCCTTAAGGATAAGCACCTTTAGTAAATCCGCTTTCTCTGTGAGAGCTTCCCATGTCTGGAATACACTGTCATCAGACACATAACTGCACCACCTATCACACTTTCACAAAATGTATGAATACATGGCTAAAGGTCAATCAGATTTGTGAACATAATCCCTAGCTGTGTATTGTCGCTTTCCATGTTGTCTGTTGTCTATAGCTTGTGAGGTGTGGAAACACTGTTGCTTTTATGAATTTAGTCTTGCTGCTTTTTGTTCTATGTTGCTCTCTCTGTATGCTATGTCTTGCTTGTCCTATGTTGCTCTGCGTGTGCCCACTGCTCAATGATTGTCTATATTGTAATTGTTTTTAATAACCTAATATCCTTTTAAAACCGTCACTTTTACTGAAACGTTGATTAATGTGCACTGTCCCTGTAAAAAAAAAAAACTAAACTCAAGGGATTAAGCTTTCACCTGGTCAGTGTGTCATGGAAAGAGCAGGTGTTCATAATGTTTTTTACACTCAGTATACACACATGCTATAGACATACACAAACCCAAAACTACACACATATTGTAATACATTGAAATACATACACGCTGACCACACTGGCCGCGTTACAAAATAAATGTACACATACATGTTATTATTCAATCATTTTTGCCAAACTGCTCACGCGTGAACGAGTGTCTCCGTAGCCAGGAGCTTTTAGACGCTTGACGTGCTGCAAGTCCTGTCTTTCCCATCTCCTCGTTTTTTTTTACCCCCTTTTTTCTCCCCAATTCTTAGTAATTGCTGTCTTGTCTCATCGCTACAACTCCCATACGGGCTC
The DNA here is from genome assembly GCF_021184085.1 of Oncorhynchus gorbuscha. NCBI lineage: Eukaryota > Metazoa > Chordata > Actinopteri > Salmoniformes > Salmonidae > Oncorhynchus > Oncorhynchus gorbuscha. Next base: position 30,814,744 of record NC_060191.1, on the reverse strand, counting down.
GGGAGAGACGAAGGTCGAGAGCCACGCGTCCCCCGAAAACACAACCCAACCAAGCCGCACTGCTTCTTAACACAGCGCGCCTCCAACCTGGAAGCCAGCTGCACCAATGTGTCGGAGGAAACACCTAGGGTCAGTGTGCCCTTTGCCTTGCCCGCCACAGGAGTTGCTAGTGTGCAATGAGACAAGGATATCCCTACCGGCCAAACCCTCCCTAACCTGGACAACGCTGGGCCAATTGTGCGTCGCCCCATGGACCTCCTGGTCGCGGCCGGCTGCGACGGAGCCTGGGCTCGAACCCAGAGTCTCTGGTGGCACAGCTAGCACTGCAATGCAGCACATTGGACCACTGCGCCATCGGGGAGGCCCCGTCCTCATGGGAGACCCATGAGGCGGCACACAATTGGCTCAACATCGTTCGGATTAGGGGAGGGTTTGGCCAGCAGGGATGTCCTTGTCCCATTGCGCTCTAGCGACTCCTTGTGGCGGGCCGGGTGCCTCCGACACATTGGTGCGGCTGGCTTCCGGGTTAAGCGAGCAGTGTGTCAAGAAGCAGTGCGGCTTGGCGGGGTCGTGTTTTGGAGGACTCATGGCTCTCGACCTTCACCTCTCCCGAGTCCGTAAGGAGTTTGTAACAAGTTTGTAACTGTTAATTGAATCTCACAAAATTGTGGAGAAAAAGGGGGTAAAAATCATTTGTAAGTCGCTCTGGATAAGAGCGTCTGCTAAATGACTTAAATGTAAATGTAAATGTAAATTTTTTTTAATAATAATTTAAATGTATATGTAGCCCTATGTTTTGAATTAATCATCACCTTAGACAGCTCTGTCCATTTTGTTGTGTTCAGCTTTGAAACAACATCCACAACGACCATGTTTTCCACTCAGTTTCAACCCGTTGTTGAACTTCTTTCTTCAAATTGATCAATCATAGTGAGGTGAGTTTTAAAAGCACATACTGTTTTTATGTGTTTGATGTGATATTCTATTGTATTTGCATTGAGTGGTTAAAGGGACAACAGTGCCCCGAGTACCAGGCCATTAGCGACTTGATGATCGTTAGCGAGTTGGATACTTCCAGGGGACATAAAAGGAGATTAGTGACTCAATGGTCACGTGGAATTTTACTGTGGTCATGACTCATGACTGCCGGTGTGGTAACAGCCCTAATTGTGACCCGACCCATTCCCCCTTCACACACACACACACACACACACACACACACACACACACACACACACACACACACACACACACACACACACACACACACACACACACACACACACACACACACACACACACACACACACACACACATATCCGCTCAGTGTTTTCTTTTCATTCTTCTCAGCATAGATCAGACCTGAGGCTGAGGCAATCTCTCCAGGAAAAAAGAGAGAACAAACGAGGAGAAGAAATCATTAGAGCATCCCAACAGACTGCCTGCTTGGCAGAGCTCATTACGGTTAGCCATAAATCATTAAACCAATCATTAGTGTGAAAGGAACTTTTTTAATAACCGCTAATTAAGTTGATTTGAAAATAACATGTTTATTATTGTTGGTAGTGGCTCTGAGGCGGTTTTGACAGGGTAGTAGAGGTTTGTGATTTAGGGACCCTATCGGTTTCCCAGCGAGCAGAAAGAAAGTCAGTAGGCTAAGAGACAGTGACATCAGTGTGTCCACACACCCTCCGATTACAGAACTTAAATGTTGCTTTTCATGAATTTTCCAGGTTGTTTAACAAGACATTGATTACACCAGCTTGCACTTACTGTGCATAACTAATTACTTTTTAATGTCCCACCGTTTAACTCTTTCTCAACACCCATTATATCACATTAAAACAGATGTTGAAATTTACGAAATTACTTTGATTTATAAGAAAAATAGATATATTTTCACAGGTAGAAGAGTTGTTCAAGTAGAGTTAGACTCCAGCTACTCACAATGACGCTTGATTCAGACATTTAGCTATTCACTGTTATGACTTCAGCAAGACCACCAAAATATCAGCAAACAAGAACATCAACACTTCATCAGTATAACATACCACCAGAAAACATCACACACTCAATCATGGCTGTCAATATGTCATAACATAATTTTCTTCCATGTATTCATGTCAAGCACAACAAGGGTCATAGTTCCTAAATCTGTTGGTCTCGAGGTAAACATTCCCCCCTCTCGCTTCAGCCAAAGGGGTTGTTTGTTGTTTTAGGACTGTGGTACCGTTTTCTCTCTCGCCTACTGAAACCCAGACCAGGAAGTCAATGTTATAGGTATTTGTCTTTTGTGTGTGTGTGTACAGAAAATGTGTGTACAGTATGTATGTATGTATGTACGTATGTGTGAGCTGTAAAGCAGTGGAGGCTCCTCAGTGGAGAAAGGGGAGGGCCATCCTCCTCATTGAATTTCAGAATTTTTTAAATAGTGAAACATATAAAAACTTATCCTTTTTAGATAAAACTATACTAAATATATTCACATCACCAAATAATTAAAACACATGGTTGGCAATGAAAGTCTACAGTAGTCTCAACAGCAATCTGTAGGGTAACACCATGGTGTAGCTGGAGGACAGCTAGTTTCCATCCTCCTCTGGGTACATTCACTTCAATACTAAACCTAGGAGGCTCGTGGTTCTCACACATCTTGCAGCATGAACTGAAATGTCCACCCAATCAAAGGATCAGATAATTGATATAGTACTGGAAGCATACGCTACAACTAGCTTGCACTGCAGTGCATAACATCTGGTGAGTAATTGAGTCAAAGAGAGAGAAAGACAATAATTGAACCGTTTTTAACAATTTAATTTCTTCAGATGGGAGAGAGAGAGCGCTCATTTTTTTCACTTTCAATTACCTAGCTAGCGAATGCAACTACCTAGTTTAGCCTACTTAAACACCCAGCTCAAATAGAGAGGGATGCTATGTTATCTGACTGGCTATGGAACTCTTCTGGGTGAATGGAATATGAATGACAGTCATCCAATATGCTGTAATATAAATAAGGCCATGCTCATTAAAAAAATGATCGTCCTCCCTCATCTTTAACGGCACTGACCGCCACTGATGTAGAGTACAGTAAATGGCTGTGGTGTGGGCAAGGGGAGGGAGTTATTGGGCACAGAGGGTCTTTTGAGCAGAGTGGTGCCAGGGAACTTTCACAATGAGCTCCCAGATGGAAGGCCTGATTACAGATAATGTGCCAGTACGTGCAGCAGAGGCAAAAGAACAAGGAGGCCAAACCCATAGCTCTTGTTTCATGATCTGTCTCTCTCTCTCCCCTGTTGCATCAACCAGCACTTTATTATTAGCATGCCAGAGCCACCATAGCTGTCATAATAACCCAGGTTCCCATCTCTTCATGTCTTTAATGACAGGGGATAATAGAGCATTGTTCTCTGTACTCCCTGGAGGGAGAAAAACAACATGAAGTGGGTCCCGCTTACCTGAACGTGGCTCCCACCAGGGGCCCTTCTCTACTGTTTGAAGGCTAGGACAAATAAACAGCCACCGTGGATGGGTGACATGCAACATTTTATAACTGGGGTAACCCACTTCTTCTCTGTAATAAAGTACATTGGCATATGACTTGTCTTGCAGCCTTGCTAACCCACTTTGCTAAATTAGCTAAGCCCCTAGCTGTGTTTGTAAAATGTGTGTTTGTCCTTTGTGGAAACTGTACCAGGGGAGGTACTCTCGCCCTTTAAGCAGCATTGGAAATTATAATGTTCTGTGTTTCCACAATATACTTAGGGGGAGCCTTTTCACAACCTCATAACAAACAATCCAACATCCCTGTGAATTGCTGACCAGAGTAGCTAATTCTTTCTGCAATCCTGGGGGGGGGGGGGGTTGACATACAGTAATAATAGGCAATTGGGAAAGATTTCAGGCCATGGAATATGCCATGGGTGAAAGGTCATATTGAGCCAGAGATACAGTATGTTGCCCTTTCCAGATTTTGGGGGTCATATAAGAGAGCCTGTGGACAGTAAGGTTGAAGGTGGTTAAAGCCCTCTGCGTCCTACTGGGGGCACATAGAGAGTGATGCCACAAGTGAAGGCAGAGTGAGCTTATTTAATATATATACACTACCGTTCAAAAGTTTGGGGTCACTTAGAAATGTCCTTGTTTTCCATGAAAACATACATGAAATGAGTTGCAAAATGAATAGGAAATATAGTCAAGACATTCACAAGGTTATAAATAATTATATTTCATTGAAATAATAATTGTGTCCTTCAAACTTTGCTTTCGTCAAATAATCCTCAATTTGCAGCAATTACAGCCTTGCAGACCTTTGGCATTCTAGTAGTCAATTTGTTGTGATAATCTGAAAAGATTTCACCCCATGCTTCCTGAAGCACCTCCCACAAATTGGATTGATTGGCACTTCTTTACGTACCATACCGTCAAGCTGCTCCTACAAAAGCTCAATAGGGTTGAGATCCGGTGACTGTGCCGGCCACTCCATTATAGACAGAATACCAGCTGACTGCTTCTTCCCTAAATAGTTCTTGCATAGTTTGTGTTTTGGGTTATTGTCCTGTTGCAGGAGGAAACTGGCTCCAATTAAGCGGCGTTCACAGGGTATGGCATTGCGTTGCAAAAAGGAGTGATAGCCTTTGACCTTCAAGATCCCTTTTACCCTGTACAAATCTCTCACTTTTACCACCACTTTACCCAGACCATCACATTGCCTCCTCCAGAAACTTTTCATTTTTTCTGCATCTCATGAATGTTCTTCTTGTGATCCGAACACCTCAAACTTAGATTTGTCTGTCCATAACACTTTTCTCCAATCTTCCTCTGTCCGGTGTCTGTGTTCTTTTGCCCATCTTAATCTTTTCTTTTTTTTGGCCTGTCTGAGATAAGTTTTTTTCTTTGCAACTCTGCCTAGAAGGCCAGCATCCACGAGTCGCCTCTTCACTGTTGACGTTGAGACTGGTGTTTTGCAGGTACTTTTTAAAGAAGCTGCCAGTTGAGGACTTGTGAGGCGTCTGTTTCTCAAACAAGACTCTCCTAATGTACGTATCCTCTTGTTCAGTAGTGCATCGTGGCCTCCCACTCCTCTTTCTATTCTGGTTAGAGCCAGTTTGCGCTGTTCTGTGAAGGGAGTAGTACACAGCGTTGTATGAGATCTTCAGTTTCTCACATGGAATAGCCTTCATTTCTCAGAACAAGAATAGACTGACGAGTTTCAGAAGAAAGTTATTTGTTTCTGGACATTTTGAGACTGTAATCGAACCCACAAATGCTGATGCTCCAGATACTCAACTAGTCTAAAGAAGGCTTGTTTTATTGCTTCTTTGACCAGGGCAACTGTTTTGCAGCTGTGCTAACATAATTGCAAAAGGGTTTTCTAATGATCAATTAGCCTTTTAAAATGATAAACTTGGATTAGCTAACAGAGCATGCCATTGGAACACAGGAGTGATGGTTGCTGATAATAGGCCTCTGTACACCCATTAAAAACCAGCCATTTCCAGCTACAATAGTCATTTACAACATTAACAATGTCTATACTGTATTTCTGATACATTTTATGTTATTTTAACGGACAAAAAATGTGCCTTTCTTTCAAAAGCAAGAACATTTCTAATTGACCCCAAACTTTTGAACGGTTGTGTATATTTAACCAAGCAGGGTGTAGAAATAACTAGACATCAGTGCCCCGTGTTGTCTAACATCATACATAGCATGGCTGTGTAAATGCAGGCTTCTACACAAGATTCCTCTTGTTCAAATTCACGTAGCGGTTGGGCACACAAGTGCTCACACGCACGCACGCACGCACACACATTATACCAAAATGAATTCATTTTTTAAAATATTGAGTACACTCATAACAGGTGTATGAGGAAATGAGAGAAGGAGACACGGCTGTTCTGCTGTTTGTGCCATTGGTTTCCCACCTGGGACTCCCAAGCCACCTTTTATTCCCTTTATTCCTGTTCCCACAAGAGATCTGAGGGATAAATCATCACAGGACTCTGACTTAGGGTCATCTTACAGCAATAAAGACTCAGAGCACCTGGGTAGTGCAGGTGAGAGACAACGATATGGAGTTTATCCTTAGAAACCACAAGGTCACTTAGTTCCCACACACACACATGGATGTAATGTAATGAACCGAATGTAATCTCACCTGCTCTCCTACTCCCTTACTGCACTGTACAGAGAGACACATGCACAGTGGTCCTCTGTAGCTCAATCGGTAGAGCAACACCAGGATAATGGGTTCGATTTCCAGGACCAGCCATATGTTAAATATACAGTATGCACGCATGACTGTAAGTGAATTTGGACAAAAGCGTCTGCTAAATGGCATATATCAAATCAGGTTTTATTTCTCACATGCACAGAATACAACAGGTATTACCGTGAAATTCTTACTTACAAGCCCTTAACCAACAATGCAGTTTAAGAAAATAGATTTTAGGAAATATTTTCTAAATAAACTAAAGTAAAGTAACACTATAAATAACAATAAGGAGGCTGTCATGTTTTGTCTTATATTGTCTTGTCATTTTGCTTTTCCTTCTGTTCGTTTTCCCCCTGCTGGTCTTTTTAGGTTCCTTCCCCTTTTTCTCTCTCCCTTCCTCTCTCTCTTCTCTCTATCGTTCCGTTCCTGCTCCCAGCTGTTCCTATTCCCCTAATCAATCATTTAGTCTTCCCACACCTGTTCCCTATCTTTTCCCCTGATTAGAGTCCCTATTTCTTCCCTTGTTTTCCGTTCCTGTCCTGTCGGATCCTTGTCTTTTGTTCACCGTGCTGTGTCTGTGTATCGCCCTGTCGTGTCGTGTTTCCCTCAGATGCTGCGTGGTGAGCAGGTGTCTGAGTCTGCTATGTTCACGTGCCTTCCCGAGGCAACCTGCAGTTATGATCGAGTCTCCAGTCTGTTCTCGTCATTACGAGTGGAATTATGCTTTATGATTGTAGATTTACTTTACTGGATTAAAGACTCTGTTTTCGCCAAGTCGCTTTTGGGTCCTCATTCACCTGCATAACAGAAGGATCCGACCAAAGAATGGACCCAGCGACTACAGACGCTCGTAACACTGCCGTCGAGATCCAAGGAGCCATGCTCGGCAGACACGAGCAGGAATTGTCTGCTGCTCGCCATGCCGTGGAGAACCTGGCCGCTCAGGTTTCCGACCTCTCTGGACAGTTCCAGAGTCTTCGTCTCGTGCCACCTGTTACTTCCTGGCCTGCCGAGCCTCCGGAACCTAGGGTTAATAACCCACCTTGCTACTCCGGGCAGCCCACGGAGTGCCGCTCCTTTCTCACCCAGTGTGATATTGTGTTCTCTCTCCAACCCAACACATACTCTAGAGAGAGAGCTCGGGTTGCTTACGTCATTTCACTCCTTACTGGCCGGGCTCGAGAGTGGGGCACAGCTATCTGGGAGGCAAGGGCTGATTGTTCAAACAATTACCAGAACTTTAAAGAGGAGATGATTCGGGTTTTTGACCGTTCAGTTTTTGGTAGGGAGGCTTCTAGGGCCCTGGCTTCCCTATGCCAAGGTGATCGATCCATAACGGATTACTCTATAGAGTTTCGCACTCTTGCTGCCTCTAGTGACTGGAACGAGCCAGCGCTGCTCGCTCGTTTTATGGAGGGACTCCACGCAGTGGTCAAAGACGAGATTCTCTCTCGGGAGGTTCCTTCCAGTGTGGACTCTTTGATTGCTCTCGCCATCCGCATAGAACGACGGGTAGATCTTCGTCACCAAGCTCGTGGAAGAGAGCTCGCGTCAACGGTGTTTCCCTGCTCCGCATCGCAACCATCTCCCTCCTCTGGCTCAGAGACTGAGCCCATGCAGCTGGGAGGTATTCGCATCTCGACTAAGGAGAGGGAACGGAGGATCACCAACCGCCTGTGCCTCTATTGCGGATTTGATGGACATTTTGTCAATTCATGTCCAGTAAAAGGCCAGAGCTCATCAGTAAGCGGAGGGCTACTGGTGAGCGCTACTACTCAGGTCTCTCCATCTAGATCCTGTACTACTATGTCGGTCCATCTACGCTGGACCGGTTCGGGTGCTTCATGCAGTGCCTTGATAGACTCTGGGGCTGAGGGTTGTTTCATGGACGAAGCATGGGCTCGGAAACATGACATTCCTTTCAGACAGTTAGACAAGCCTACGCCCATGTTCGCCTTAGATGGTAGTCATCTTCCCAGTATCAGATTTGAGACACTACCTTTAACCCTCACAGTATCTGGTAACCACAGTGAGACTATTTCTTTTTTGATTTTTCGTTCACCTTTTACACCTGTTGTTTTGGGTCATCCCTGGCTAGTATGTCATAATCCTTCTATTAATTGGTCTAGTAATTCTATCCTATCCTGGAACGTTTCTTGTCATGTGAAGTGTTTAATGTCTGCCATCCCTCCCATTTCTTCTGTCCCCACTTCTCAGGAGGAACCTGGCGATTTGACCGGAGTGCCGGAGGAATATCATGATCTGGCAACGGTCTTCAGTCAGTCCCGAGCCAACTCCCTTCCTCCTCACCGGTCGTATGATTGTAGTATTGATCTCCTTCCGGGGACCACTCCTCCTCGGGGTAGACTATACTCTCTGTCGGCTCCCGAACGTAAGGCTCTCGAGGATTATTTATCTGTGTCTCTTGACGCCGGTACCATAGTGCCTTCTTCCTCTCCGGCCGGGGCGGGGTTCTTTTTTGTTAAGAAAAAGGACGGTATTCTGCGCCCCTGCGTGGATTATCGAGGGCTGAATGACATAACGGTTAAGAATCGTTATCCGCTTCCCCTTATGTCATCAGCCTTCGAGATTCTGCAGGGAGCCAGTTGCTTTACTAAGTTGGACCTTCGTAGCGCTTACCATCTCGTGCGCATCAGAGAGGGGTACGAGTGGAAAACGGCGTTTAACACTCCGTTAGGGCATTTTGAGTACCGGGTTCTGCCGTTTGGTCTCGCCAATGCGCCAGCTGTTTTTCAGGCATTAGTTAATGATGTTCTGAGAGACATGCTGAACATCTTTGTTTTTGTCTATCTTGACGATATCCTGATTTTTTCACCGTCACTCGAGATTCATGTTCAGCACGTTCGACGTGTTCTACAGCGCCTTTTAGAGAATTGTCTCTACGTGAAGGCTGAGAAGTGCTCTTTTCATGTCTCCTCCGTTACTTTTCTCGGTTCCGTTATTTCCGCTGAAGGCATTCAGATGGATTCCGCTAAGGTCCAAGCTGTCAGTGATTGGCCCGTTCCAAGGTCACGTGTCGAGTTGCAGCGCTTTCTAGGTTTCGCTAATTTATATCGGCGTTTCATTCGTAATTTCGGTCAAGTTGCTGCCCCTCTCACAGCTCTTACTTCTGTCAAGACGTGTTTTAAGTGGTCCGGTTCCGCCCAGGGAGCTTTTGATCTTCTAAAAGAACGTTTTACGTCCGCTCCTATCCTCGTTACTCCTGACGTCACTAGACAATTCATTGTCGAGGTTGACGCTTCAGAGGTAGGCGTGGGAGCCATTCTATCCCAGCGCTTCCAGTCTGACGATAAGGTTCATCCTTGCGCTTATTTTTCTCATCGCCTGTCGCCATCTGAACGCAACTATGATGTGGGTAACCGCGAACTGCTCGCCATCCGCTTAGCCCTAGGCGAATGGCGACAGTGGTTGGAGGGGCGACCGTTCCTTTTGTCGTTTGGACAGACCATAAGAACCTTGAGTACATCCGTTCTGCCAAACGACTTAATGCCCGTCAAGCTCGTTGGGCGTTGTTTTTCGCTCGTTTCGAGTTTGTGATTTCTTACCGTCCGGGTAGCAAGAACACCAAGCCTGATGCCTTATCCCGTCTGTTTAGTTCTTCTGTGGCTTCTACTGATCCCGAGGGGATTCTTCCTTATGGGCGTGTTGTCGGGTTGACAGTCTGGGGAATTGAAAGACAGGTTAAGCAAGCACTCACGCACACTGCGTCGCCGCGCGCTTGTCCTAGTAACCTCCTTTTCGTTCCTGTTTCCACTCGTCTGGCTGTTCTTCAGTGGGCTCACTCTGCCAAGTTAGCTGGTCATCCCGGTGTTCGAGGCACTCTTGCGTCTATTCGCCAGCGCTTTTGGTGGCCGACTCAGGAGCGTGACACGCGCCGTTTCGTGGCTGCTTGTTCGGACTGCGCGCAGACTAAGTCAGGTAACTCTCCTCCTGCCGGTCGTCTCAGACCGCTCCCCATTCCTTCTCGACCATGGTCTCACATCGCCCTAGACTTCATTACCGGTCTGCCTTTGTCTGCGGGGAAGACTGTGATTCTTACGGTTGTCGATAGGTTCTCTAAGGCGGCACATTTCATTCCCCTCGCTAAACTTCCTTCCGCTAAGGAGACGGCACAAATCATCATCGAGAATGTGTTCAGAATTCATGGCCTCCCGTTAGACGCCGTTTCAGACAGAGGCCCGCAATTCACGTCACAGTTTTGGAGGGAGTTCTGTCGTTTGATTGGTGCGTCCGTCAGTCTCTCTTCCGGGTTTCATCCCCAGTCTAACGGTCAAGCAGAGAGGGCCAATCAGACGATTGGTCGCATACTACGCAGCCTTTCTTTCAGAAACCCTGCGTCTTGGGCAGAACAGCTCCCCTGGGCAGAATACGCTCACAACTCGCTTCCTTCGTCTGCTACCGGGTTATCTCCGTTTCAGAGTAGTCTGGGTTACCAGCCTCCTCTGTTCTCATCCCAGCTTGCCGAGTCCAGCGTTCCCTCCGCTCAAGCGTTTGTCCAACGTTGTGAGCGCACCTGGAGGAGGGTGAGGTCTGCACTTTGCCGTTACAGGGCACAGACTGTGAGAGCCGCCAATAAACGTAGGATTAAGAGTCCAAGGTATTGTTGCGGCCAGAGAGTGTGGCTTTCCACTCGCAACCTTCCTCTTACAACAGCTTCTCGTAAGTTGACTCCGCGGTTCATTGGTCCGTTCCGTGTCTCCCAGGTCGTCAATCCTGTCGCTGTGCGACTGCTTCTTCCGCGACATCTTCGTCGCGTCCATCCTGTCTTCCATGTCTCCTGTGTCAAGCCCTTTCTTCGCACCCCCGTTCGTCTTCCCTCCCCCCTCCCGTCCTTGTCGAGAGCGCACCTATTTACAAGGTACGTAGGATCATGGACATGCGTTCTCGGGGACGGGGTCACCAATACTTAGTGGATTGGGAGGGTTACGGTCCTGAGGAGAGGAGTTGGGTTCCGTCTCGGGACGTGCTGGACCGTTCACTTATTGATGATTTCCTCCGTTGCCGCCAGGATTCCTCCTCGAGTGCGCCAGGAGGCGCTCGGTGAGTGGGGGTACTGTCATGTTTTGTCTTATATTGTCTTGTCATTTTGCTTTTCCTTCTGTTCGTTTTCCCCCTGCTGGTCTTTTTAGGTTCGTTCCCCTTTTTCTCTCTCCCTTCCTCTCTCTCTTCTCTCTATCGTTCCGTTCCTGCTCCCAGCTGTTCCTATTCCCCTAATCAATCATTTAGTCTTCCCACACCTGTTCCCTATCTTTTCCCCTGATTAGAGTCCCTATTTCTTCCCTTGTTTTCCGTTCCTGTCCTGTCGGATCCTTGTCTTTTGTTCACCGTGCTGTGTCTGTGTATCGCCCTGTCGTGTCGTGTTTCCCTCAGATGCTGCGTGGTGAGCAGGTGTCTGAGTCTGCTACGTTCACGTGCCTTCCCGAGGCAACCTGCAGTTATGATCGAGTCTCCAGTCTGTTCTCGTCATTACGAGTGGAATTATGCTTTATGATTGTAGATTTACTTTACTGGATTAAAGACTCTGTTTTCGCCAAGTCGCTTTTGGGTCCTCATTCACCTGCATAACAGAGGCTATATACACGGTGTACCGGTACCGAGTCAATGTGCGGGGTTACAGGGTATTCAAATACAGGGAACACTGTGAGACTGTAGGACATAGTGACAAACACAATAAATCAGTCCAATAGCAGACCATCACATAGGCTACAACTGTATGTATGGTATGTATGTATGGTACTGTACTGTATATGCATCATATTGTCGACATTGCGTGGGGACCCCATTGAACCACCCCCACCCCAGACCCCCTTGCCCCACCTCTGAGGATCATGTTATACGCCTCTGGAATGGGACCCATGTCTGTTCCTTCACTTATATGGCACACATTTTCCACACGGCCGGAATATCTTTTACACTTTGTACGATTCCTGAAAAGATGGAAAATAACTGAGCTGAAGTCCAAGGCAGGGCCTTGTTCACACAGGATTATAAATTACTAGCATAATGTTTGTCTTACTGGGCCAAATCATGTTTATATCATATAAGAAGAAGCAAAAGCATGGTGTTGTTTGTCAGCCAGAGAGTAGCACCATAAATCATTAAAATATCTATGAGATTTCCAACCATGTAAACCCCAGTGATTTAGTCAATATCTGTATCAGGTTTCCAGTTCCTGCAATAGACAGTACATGGCCAAAAGTTTTGAGAATTACACAAATATGAATTTTCAAAGTCTGCTGCCTCAGTTTGTAAGATGGCAATTTGCATATACTCCAGAATGTTATGAAGAGTGATCAGATGAATTGCAATTAATTGCAAAGTCCCTCTTTGCCATGCAAATGAACTGAATCCCCCAAAAACATTTCCACTGCATTTCAGCTCTGCCACAAAAGGACCAGCTGACATCATGTCAGTGATTCTCTCATTAACACAGGTGTGGGTGTTGACGAGGACAAGGCTGGAAATCACTCTGTCATGCTGATTGAGTTCGAATATTAGACTGGAAGCTTCAAAAGTAGGGTGATGCTTGGGATCATTGTTCTTCCTCTGTCAACCATGGTTACTAGCAAGGAAAGACATGCCATCCTCATTGCTTTGCACAAAAAAGGGCTTCGCAGGCAAGGATATTGCTGCTAGTAAGATTGCACCTAAATCAACGAATTATCGGATCATCAAGAACTTCAAGGAGAGCGGTTCAATTGTTGTGAAGAAGGCTTCAGGGCACCCAAGAAAGTCCAGCAAGCGCCAGGACCTTCTCCTAAAGTTGATTCAGCTGCGGGATCGGGGCACCACCAGTACAGAGCTTGCTCAGGAATGGCATCAGGCAGGTGTGAGTGCATCTGCACGCACAGTGAGGCGAAGACTTCTGGAGGATGGCCTGGTGTCAAGAACGGCAGCAAAGAAGCCACTTCTCTCTAGGAAAAACATCAGGGACAGACAGATATTCTGCAAAAGTTACAGGAATTGGACTGCTGAGGACTGGGGTGAAGTCATTTTCTCTGATGAATCCCCTTTCTGATTGTTTGGGGCATCCGGAAAAAAGCTTGTCCGGAGAAGACAAGGTGAGCGCTGCCATCAGTCCTATGTCATGCCAATCGTAAAGCATCCTGAGACCATTCATGTGTGGGGTTGCTTCTCAGCCAAGGGAGTTGGCTCACTTACAATTTTGCCGAAGAACACAGCCATGAATAAAGAATGGTATCAACACATCCTCCGAGAGCAACTTCTCCCAACCATCTAAGAACAGTTTGGTGACAAACAATGCTTTTTCCAACATATATATATATAAATATTTTTTTTTCACCTTTTATTTAACCAGGTAGGCTAGTGGAGAACAAGTTCTCATTTGCAACTATGACCTGGCCCAGATAAAGCATAGCAGTGTGAACAGACAACACAGAGTTACATGATGGAGCACCTTTCCGTAAGGCAAATCTAAGTGGCTCGGGGAACAAAACATAGATATTTTGGGTCCATGGCCAGGAAACTCCCCAGACCTTAATCCCATTGAGATCTTGAGGTCAATCCTTAAGAGGCGGGTGGACAAACAAAAAGCCACAAATTCTGACAAACTCCAAGCAAACTGCAAGAATGGGCTGCCATCAGTCAGGATGTGGCCCAGAAGTTAATTGACAGCATGCCAGGGCGGATTGCAGAGGCTTTGAAAAAGAAGGGTCAACACTGCAAATATTGACTCCTTGCATCAACTTCATGTATTGTCAATAAAAGCCTTTGACACTTATGAAATGCTTGTAATTATTCTTCAGTATTCCATAGTAACATCTGACAAAAAATATCTGAAGACACTGAAGCAGCAAACTTTGTGAAAATTAATTTTTGTCATTCTCAAAACTTTTTTCCACAACTGTAGTTGAAGGGTCTTTCTGTACTACAATATTTTTTACTATACAACTATAACATCTTTGACTATACAACTAACATATTTTACTATTTTAGTATTTATTTAACCTTTATTTAAGCAGGGAGTCAAGCTGAGACTACGGTCTCATCTCATTCCAAAATCATGGGCATTAATTTGGAGTTGGTCCCCCCTTTGCTGCTATAACAGCCTCCACTCTTCTGAGAAGGCTTTCCACTATATTGGCTTGCGAATGTATTCATCCCCCTTTGTATCGTTTGATTTACACAACATACCTACCTACCACTTTGAAGATGCAAAATATTTTTTATTGTGAAACAAACAAGAAATATGACACAAAAACTGAACCATTTACATTACATTTACATTTAAGTCATTTAGCAGACGCTCTTATCCAGAGCGACTTACAAATTGACTTACAAATTGGTGCATTCACCTTATGACATCCAGTGGAACAGTCACTTTACAATAGTGCATCTAAATCTTAAGGGGGGGGGGGGGTGAGAGGGAGGGGGTTTCAGGTGTCTCCGGAAGGTGGTGATTGACTCCGCTGTCCTGGCGTTGTGAGGGAGTTTGTTCCACCATTGGGGGGCTAGGGCAGCGAACAGTTTTGACTGGGCTGAGCGGGAGCTGTACTTCCTCAGTGGTAGGGAGGCGAGCAGGCCAGAGGTGGATGAACGCAGTGCCCTTGTTTGGGTGTAGGGCCTGATCAGAGTCTGGAGGTACTGAGGTACTGAGGTGCCGTTCCCCTCACAGCTCCGTAGGCAAGCACCATGGTCTTGTAGCGGATGCGAGCTTCAACTGGAAGCCAGTGGAGAGAACGGAGGAGCGGGGTGACGTGAGAGAACTTGGGAAGGTTGAACACCAGACGGGCTGCGGCGTTCTGGATGAGTTGAAGGGGTTTAATGGCACAGGCAGGGAGCCCAGCCAACAGCGAGTTGCAGTAATCCAGACGGGAGATGACAAGTGCCTGGATTAGGACCTGCGCCGCTTCCTGTGTGAGGCACCTGAACGTGCATAACTATTCACCCCCCTCCAAAGTCAATACTTTGTAAAGCCACCTTTTGCAGCAACTACAGCTGTCTCTTGGGGTATGTCTCTATAAGCTTGGCACATCTAGCCACTGGAATTTTTGCCAATTCTTCAAGGCAAAACTGCCCCAGCTCCTTCAAGTTGGATGTGTTCCGCTGGTGTACATCAATCTTTAAGTCATACCACAGATTCTCAATTGGATGACTAAGCCATTCCAAGACATTTAAATGTTCTCCCTTAAACCACTCGAGTGTTGCTTTAGCAGTATGCTTAGGGTCATTGTCCTGCTGGAAGGTGAACCTCCGTCCCAGTCTCAAATCTCTGGAAGACTGAAACAGGTTTCCCTCAAGAATTTCCCTGTATTTAGCACCATCCATCATTCCTTCAATTCTGACCAGTTTTCCAGTCCCTGCTGATGAAAATGGTGGTGTTCTCGGGGTGAGAGGTGTTGGGTTTGCGCCAGATATAACTTTTTCCTTCATGGCCAAAAAACTCTAAAAATTAAAACTAAAAATTTTAGTCTCATCTGACCAGAGTACCTTCTTCCATATGTTTATGGGAGTCTCTCACATGCCTTTTGGCGAACACCAAACGTGTTTGTTTATTTATTTTTTCTTCCACACCGATCTTGACCAACCATTTCTTTATAGACCTCACTTTGTGCATGTGGGCATTATAATGCTGAACCTGTTATGCAGGTGAGTGAGGACCCAAAAGTGACTTAACAGAAACAGAGTTTATTTAAGTCCAAACAGAAAATAACATAATCCTGAATCCTTAACAGGAAATGTCCAAACGGGGATAACAGAAATCCACGTGTGGGGCTGGAGACTGCAGGTCACTTTGGGTAGGCGCGGGTCGTAGCTGACAGAGACACCTGCTCACACGCAGCATCTGAAGATAGGCAAAACACGACAGGACGGAACAAGTACACAGCGAACAGCAAACAAGAATCCGACAAGGACAGAAGCAGAAACAGAGAGAGAAATAGGGACTTAATCAGAGGGCAAAATAGGGGACAGGTGTGAAAGAGTAAACGAGGTAGTTAGGAGAATGAGGAACAGCTGGGAGCAGGAACGGAACGATAGAGAGAGAGAGGGATAGAGAGAGGGAAAGAACCTAATAAGACCAGCAGGGGGAAACGAATAGAAGAGAAAGCACAGGGACAAGACATGACAATATATGACAATACATGACAGAACCAGGAAAGGGCCTTCCCCAAATTGTTTCCACAAAGTTGGAAGCGCAAGATTGTCTAGAATGTCATTGTATGCTGTAGCGTTAAGATTTCCCTTCACTGGAACTTAGGAGCCTAGCCAGAACAATGAAAAACTGTCCCAGACCATTATTCCTACTCCACCAAACTTTACAGTTGGCACTATACATTCGGGAAGGTTCTCCTGGCATCCGACAAACTGAGACTTTTCCTTCGGACTGCCAGATGTTGAAGCATGATTCAACACTCCAGAGAACGCATTTCCATTGTTCCAGGGTCCAACGGTGACGAGCTTTACACCACTCCAGCCGATGCTTGGCTGCTCGGCCATGGAAGCCCATTTCATGAAGCTCCCGACAAACAGTTATTGTGCAGACGTTGCCTCCAGAGGCAGTTTTGAACTCGGGAGTGAGTGTTGCAACTGAGAACCAGACTATATTTGTGCATTACGTGCTTCAGCACTTGGCAGTCCCATTCAGTGAGCTTGTGTGTTCTATTACTTCGCGGCTGAAGTGTTATTGTGACGTTTCCATGTCACAATAACAGCACTTACAGTAGACCGGGGAGCTCTAGTAGGGCAGAAATGTGGCGAATTGACTTGTTGGAAAGGTGGCATCCTATGACAGTGCCACATTGAAATTCACTGAGCTCTTCAATAAGGCCCTTCTACTGCCAATGTTTGTCTATGGAGATTGCATGGCTGTGTGCTCGGTTTTATACACCTGCCAACAACGGGTGTGGCTAAAATATTGCCATAGTTAATAACCAGATTGAATGCTCAATGAATTTTTTTTTTGCTGCTATTTAATGAAAGACAGGACCTGTTCCTATGGAAGAAGCCTATTTTATTTCTTAATTTCTTATTAACTAACTAACTGATCAACAAGGTTTTTGAAACATTGTTTTTTGTCAATCCAGACCATCAAAAGTATATATACAAAAATTATCAGATGCATTTTAAGTGATTTGGAAAATAACATACTTGGTTTTACCTGCATTAAGTACTCATTTCAGTTCAACAAAGGCTTTCTGCAGGGAAATAGTGGCAGATTGAAACTCTGACAGAGCCTGGTTAGCTGTGGGGGCAATAGCATACACCATACAACTTTTGCCCCTTTCATATTTGGATGCAAGCCATCCCTCTTGTAAAACTGGCACCTCTCCCAAAAGTGGTAAACATTTTCAATGTACCCCAAATTCATTGAGGAACAGTAGGATTTAAGCCAGTAGTGTAGCTAGAGGAGGTAACTAAAGCATTCTATTGTTGGTAGAGGAACGGAAATGAGAACCCGCTTGCCTGTCTCCTTTAGCCTGCCTATGAGCCAGCCCTCTGAAGTCATCTTTTAATTGCTCCAATTTAGGAGGATGGATGACGTTTGAATCAACATGAATGACGACTGTGAGCATTCGGGTGCATCTCCATAGCTCCAGGGACTTGGTGGTAACAGGGGCTCCAGGGAAGCAGAAGGTCCTAGCATTCATGACCACCACATCTCTAACTATGGAGCTCCATATAGCAACCACCACTGGAGGATGACGAGTGGGTCACTGCGAGCCTGTGGGACGTGCTATGGGGGCTGATCCAGGGGCTGGCCGGCTCTGTAACCCAGGACCAGATCCAGAAAACAATGTGTTATTATGGGAAACGTGGTCCAAGGTAGGATCTTCAGTGGCTTCTGCAGAGGAGCCCAATCTCGTAGAGTACCCTGGGTTATCTCCTCGGTCATTTACAATTGTCGCATCAAAAACAGCATGCAATCTTAGCGTCTCCTTAGCCAAAGCAAGACATTCTTTTAAGATCCTGTTCTCCTCTAGTAGTTCAATGATCTGGTATTTTGAGGCAACAAGTTGCTTACCCTATTTACAAGTGTAAAAAGTCAGGACACTCTTTTACTCCGGTGAACATTTCACAGGTCTCATATTTCATGGCTACTCCAAATCAGAGGAATCCAACATCCTTATACTTGGGTCAGAAACAGCAGTCCCGGCTACAAGAGCCAACCGCAACACGAAATAAGCTTTTCCGGTGAGGGCTAGTTAACCGAGCTAGCCAAGTAGCCTGCCAACACTGTATGGAATAGCACTAAACACTCATAAGTGTAAAATGTACAAAACACAGAAGCACTGTATCGCCACTCAAACGTCCTGCTTCCTGGTCATTGGTGACAGTATTCAAGAGTCACCATTTGTCACTGTCCCATGTAAATGTGAAAGGGTGTGTGTGTGCGTGCGTGTGTGAAACTGTATAACATCTATAATTATACAACTATAACATATTTTACTAAACAATGGTTTGTAGAGCATGAAAACAATGTAAACCATATGCCATGGCCGTCTCACATACTAGATCTAAAATCAAATTAACACTTCTAAAAGATTCTGGAGCTGCTCCTGAGATAGTGTTTTCCATCACCATCAACAAAACACCAAATTCCTGGAATTTCTTGTGGAAGAATGGTCTCACATTCCTCCAACAATGTTCCAAACACTTTTAGAATCTATGCCAAGATGCATTGAAGCTGCTGTTCTGGCTCGTGATGGCCCAACACCCTATTAAGTCACTTTTTATATTGATGTTTCCATTATTTTGGCAGTTACCTGTATTTGACTATACAACTATGACATCTTTGACTATACAACTATAATGTATTTTGCTAAACAACTAGAATATGTTTGACGATACAACTTGTGTACCTACCAAACAATGAATGACTAATTGATTCTCACCTGTAACTGCTGTTGTCCCCTGTTTTGCTACATTTACAGCCATCACATTTCCTCCCCCATGCACCTGACTCATGTGACATTCTCAGCAATAACATTCCAACCTTTACCGTTATTATCACCTCAACCTGTAACATTACCCGCTGTAACCTTCACTTTTTGGGGACCAACAATTGATTCCCATTAAAAATCCTACTTTCCCTAACCCCTAACCCAACCTTAATCTTAACCTGAAACCTTACCCTAACCTTCACCCCTAACCCTAACTTCTAACCCAACACCTAACCACTAACCCCTAATCCGACTTCTAACTCGAAACCTAACCCCTAAGCCTAAAATAACCTTTTACAAGTTGGTTTAATATTATTGTGAGGACTTCTGGCACTCACAAGTATAGTAAAAACGTGTACATTACATTTACATTTACATTTAAGTCATTTAGCAGACGCTCTTATCCAGAGCGACTTACAAATTGGTACACACAAACACCCACCCACACACACAGAAACTGTTACATAGCACATGTTTACCATGAACTTCTGAAATTCTCCTCTCTGAAACACACCCAAATTGCATTTGTGGGATTCTTCCAGGTTGCTATGGCACGGGTAGTTGCTATAGTAGCAAACAACTTTAATTGTGTTTATAATATTCGGCAGCTCTGTTACTCACAAGTGTTGCAGATCATTATTAAACCTAGTCCTTACATCACCGGGGGATACACATACATGATAAGATACGGTTGAAGTCGGAAGTTTACATACACTTAGGTTGGAGTCATGAAAACTTGTTTTTCAACCACTCCACAAATTTCTCGTTAACAAACTATTGTTTTGGCAAGTCGGTTAGGACATCTACTTTGTGCAAGACACAAGTAATTTTTCCAACAATTGTATACAGACAGATTATTTCACTAAAAATTCACTGTATCACAATTCCAGGGGGTCAAACGTTTACATACACTAAGTTGACTGTGCCATAAAACAGCTTGGAAAATTCCAGAAAATTATGTCATGGCTTTAGAAGCTTCAGATAGGCTAATTGACATCATTTGAGTCAATTGGAAGTGTACCTGTGGATGTATTTAAAGGCCTATCGTCAAACTCAGTGCCTCTTTGATTGACATCATGTGAAAATATAAAGAAATCAGCCAAGACTTCAGAATAAAAAACCTGTATACCTCCACAAGTCTAGTTTACATTTACATTTAAGTCATTTAGCAGACGCTCTTATCCAGAGCGACTTACAAATTGGTGCATTCACCTTATGACATCCAGTGGAACAGTCACTTTACAATAGTGCATCTAAATCTTAAAGGGGGGGGGATACTTATCCTATCCTAGGTATTCCTTAAAGAGGTGGGGTTTCAGGTGTCTCCGGAAGGTGGTGATTGACTCCGCTGTCCTGGCGTCGTGAGGGAGTTTGTTCCACCATTGGGGGGCCAGAGCAGCGAACAGTTTTGACTGGGCTGAGCGGGAGCTGTACTTCCTCAGTGGTAGGGAGGCGAGCAGGCCAGAGGTGGATGAACGCAGTGCCCTTGTTTGGGTGTAGGGCCTGATCAGAGCCTGGAGGTACTGAGGTGCCGTTCCCCTCACAGCTCCGTAGGCAAGCACCATGGTCTTGTAGCGGATGCGAGCTTCAACTGGAAGCCAGTGGAGAGAACGGAGGAGCGGGGTGACGTGAGAGAACTTGGGAAGGTTGAACACCAGACGGGCTGCGGCGTTCTGGATGAGTTGAAGGGGTTTAATGGCACAGGCAGGGAGCCCAGCCAACAGCGAGTTGCAGTAATCCAGACGGGAGATGACAAGTGCCTGGATTAGGACCTGCGCCGCTTCCTGTGTGAGGCAGGGTCGTACTCTGCGGATGTTGTAGAGCATGAACCTACAGGAACGGGCCACCGCCTTGATGTTGGTTGAGAACGACAGGGTGTTGTCCAGGATCACACCAAGGTTCTTGGCGCTCTGGGAGGAGGACACAATGGAGTTGTCAACCGTGATGGCGAGATCATGGAACGGGCAGTCCTTCCCCGGGAGGAAGAGCAGCTCCGTCTTGCCGAGGTTCAGCTTGAGGTGGTGATCCGTCATCCACACTGATATGTCTGCCAGACATGCAGAGATGCGATTCGCCACCTGGTCATCAGAAGGGGGAAAGGAGAAGATTAGTTGTGTGTCGTCTGCATAGCAATGATAGGAGAGACCATGTGAGGTTATGACAGAGCCAAGTGACTTGGTGTATAGCGAGAATAGGAGAGGGCCTAGAACAGAGCCCTGGGGACACCAGTGGTGAGAGCGCGTGGTGAGGACACAGATTCTCGCCACGCCACCTGGTAGGAGCGACCTGTCAGGTAGGACGCAACCAAGCGTGGGCCGCGCCGGAGATGCCCAACTCGGAGAGGGTGGAGAGGAGGATCTGATGGTTCACAGTATCGAAGGCAGCCGATAGATCTAGAAGGATGAGAGCAGAGGAGAGAGAGTTAGCTTTAGCAGTGCGGAGCGCCTCCGTGATACAGAGG
Source organism: Oncorhynchus gorbuscha (assembly GCF_021184085.1). Classification (NCBI taxonomy): domain Eukaryota; kingdom Metazoa; phylum Chordata; class Actinopteri; order Salmoniformes; family Salmonidae; genus Oncorhynchus; species Oncorhynchus gorbuscha. The sequence continues at coordinate 30,793,145 of NC_060191.1, read as the reverse complement.
AGAGCAGTCTCAGTTGAATGACTAGTCTTGAAACCTGACTGATTTGGATCAAGAAGGTCATTCTGAGAGAGATAGCGGGAGAGCTGACCAAGGACGGCACGTTCAAGAGTTTTGGAGAGAAAAGAAAGAAGGGATACTGGTCTGTAGTTGTTAACATCGGAGGGATCGAGTGTAGGTTTTTTCAGAAGGGGTGCAACTCTCGCTCTCTTGAAGACGGAAGGGACGTAGCCAGCGGTCAGGGATAAGTTGATGAGCGAGGTGAGGTAAGGGAGAAGGTCTCCGGAAATGGTCTGGAGAAGAGAGGAGGGGATAGGGTCAAGCGGGCAGGTTGTTGGGCGGCCGGCCGTCACAAGACGTGAGATTTCATCTGGAGAGAGAGGGGAGAAAGAGGTCAGAGCACAGGGTAGGGCAGTGTGAGCAGAACCAGCGGTGTCGTTTGACTTAGCAAACGAGGATCGGATGTCGTCGACCTTCTTTTCAAAATGGTTGACGAAGTCATCTGCAGAGAGGGAGGAGGGGGGATTCAGGAGGGAGGAGAAGGTGGCAAAGAGCTTCCTAGGGTTAGAGGCAGATGCTTGGAATTTAGAGTGGTAGAAAGTGGCTTTAGCAGCAGAGACAGAGGAGGAAAATGTAGAGAGGAGGGAGTGAAAGGATGCCAGGTCCGCAGGGAGGCGAGTTTTCCTCCATTTCCGCTCGGCTGCCCGGAGCCCTGTTCTGTGAGCTCGCAATGAGTCGTCAAGCCACGGAGCGGGAGGGGAGGACCGAGCAGGCCTGGAAGATAGGGGACATAGAGAGTCAAAGGATGCAGAAAGGGAGGAGAGGAGGGTTGAGGAGGCAGAATCAGGAGATAGGTTGGAGAAGGTTTGAGCAGAGGGAAGAGATGATAGGATGGAAGAGGAGAGAGTAGCGGGGGAGAGAGAGCGAAGGTTGGGACGGCGCGATACCATCCGAGTAGGGGCAGTGTGGGAAGTGTTGGATGAGAGCGAGAGGAAAAAGGATACAAGGTAGTGGTCGGAGACTTGGAGGGGAGTTGCAATGAGGTTAGTGGAAGAACAGCATCTAGTAAAGATGTACCAATTTGTAAGTCGCTCTGGATAAGAGCGTCTGCTAAATGACTTAAATGTAAATGTAAATGTAAATGAGGTCGAGCGTATTGCCTGCCTTGTGAGTAGGGGGGGAAGGTGAGAGGGTGAGGTCAAAAGAGGAGAGGAGTGGAAAGAAGGAGGCAGAGAGGAATGAGTCAAAGGTAGACGTGGGGAGGTTAAAGTCGCCCAGAACTGTGAGAGGTGAGCCGTCCTCAGGAAAGGAGCTTATCAAGGCATCAAGCTCATTGATGAACTCTCCGAGGGAACCTGGAGGGCGATAAATGATAAGGATGTTAAGCTTGAAAGGGCTGGTAACTGTGACAGCATGAAATTCAAAGGAGGCGATAGACAGATGGGTAAGGGGAGAAAGAGAGAATGACCACTTGGGAGAGATAAGGATCCCGATGCCACCACCCCGCTGACCAGAAGCTCTCGGGGTGTGTGAGAACACGTGGGCGGACGAAGAGAGAGCAGTAGGAGTAGCAGTGTTATCTGTGGTGATCCATGTTTCTGTCAGTGCCAAGAAGTCGAGGGACTGGAGGGAGGCATAGGCTGAGATGAACTCTGCCTTGTTGGCCGCAGATCGGCAGTTCCAGAGGCTACCGGAGACCTGGAACTCCACATGGGTCGTGCGCACTGGGACCACCAGATTAGGGTGGCAGCGGCCACGCGGTGTGGAGCGTTTGTATGGTCTGTGCAGAGAGGAGAGAACAGGGATAGACAGACACATAGTTGACAAGCTACAGAAGAGGCTACGCTAATGCAAGGAGATTGGAATGACAAGTGGACTACACGTCTCGAATGTTCAGAAAGTTAAGCTTACGTAGCAAGAATCTTATTGACTAAAATGATTCAAATGATACAGTACTGCTGAAGTAGGCTAGCTGGCAGTGGCTGCGTTGTTGACTTTGTAGGCTAGCTGGCAGTGGCTGCGTTGTTGACACTACACTAATCAAGCTGGCTAGCTAGCAGTTGATTACGTTACGTTGCGTTAAAAGAAAGACAATAGCTGGCTAGCTAACCTAGAAAATCGCTCTAGACTACACAATTATCTTTTATACACAGACGGCTATGTAGCTAGCTATGTAGCTAGCTACGATCAAACAAATCACACCCGACACGTGTGACCCAAGTTAAACAATTTGAAGGCAATGCTACCAAATACTAATTGAGTGTATATAAACTTCTGACCCACTGGGAGTGTGATGAAAGAAATAAAAGCTAAAATAAATAATACTCTCTACTATTATTCTGACATTTCACATTCTTGAAATAAAGTGGTGATCCTATCTGACCTAAAACAGGGAATGTTTACTAGGATTAAATGTCAGGAATTGTGAAAAACTGAGTTTAAATGTATTTGGCTGAGTTGTATGTAAACTTCCAACTTCAACTGTATGTTGAACATAACATTATTTCTTGGCATTTCTTTATAAACAAACATAATAAAACTTGGGTTTCTGACTGCATCTAAAAAGAGAAAGTTCATATTGCACCGTGAGGTTTCCTCCCGTTTTCATCTCAATATTGCAACTCGATTGCAACTCTACTCACTACTATCCACCCTATCACTAACAAGACCTCTGACCCTTCACCATTGAACTTTCCACTGCCAGAGAACGTGCCAAACCCAGTCCCAGGCTGCACAGCTAAAATGATATCAGGGGGTTTAGAGTGTGTAGGGGGGGGGGGCTGTCTCCAAGGACCTCATATGTCACTACTGTGTTGATAAGTGAGATTTATGACCCTTCACCTTAAAACCTGGTCGCCCAACTATTCTCTCTCCATCACGGCCGCTTCTTGTGTTCTTCAGGCCCAAGTGTTTGGAATTCTGCCTCTGTCTCTGGGGAAATCCCTGTCACCTGTCAGTGAAACCCATTCAGTGTTGCATGTGAACCTGTAACTCAAGACTCCAAGTTGAGAATCCCCATTGCCCCTTGGCCCCCATACCACCACTCTCTCTCTCTCTCTCTCTGAAATCAAGTCACTCCTGTTGGTGGGGGCACCATCATCTTCTGGCCCTTTTTATATTCCGGCTGGCAGATTCCCAGCATCATCTGGTGCTCGGTGGCGACAGGAATAGAAGCTGGGTGGGGATGCTAGAGTGGACATTGGTTAGCAATAGCCCTACAGTGTCATTTTGGAAATTGCCAGTGGCAGGTGAGCTGACACGGAATGAAAGCGATAGTCAAAGCTGAGACTCATGGCCATTTTACCTGAGGTTTCAAGTACTCTACCATGGTGCTACTTCAAAGACACACACGGTCAGTGTCTCAAGGGTGCATGGACCATGGTGCCAACAGGGCTTTAGATAGACTATGACTTTTTAAAGAGCCATAAACAGTCGAACAGTAGCTTGTGCATTGAGTTTAGCCAGGGTTAAGCATCTCAAGACAGAGGCACAAAAAGTAAGGCTACCCTGTTAAGCAGGGGATGTGGCACATTTGCATAACACCACCATGACATTTATTTTGATCAATTATTTTGGGGGGGGGGGGGAGAATAACAAATAACTTCATATTTTCTTCCCGCGTCTGATTTCAAAGCAAGGTGAGAGGAAGGGCCGGGATGTGGCACTTAGAGCCCTTGGGATGGGACATCAAAATTGAATGACGTGGGAACAGAATGTTTTGGGGTGGGGTAGAGGGGAAAGGGGGAGATTAGATCAGGAGTCAGATTTCACATTTCCTCCTGTATCTCTCCCTATTCAGCCAGTCAGATAAACAACAATGATTCCAATGACTCGGTCGGGGCTTATCTGTTTGAATATAATATAAATTCAATATGGTCTCAGACACAACCAAAATATTACAAGGGTCATTCTAATTTGTTGGGGAGTTCAAATGAGTCATTATACAGAACTGTGTGTTGCATCACTTTCTCTCTGAATTTCTCTCTCTATTTCATGCCCCTCAACATTTTTGCTTCCCAGTCATTCTCCATGACAGGTCCTTCAAAACAAAGAGGGAAGCTCCATTCCAGAGGGCCTCCCCCATCCAAAATCAACCCAGAGAGGAGCCTGTGCCGTGCAAAATGCTGTGGTAAATTTCACCCTTTATTTTCCCAAAATACAGTTGGAAGTTGGCATGAGTGCAAACTGTGACAGCTCACAGCTCAGAAAACAATGCTTCCCCCTTTTCCTGTGTAATAGAAACCTTTCTGAAGTCAGAGCTACAGAAGCTCTGTGTTATGGTTAAATCATAGGCCCGGGGAGAGCAGGTGCTTCCCCAATACTCTGGGGAGACGTTGCCCCTGGCCCTGAGCGCTGGTCTAGGATCAGCTTTCCCTAGCCCACGTCTGACCTCAACCACTATTAGCTATGAAGCAAACATTTAGAGGCAAATTCTATACCCCAAGTTTTTCCTGCACTGACAGCAGACTTTCATAGAGGGAACAAGAGAAGGGTGGCTACAGTAATATGGCAGGGCCAATGGGGTTGATGAGGTGCAGCTATGGATGCAGTGGTATCTGAGAGAGGATAGAGAGAGTGGATATTCATAGCTCTGATAAAAAGGCAAGGAGAGCATAAAGATTATTCCTTCCAAACTCTGCTCTTAAACTTAGATACAACTATCACATCAAAATGGCTGTGTAAACCAAAACTTCTCCATAAAAGTACACTTTTCCCAGTTGACCTTTGTGCTGGCATGTATGCTTCTGATTTTCTCGTTAAGGGAGAGAATGGAGAATACATCCATCCACATCAAAGTGAACCCTGAAAATAAAATCACATCGCCAAAAAATTCCTTGGCCTCCCTTGCACATTCCTGAAAACCCAATACCTCTGCACCGCTGTAGGTAGGAGGAATTATGGATTGGGTACATAATGACAATACATTTACAGATATTAAAGCGAAACCGTCAACAGCTGACTTGGCTGGTTCCAAATTAACATGGGCAGAGGCGGTGGCATTGTTTCTCTGTTAGTTTGCTTATTAGGAGCCCATTGTGTTTACTTAGGTTTTTTTTATCCGTAAAAATTTATGGTCGGCCATACTTTTATGTTGGCTGAGTTATGTGGCGCTCTCTGGCAGGGCTGCAGCAGGGACCTTTGAAGTGAGGCCATAAAACGCAGTGAGAGAGCAGCCAAGGCAGCACACTGTATTGTGGGTTGAGGCAGGACACGCAGGTCAGTAGAGTCAGCAGCAACGGCACTATACAGGGTGTGAGGACAGGTCCTGATCATACAGAGACCTGGAGCCTCTGCCAAGAGGGACACCTGTAGTGCATCCACATCACAGATCACATAGTAGGCATAAATAAATTGTTACTGCACACAGTTCAGAAGCCTTGGCAGTACTACAGTAATAAAGCACTGATATCTAGATGACACAAGGCCATACTGTAGATATGTATATTCCCAGAGCTGGGAGTCCAATGATGTCATTCCTATCATGTGTGAGTCAAAGTGGACTGAAGTATGATTCATATGTGACTGCTGTGTTGAGTCCATGTTGAGTCCCTTTGAGTTATGAGTGTACTATGTAAGATCAAACCAATCCCCTTTAGCCTGCCTAACTGGAAAGGGGAAAACAAGTTTCCATTGCTGGCATTTTTCCTTTTGCTAACTAAGTTCCCTCTATAAATAAAAACCCTGTCATGGACCTGAATCACAGAAAGACCTCTGAGTAGGGAGAGTGATGAGTTGTTTAACTCATCGCTCCCCTCAATCTGAGTGTGGTGATTATTTTATCAGCACTGATCGATGTGAAGAAGCTACCTTTCCACGGCAGCCCCCAACGGGCTCACCAGTGAGCTCACATTTAGAGAGAAAAAAGTGAAAAATGAAAGGCAAAAGAAAAACAACAGGGTGAAAAATTGCTGCGATCAAAGTGCTAACTCCCCAGTCAAACTTTCCAATATGATAAAACCAGAAGCAGGAATTAACAGAAGCAAGGATTGTCCTCTACGGCTTAACGTCTCCCATTTTTATTTCACTTTGAAAAATATATATATATAGTTAGGAGAGGACAGCATCTGGTGTAAAGCTCTGGGGGATTTGGGTCCCTAAATGAAGACAGATCAGCTATTTCTTTCCCTGAGAAACGTGTGTGTGTGTGTGTGTGTGTGGCATGTTTAGTTCTGACTCAGTCTATAACAGCACTACTGAAAAAAATCACAGTTTGATTTAAGTCTTCCACAGCTACTGTCGGTGGGCCACCAGAGCCTCTACTGTTTACTGTTTATAACAACCAACCTCTGAAAGCCTGAGAGAGCGCCAAACCCACTGCAATGCTTTACTTACAATCTGACCCCACTCTAAATCTTTATTTTCCTCTCTCTCTCCCTCCCTCTCACTCACTCACTCACTCACTCACTCACTCACTCACTCACTCACTCACTCACTCACTCACTCACTCACTCACTCACTCACTCACTGTCACACACACACAAATACTGAAAGTTTTAACAGATTGAACAATCTCTTTTGGACTTGTATGTGCTATTGCTATTAGTTATTACTATGAGCCACATGACTTAGCCACTTATAGGGTGCATGGGTTAACCTGAGTTAGAATTTGAATGAGTGAGTGCTTGTTTGTGAGGGGCAGGGGTATGAGTGCTAAAGTTATCTTTAGAACATATTTTTTCACTGTCTGGTTTAAACCTGCAAAAACTCATACATTTGTTATGACACTGCTGCAACGGGTATCTCACGGAAGCAAGGTAGCACACTTTAACACCAACACATGCACACCCAGATGCTATCATAGGCAATAACAAGCAGGTGAGGATAGAGCTGGGCAAGGTAGGCACAGAGACATGAGTACAACACTGATGATAAAGTGTGAGGTGAGATACTTGTCACTTATCAGTCAGCATCACTTATCAGTCAGCATGATACTTATCAGTCAGCAGCATGAATCACTCAGAGGGAATTCATTCCAGCGTGCCATGCAAAACATGAGCCATCCATAACAAGGCCACACAATGGGCTTCAATTAAACGTAAAATATATTTTGTTCTTTTGAACAACTCACACAACCTACATTAGATGTATTGAATATTAATTTCACCTCTGTCTATGTAGTGAAGCTACTTATACCAAGAAATAATCATGAAAACAATTAAAGCACAAATTTGTGGTGCTCACTGATTTAAAAAATATATATATATATTTTTAAGTTTGTTAGTGCTCACTGATTTAAAAAATATATATATATATTTTTAAGTTTGTTAATGATTGAGTTAATGTGTCATGTTTCACACCATATTCCACATAAACCTCCAAAGACACCTGTGCATTCCTTTGTCATACAACCATTGTGCAATGTCAAATAAGGAATAAAAGGACAACGTTACATGGCACAGACACCATGACCCAGACATGTAGGCCTAATATCAAGTTTCACATCAACAAGCCTGTTCTAAAGAGGGGAGCTTTCCATGTAAAACATGTTAGTGAAAGGTTCATGAAATATTTATAGTCTGTTCTATTACACAAAATGGAGGTAATGACCTCTGAGTGGGTTTATAGTTTTGGTATTTGGCACAGCAAGATAGCCACCCACTTTCAAGCTGATCCCTCTCTGCAACATTATTGAGGGTCAGGGTTGGGATACAGTTTGTGTGGTCCAAGGCAAGTGAAAATGACCCGAATCTGAGTAAAACAGGCCTATGTTTATAAAAGATAAGACCTTAGAATGTGTTTAAACTTATTTGTAGATCCAGACATTCCATTAAATCACTGCACACATGATAGAGCACACTGACATCAGTTTTTGTGGGGCTACTAAAACTCATACTTTAGTGGCTCTAAATAGCATCAGGGGAAAATTGGTCCTTGCCCATGAATTCTGACATGCTCATCCTACAAAGGGGAAGTGAAAATGTATTGTAATAATTTACCAAACGTAGCCTTCATAGCTGCCTTGGAGCATGCATCGTAAATTCCCTAATCTTTGAGTCTTCCGGATTGAGAAAAATGTGCATTCGGAAACAACCTATCGGGAGTTTAGGTTTTGGTCATCTGTAAACTGCATCTATCCAATCACAGAGTCCTGTCCGTCTTGCTCTGTAGTTTCGCAAGACAGAGAAATTATGGCTGCCGTACGGAGCAGCAAACTTCTAGGCAAGTGTGTTGCATCTCCAACCGGGAAACACTCCGCGTCGGTCATCTTCTTACACGGCTCAGGTGGTTACGTTTTACACTGCTCCCGATGTTTTAGTGACATTTCTTCAACGGTAACTACGCTGAACTAGCCTCATAATAACTAGGAGTTTTGGTAGGTTAGCGACCTGTAGCCTAGCCTGTAGCATTGCCAGAGTACCTTCGATTTAGATACTGAAAGCTTGTGTACAGTGATGGACAGACAGGACTGACTGTCTTTTGAAATGTATAACTATACAATGTGGCTTCCACGCAACTGTAACTGCGTTATGATATGGCCTACTGTGGCAAATTAATAATGTAGCTAAACAGAAGCTACGTAGATCGATACATTCAATTGAGTGGTCAGCATTGGGAAATGTTAGTCTAAGGATACTTACTATTTGGGCTTGATCACAAGAGAAAAAACAGAATGCTATATGTATTTATCTGATATCTCCCAGATAAAATAAATGTTAAATAAAATAAAAATGTATCAAATATTCACCAGTCAGTAGCATGTGAACGGGATGTTGGTGAAACCAAGGTTCTGCTCTGTAAGCCTCGTGACTGGTGAGTCAGTTATATTGGCTAACTGTTCACTTCTGCCATGCAGGAGACACTGGACGGGGAGTGCGAGCATGGGTCAAAGAGGTTTCGGTACCAGACCTGGCTTTCCCCCACATCAGAGTGGTATATCCCACAGCTCCAGCCAGGTATTTTTATTTGTTTTATTTTACCTTTTATTTAAATAGGCAAGTCAGTTAAGAACAAATTCTTATTTTCAATGACGGCCTAGGAACAGTGGGTCAACTGCCTCGTTCAGGGGCAGAACGTCAGATTTTTAACTTGTCAGCTTGGGGATTCGTTCTGGCAACCTTTCGGATACTATTCCAACGCTCTAACCACTAGGCTACCTGCTGCTAAATGCAGTACTGCAGTCAAGCTGCTGAAACCCCTCAACACACAGTTGAAGCCCTTCAACTGTTGTCTTTGATATAACTGAATTAACCCAGACAGGTGGAACATCTGGGCATCTATTCATAAAGCATCTCAGAGTTGGAGTTTTGATCTAGGATCAGTTTTGCCTTTAAGATAATAATGATTATGATTATACACTGCTCAAAAAACTAAAGGGAACACTAAAATAACACATCCTAGATCTGAATGAATGAAATATTCTTATTAAACAATTTTTTCTTTACATCAAAATCACACAAATTATCAATGGAAATCAAATTTATCAACCCATGGAGGTCTGGATTTGGAGTCACACTCAAAATTAAAGTGGAAAACTACACTACAGGCTGATCCAACTTTGATGTAATGTCCTTAAAACAAGTCAAAATGAAGCTCAGTAGTGTGTGTGTGGCCTCCACGTGCCTGTATGACCTCCCTACAACGCCTGGGCATGCTCCTGATGAGGTGGCGGATGGTCTCCTGAGGGATCTCCTCCCAGATCTGGACTAAAGCATCCGCCAACTCCTGGACAGTCTGTGGTGCAACATGGCGTTGGTGAATGGAGCGAGACATGATGTCCCAGATGTGCTCAATTGGATTTAGGTCTGGGGAACGGGCGGGCCAGTCCATAGCATCGATGCCTTCCTCTTGCAGGAACTGCTGACACACTCCAGCCACATGAGGTCTAGCATTGTGTTGCATTAGGAGGAACCCAGGGCCAACCACACCAGCATATGGTCTCACAAGGGGTCTGAGGATCTCATTTCGGTACCTAATGGCAGTCAGGCTACCTCTGGCGAGCACATGGAGGGCTGTGCGGCCCCCCCAAAAAATGCCACCCCACACCATGACTGACCCACCGTCAAACCGGTCATGCTGGAGGATGTTGCAGGCAGCAGAACGTTCTCCACGGCGTCTCCAGACTGTCACGTCTGTCACGTGCTCAGTGTGAACCTGCTTTCATCTGTGAAGAGCACAGGGCGCCAGTGGCAAATTTGCCAATCTTGGTGTTCTCTGGCAAATGCCAAACGTCCTGCACGGTGTTGGGCTGTAAGCACAACCCCCACCTGTGGAGGCCGGGCCCTCATACCACCCTCATGGAGTCTGTTTCTGACCGTTTGAGCAGACACATGCACATTTGTGGCCTGCTGGAGGTCATTTTGCAGGGCTCTGGCAGTGCTCCTCCTTGCACAAAGGCGGAGGTAGCGGTCCTGCTGCTGGGTTGTTGCCCTCCTACGGCCTCCTCCACGTCTCCTGCTGTACTGGCCTGTCTCCTGGTAGCGCCTCCATGCTCTGGACACTACGCTGACAGACACAGCAAACCTTCTTGCCACATCTCGCATTGATGTGTCATCCTGGATGAGCTGCACTACCCGAGCCACTTGTGTGGGTTGTAGACTCCGTCTCATGCTACTACTAGAGTGAAAGCACTGCCAGCATTCAAAAGTGACCAAAACATCAGCCAGGAAGCATAGGAACCACCTGCAGAACCACTCTTTTATTGGGGGTGTCTGGCTAAATGCCTATAATTTCCACCTGTTGTCTATTCCATTTGCACAACAGCATGTGAAATTTATTGTCAATCAGTGTTGCTTCCTAAGTGGACAGTTTGATTTCACAGAAGTGTGATTGACTTGGAGTTATATTGTGTTTAAGTGTTCCCTTTATTTTTTTGAGCAATGTATATCCTATGTGAGCATTCCTACTCCAATGCTTTATGAATATGGACCCTGAATAGCATTTTAAATAGGCTAAATAGCCTAATACCCTTTTCATACTACCACACCGAGATGAATGGACCATGTGAATAGATCATTTCCAAACCAGTGCGGTTCGGGTCAGCACAATATTGTGGAAAGAGGTAAGTAAATCTTCTTCTCCTCCTCTCATGTGACCCTCACTACCCAAACCTTTCCTCTTTTCATAGCTAAACATTGAATCTTGTTCTGTCTTCTGTTGACCCCTCAGGCCCTACACACCCATGCGGGGGGCTCTGTCCAATGTGTGGTTTGACCGCTACAAGATCTCACACGACTGCCTGGAGCACTTGGAGTCTATAGACGCCATGGCAAACTCCTTGGGAGCAGTTATACAGGAGGAGATCAGGGCAGGAGTACCAAAACACAGGATGATCATAGGTACTGTCTCGCACACATACACGCTAATTCTGCTGCTACTAGAGCTGTTTGTTTTATTTCCCTGTCTCTTTCTGACCATATGTCAGATTTGGCTGTATGGTCTCTCCTTCACTCGTTACCTTCCTCATGACTTCCTAACTCCATGACCCCCTCCTGAATGTGTATTATGCACCCATCCACTTGCCCACTTGCCCATTTGCTTGATCTTGCTCTTTCTTTTTCATACGTTGCTCTTTCTCTCTCTACACACATCACTCTCTCTCTCTCTCTCTCTTGGCCTTGGTGTTCTCAACTCCCTCTGTCATGATATAAAATGAAGAAAGCAAGTTATCAGGTTTCTTACCCTTTTATACGTTGCCAATTATGAACCGTAAAGTATTTCTGGAGGGATTCTCGGGTTCAGCAAATCCTTTTTCCCAAATAGTTTGGTTATCAGGTTCACGTGTAAATGACAATGACATAAAACCGCTCGGATCAAGCGCCACAAACACTATTGTAGAACCTAGGTAAGAGTTCCCACAGGAAATATATATGTGGGGGGGGGGGCATCGCAAGTTTTATGTCTCTGTAAGAGAACAAATGATAGCATCCATGAAAGGGGAAACCGATGGGAACATTGGGAAAAGGGTTAACCTACAAGCCCTGAAATATATAAATATACGAAAATAGTTGTGAGTAGAAAAGAGAAAAAAGAGCCGAGCGTTTGTGTGAAAGGCCCAGTGTGGAACGCCAGAAAAGCCCCTGAGCTCCACTCGAGAAAGTGATTCAAAAAACACATGTTCCTGGGAGAAATATTATCTTCCTAAATCATAACATTTTGTCATTAACTATAAATACTCATTGGAATCAGTCGGCATACTGGAGAAACGGGAGTGGTCTGTACCCGGAGTCCACTTGCAGGGCTGACGGATTGACAAGCGGCAGAACGTTCCATGGAAAAAACTTTTTCAAGTACAAGCCGCCGCCGCAGGCTTGTGTGTTCATGTTTTTCACTCTTTAAAAAAGCATGGATCCGTTGGGAAATCTCAGAAAAGAGAAGCTATCGCCACAGTCATGATTTCACACATATAGGCTCACACACACACACACTGAAAACACACAGCAGCACTGTACCAAACAGCACAGCGGAGGGGTATACGAAAGAAGGAGACATTAGAATGTGAATGTATGATTGAGGTTTGTTATCGTGGATTGGAATGAGAGACTGAGAGTATACCAGAAAGACAGTTTAAGAGTATGTACTCTTAAAAAAAAAAAGGATTCTTCAGCTGTCCCCATAGGAGAACCCTTTTTGGTTCCAGGTAGAACCCAAAAGGGCTCTACATAGTACCAAAAAGGCTTCTACAAAGGGTTATCCTATGGGGACAGCCAAAGAACCCTTTTAGGTTCTAGATAACACCTTTTTTTGGTTCAAGGAGTATAACCAGTGAAGTAAAGAAAGAAACAGAGAATCTCATGGACAAATGTTTTATTCGTTGGGCAAAGCGTGTGAACTCCCCCCATATCTCCATTCTTCCCTTCCCCCTCTGACAGGATGATGGGTACTTTCACACTTTCCCAGATGTACACCGTGTGCCCAGATGTACCCAGATGTGTGAGATTAAGGACGGGCTCGTGAACGGATGCCGACTCCTGAGGAGCGAAAAAGCTGATGATGTGGAACTATGGAGTCTGTTTCATTTTTAATGTTTTTTTATTTTCTTTCTGTCAAAGGCAGAGTATTTTCCACTTCGGACCGCTTAAACTGCCAGGATGGCTTAAACTACTGTTACTCATACATAATAATAAATGAATATATTCATTATGTTCCTATCTTATATTATTGCCAGTATGCACAGTTGGAAAAAATGTTTTTTTTTGTTTTGTTTTTTTTCCTGGGAAAAGCACTTTGGATACAATATTCAATACACATTTTCAGTGAATACCTGCACAAAGACACCTAATGGAACCCAGTGCAATGACATGTTCTGTTTTGTCTTGTTCCTCGTCCAAAGGGGGTTTCTCTATGGGCGGAGCTATGGCCCTCCACCTGGCGTGCCGTTATCACCCTGACGTAGCAGGAGTCTTTGCTCTGTCCAGCTTTCTCAACAAATACTCTGTAGTATATCAGGTAAGGCAGGCTGTCACTGGTATGTCTACTAAACTAAACAGACAATATTCTAAATCTTGATTAGAGCGCCAGAAACCTACAACTACCTACTCATCTGTCCTTTGAATGACAGATAGTGGTAGAGAAATATTGGTGTATTGATATACAGTTTCCCAATTCAAAGATGCTCCATGTCAGTCCCAAGATCTTGCATTTATCAGGAGTTGGCTGCACTTGGTTCTGACAGAGATATTGGGCCTATAGAGTGTGCTAGTAAGCAGTCTAGAAGTGTCTGACTGACTATTCTCCCCCTGCTAGGCTGTGGAGGAGCGGGCAAGGGCGGGGAGCCCCCTCCCAGAGCTATTCCAGGGCCATGGGACAGGAGACGAGTTGGTGTTCCATAAGTGGGGAGAAGAAACTACGGCCCTGCTGAAGAAGGCTGGGATGACAACCACCTTCCACTCGTTCCCAGGCCTCCAGCACCAGCTCTCCCGGCCAGAGATTGAGCTACTGCGCTCCTGGATCCTCACCAAGTTGCGCCCGGACAGTCTAGACGCCAGTGGGCAGTGACCAGTCAGCCCCACACCACTAGACAGACACATTAACAACACGCTATTAGCATGTTAATAACACGTTCACACTATTGAGCTGCTTTAAAATGAGCCAAACCAAACAGTACTGCGCTGGCCTGGTAAAACACTGCCCATAGTTTCTGGAACAAAGCTGGAAAAGCGAGCCAGCACGGTCAGGTCGGTACTATAGTGTGAAAAGGATATTAACATGCTGAGTGGGCTGTGGACCACCTCACAACCTCTGGACACAATACCGCTTTAAAAAAAATGTGTCAATAAATGTTTGTTTTTTTGCTTGGACACTCAGTTGTGCTTGCTTAGTGTCCTCAACAGCTGTGTGGTTCCCTTCAAAAGAGAACATGTGATAGTCGAGTGTGTTTATAACCACTCCCTCTACACTTGTACAGTCTCCACTCTTCGTCTGTCTGACTCTGATAGGATATGGGAGCATGCTCTGCCTCCACCCCTATCGTTTAACTAACACTAGAGTCAATTTAGTACCGTTGCTGTAGAGAGAACAGGAATTGTTTAGTCAATCTTGCTCGCTCTGTTTTTGTTTTATACACCATTATCGTTTTGCGCTGGGGAATGTGTTGAACATGTGTGGGGATGGAGGGAGCGGAGGTCTGTTCTGTTTGCTCAGTAGTTCTGCTCTGTAGCACACATCGCCTCATTGATAGTTATTGGGAAGAAGCAGTTAGCTATTCTTCCCTTCTTCCTACCTGCAGCCTCCCTCTCGGCGTTGTGCTTAAGGTAGTCTGGATGTTGGGCTGCCTTCACTAGTGTAGGGCTGCAGGCCAGGGTCAGAACACAGGAAAATCATGAGTGAGCAGTAGTAACACTTAGGTGCCAAACATAATGAGTTATGGAAATGATTCACGTTTTTTTGTGTAGTCCTGGCTATAAATTAAACATCTGTCAACATCAGCAGTCACCCTTTGGAAAATACTTTGAATTATGATTTTTGAAATTGTATCCACAAACCTTTAAAATTAACATTATTTTAATGAGTTTATTATATATTTGTGGTTTACATGATATAGGCTATAACAAATCAGCAAATTAGACATGAATAAGGTGGGGGCCTCCCGGGTGGCGCAGTGATCCAAGGCACTTATTCACAGTGCTAGCTGTGCCACCAGAGACTGGGTTCTAGCCCAGGCTCTGTCGCAGCTGGCCGTGACCGGGAGGTCCATGAGGCGACGCTCCATGAGGCCCAGTGTCGTCCGGGTTAGGGAGGGCTTGGCCAGAAGGGATATCCTTGTCTCATCGCGCACTAGCGACTCCTGTGGTGGGCCGAAGCAGGTCGCCAGGTGTGCTGTGTTTCCTCCGACACATTGGTGTGGCTGGCTTCCTGGTTTGGATGTGCGTTGTGTCGAGAAGCAGATGCTTTCGACCTTCGCCTCTCCCAAGTCCGTACAGGAGTTGCAGCGATGACACAAGACTGCAACTACTATCAAATAAAAGACATGAATAAGGTATGAAAAATGATAGCTGCTCAGAACCAGCTAGAGAATGTAACATGGTCCCCCTACACACAAGAACACCAAACCCAAATGTATCTACTGCAAAGGAAAATGCATGTTTATTACGTCACAGCCGTGCATGCTTTCATTCCAACATATAAACTGTATGTCCAAAATGCTTTGGCATCGAGCTGTTTTTACAGTAGCAGTAAGGCTATTCAAATTCAATTAAAGTTGGCCTCAACACCATCCACCATTTAGGAAGCGTTCACCTCCAGTATCTGTTTCATCAACGTGTGTTGAACTCAACACTGATTAAAGTCTCTGTGCTCCCACTACTCTCTCCACTTTCTAATCACCCAACAAATCATGTGCAAAGTTTATTTGTCAATCATGCTCTCTCCCCCTTTTATATCTAGGTTTTTCTTTCTCTGTCTCCTTCAACTGGAAAGGATGGAAACGTGAGTATCAGGTGAACTCGGATTAGGCAACAATGTTGAGATCATTCTTAGTGGTTTGGTGTGGCTGGGATGGGGGGCTGAGAAAGGGAGAAGAGAATGGGGAGGTGGAAGATGGGGGTGCGCTCAGGGCCTCAGCCCATGTCGAGGGGAAGGGAGAGAAAGAAGAGAGGAGGGTGGGAGGTGCGGCCAAAGCAAACAGACTGAGCTCTGAATTTTTCTCTGGCCCTGATCGCTGATTACTTCCAGCTATGTGTGAAAGAATGCTACTGTTGAGCGGCCAGCAGTTCTCCTCCCCTACACCGACTGGCACACTCCCCTTCTCTTGTATGCCTCCTTAGCCATCGCTCCTTACTCGCTCCCTCCCTCCATGCCCCCACACATTCTCTCTTTTTCTACCTCTCTTCCCCTGGCCAGTGAGAGGCCTGAGCTGTAGCCTATTGCCATCCATGCGTTTTGTGATTTAATGGCGGGAATATATGTAGGTAATGAAGGAGGCCTTGAGCGGTCTACTCCTCTCTAGGTGAAATTTTGGTGAAGAAACAAGTGTTTGTCTGTCGACGCCTCTAAAAACGCCTTCACCTTGACAACCCTTTTCCACTGTAGACTTTAAGTCCTCTCAACACTCCTTATCCAATACCTTACTTTTCACCACTAATTGGCGTATGATATGCCACTACAACTCCCGTCACTGTTTCTGAGGCTCCTACAATACTAGCGGATCGCAATTACATAGCCACCCTAACTTGTAACTGGCCCCTTAACCCTTAGCCTACCTTACTCCTCTCTCACTGGCATTTCTAACTTCACCGTTCTGTTCTCCACCTTCCCTTCTCTTTGCTTTCTTGTTCTCTCTTTTCCTGAGATATTCCCCCTTCCTCTCCTCCCCTCCCTCCTCCTCTAAAGTGCGTCCCCTGTCGGCTCAGATGATAATCTGCTTCACGGTGCATGTGTCAGGGGGAAGGAATGCTAATCTGGAAGAGTTGTGGACTGCGAAGTCGGGGCTTTTTTGGCTGCCAGTTTCCACTGTGCACTACTTTCCATGTGGACCTGCTCCAGAGTGGCCAGGCTACAGCAGAAGGAATTCCCGGCTGAGGGAGCCGAGATGTTGAAAGATTCCAGATCACTCATCTGGTCACCCCCCCACCCAATTAGAGGTCACCACTCAATTGGTCTATCGCAACGCTTGACCATCCGTCGATGATTTGTAATTAGGTACTATGGATTCCAATCCAGTATTAAATGATTTGTGGTCTAGGGATTAGATTATTGTTGTAGTGTCTAATATAATCTTCTAACATTTGTTTTGTACAGTGTGCCAGCCAAATTAATTAGGAAATGTGTGAGCAAGAGTGCCAAAATCTGATTGTATTCTCATTTTATTCCAATAGCCCATTTATTGTAGATTAGGATTTATAAATGGTCTGAATTGAAGAATAGGGTCTAACTTGAGTCAATGTTACTTTATAGAAAAACTGTTCCGACCAGCAAAAATAAGTTCTGAACCGGTTTGACCCCCAGAAAAATGCTGGTTCCTTTCTGTTCCTTTTTTTAACCTGTGAAATAAACCGTTTTTAAAAAACATTTAGCTCATTCAATTACTTAACCAATCAGTGTGGGTAGAGCAGGCAAGCTAGTTGTTTACATGCATGATGGACTGACATGTGTAGCCTATGGCACAAGATGCGACAGACATTTTGCAGAGGGTTGAGGCTACTTGAAGCGCTGGGCTGACATGCACTATCTGAATTAGTTCCCCCAGAAGAACTACCTGGCTTTTACAAGAGGCTGGAGCTGGGCTCTGGACAGAGATGTCACGGGCTGTAGCCAGGGCCAATTTGTGATGGTGATCTCCCCACTCTGAAGAAAGTTAGAGGTAAGTGCAGGTGATTTACACTGAGTATACCAATTAGGAACACCTTTCTTAATATTCAGTTGGGGTCATGGACTCTACAAGGTGTCAAAAGCGTACCCCAGGGATGCTGGCCCATATTGACACCAGCTCTCCTTTGGGTGGTGGAACATTCTTGATAAACAGGGGAAACTATTGAGTGTGAAAAGCTCTAGCTTTGCAGTTCTTTAAAAAAATATATAATATGTTTATTTTCCAAAAAGAGAACGAGATACAAACATTGACTTTCACTGTAGTGTTGAATGGAATGGCAAATTAAGAGGACAAAACAAAAACTTAACTCGCATATGCAAAATAAAAATCCTATTAGGTGGTACATATGATAAGAAGACAGCGTATAGTCATTCCAAGCAGTGTAGTTAAACCAGAAGTAAATATTGAGTGGAGTACAGCACAGAGTAGCAGCAGGTCATCAACCCAGTTATGAAGGGGGAATAGACCATTTATCCCGTATCGGCTGCCATATTTTGTAAAACATTGGACTTCTATTGGAGGTATTGTATCAAATCTTTTTCTAATAGCATTACATATCCTAAATCCGATCATCCTATGTTTTCACCTTAATTGAGGAAAATAAGAACAATCCAAAATGTTTTTTTTTGATACTGATGCAAAGCTAACCAAAAAGCAGCATTCCCCAGGAGAGGATAGCTTTCACTTAAGCAGTGAAAAATTAATGAACTTCTTTGACGAAAAGATCATGAGCATTAGAAAGCAAATTACGGACTCCTCTTTAAATCTGCGTATTCCTCCAAAGCTCAGTTGTCCTGAGTCTGCACAACTGCTAGGACCTAGGATCAAGGGAGACACTGAAGTTTTTTAATAATATATGTTGTCACACATTGATGAAAATAATCATGGCCTCTAAACCTTGCATACTGGATCGCATACTGGATCGTATTCTAACTAAACTACTGAAAGAGCTGCTTCCTGTGCTTGGCCCTCCTATGATGAACATAATATATGGCTCTCTGGTACACATCCGGTGGATAAACTCACTAAAAGTGGCAGTAATAAAGCCTCTCTTGAAAAAGCCCAACCTTGACTCCGAAATTATTTAAAAAACTATCGGCCTAGATCGAATCTCCCAGTCCTCTCAAAAATGTTAGAAAAAGCTGTTGCGCAGCAACTCACTGCCTTCCTGAAGACAAACAATGTATACAATACGCTTCAGTATGATTTTTAGACCCCATCATAGCACTGAGACTGCACTTTTTAATGGTGTCAGACCGAGGCTCTGCATCTGTCCTCCTGCTCCTAGACCTTAGTGCTGCTTTTGATACCATCAATAACCACATTCTTTTGGAAACCCAAATGTATCTACACGGACAAGTTCTGGCCTGGTTTAGATCTTATCTGTTGGAAAGATATCAGTTTGTCTCTGTGGATGGTTTGTCTTCTGACAAATCAACTGTAAATTTCGGTGTTCCTCAGGGCTCTGTTTTAAGACCACTATTGTTTTCACTATATATTTTACTTCTTGGGGGGTGTCATTTGGAAACATAATGTTAACTTTCACTGCTATGCGGATGACATGCAGCTGTACATTTCAATGAAACATGGTGAAGCCCCAAAATTGCCCTCCCTGGAAGCCTGTGTTTCAGACATATGGAAGTGGATGGCGGCAAATGTTCTACTTTTAAACTCGGACAAAAGAGATGCTAGTTCTAGGTCCCAAGAAACAGAGGTCTTCTGTTGAATCTGACAATTAATCTTGATGGTTGTACAGTTGTCTCAAATTAAACTATGAAGGACATCTGCGTTACTCTGGACACTGATCTCTCTTTTGACAAACATATCAAAACTGTTTCAAGGGACATCTTTCTTCCATCTACGTAACATTGCAAAAATATGAAACTTTCTGTCCAAAAATGATGCAGAAAAATTAATCCATGCTTTTCTCACTTCTAGGTTAGACTACAGCAATGCTCTACTTTTCAGCTACCTGGATAAAGCACTAAATAAAACTCAGTTAAAACTCAGAATACGGTTGCTAGAATCTTGAGTAGAAACAAAAAATATGATCATATTATTCCAGTGCTAGCCTCTACACTAGCTTCCTGTTAAGGCAAGGGCTGATTTCAAGGTTTTACTGCTAACCTACAAAGCATTACATGGGCTTGCTCCTACCTATCTTTCTGATTTGGTCCTGCCGTACATACCTACACGTACGCTACGGTTACAAGACGCAGGCCTCCTTACTGTCCCTAGAATTTCTAACAGCTGGAGTCAGGGCTTTCTCCTATAGACTTCCATTTTTATGGAATGGTCTGCCTATCCATGTGAGAGAAGCAGACTCGGTCTCGACCTTTAAGTCTTTATTGAAGACTCATCTCTTCAGTAGGTCCTATGATTGAGTCTGACCCAGGAGTGTGAAGGTGAACGGAAAGGCACTGGAGCAACGATACTTAATTGCTGTCTCTGCCTGACTGGTTCCCCTCTCTCCACTGGGATTCTCTGCCTCAAACCCTATTACAGGGGGTTAGTCACTGACTTACTGGTGCTCTTCCATGACGTCCCTAGGAAGGGTGAGTCACTTCAGTGGGTTTAGTCAATGACACTGATCTTTCTGCTTCGGGTTGGCTCCCCCCCTTGGGTTGTGCCGTGGGGGAGATCTTCGTGGGCCATACTCTGCCTTGTCTCAGGATGGTAAGTTGGTTGTTGAAGACATCCCTCTCGTGGTGTGGGGGCTATGCTTTGGCAAAGTGGGTGGGGTTATATCCTACCTGTTTGGCCCTGTCCGGGGGTATCGTCAGATGGGGCCACAGTGTCTCCCAACCCCTCCTGTCTCGGTCTTCAGTATTTATGCTACAATAGTTTGTGTCAGGGCTAGGGTCAGTCTGTTATATCTGGAGTATTTATCCTGTCTTATCCGGTGTCCTGTGTGAATTTAAGCATGCTCTCTCTAATTCTCTCTCTCTTATTCTCTCTCTTTATTTATGTATTTCTCTCAAGAGGACCTGAGCCCAAGGACCATGCCTCAGGACTACCTGGCCTGATGACTCCTTGCTGTCCCCAGTCCACCTGGTCGTGCTGCTGCTCCAGTTTCAACTGTTCCCCCCATGGCTATGGAACCTGACCTGTTCACCGGACGTGCTACCTGTCCCAGACCTGCTGTTTCAACTCTAGAGGCAGCAGAAGGGGTAGAAATACTCTGAATGATTGGCTATGAAAAGCCAACTGACATTTACCCCTGAGGTGCTGACCTGTTGCACCCTCTACAGCCACTGTGATTATTATTATTTGACCCTGATGGTCATCTATGAACATTTGAACATCTTGGCCATGTTCTGGTATAATCTCCACCCGACACAGCCAGAAGAGGACTGGCCACCCCTCGTAGCCTGGTTCCTCTCTAGGTTTCTTCCTAGGTTCTGGCCTTTCTAGGGAGTTTTTCCTAGCCACCGTGCTTCTACACCTGCATTGCTTGCTGTTTGGGGTTTTAAACTGGGTTTCTGTACAACACTTTGACATCAGCTGATGTAAGAAGGGCTTTATAAATACATTTGATTGATTGATTTCAAAGGTAGGTACAGTCTACAATTTACAAAATTGCAATATGAGCCTTTTAGCTAATAGAGTACAAAGATAAACAGCCTTCCCTTCCTGGTTATTCCCATCAACTGTACCAAACAACGATCAATTGGTCGAGGGCTATAACTCTTAAGGCTTTAGATATGTTATCAAAAATGAGAGCCCAGTAATTATGTAACTTAAGACATTTCCAAAATAAGTGTGTCAAAGTCTCCTCATCCTGCTTGCACCTCTCACACAGTAGTGAGGTGTCTGGGAATATTTTATGCAGTTTAACCTTTGAGTAATGTAACCTGTGTATCACCTTAAACTGAACAAGGTTGTGTCTGGCATTCACTGAACTGTGGTTTATATTCATGAGAGCTTCTTCCCAGTCTTCATCTGAGATTTCTGAACCAAGTTCCTGCTCCCAAGTCCTTTAAATAGTGTCTGTAGATTTCTCTATGTGGGCAAGTCTAGAGACCGACCCTGTTGAATGGGGTGTGACAAGGATAAGGCTATCTAAAAATATTTTAAATTTAATCCAAGATGGTGTAGCAGTCGGATGACATTGTCCTGTCCCTTGTGTAAATATATTTTTACTTATTTTTCTTTGCATATCTTTTAAAAATATTTTCCTAAGCCTCAACTACTAAATACTCTTCTGCAACCCGCCTCACCCAATGTGGTGTGGATATACTTTAGAAAAAAGCAGATCTATTTACTTCGGATCTGGAATCCCTCAACTGAAGCCAGCTAACTACCTACCAGCTATCAGTTAGCTAACCATTGCTAGCGGTCATCAGCTAACCTTTAGCTCTCGCCAGTCAGAACAACGTGACTCAAACAAGAGCATAACGGACCTATTTCTCTCCATATCCCCGGATGCCTACCGCAAACTCTGAATATTTTCATCTGGATCTTCGCAACTAGCTAACCGCAAACCCGGGTGACCACTCCTGGCTAGCATTTCCATCCCAGAGCAAGAACCAATTAGCCTGAAGCAAGCCCGCCCAGGGCTCCGGTGCTACCACCGAAGCCCACTCCTGGGCTACAATATCCGGAACCCTTCTACTGCCGGTACGGGGTACAGAGCCCCGCCGATCCTCTACGACTGGAATACCGACATAATCTGCCCGAGGACTCCAACAGGCCCCTCAGGCGCGACGCCCGCTGAAGGCCCATTCTGCTAACCTGCTGGGTCTGCTAGATACATAGAGCTACCTGGAACCCTACTATCTCCACGACTGGTCTATCGACGTCACCTCACGAAGAGGCAAAAACAGACTTACCCCCATCGTGACGTCCCCCAAAGGCTAACTTGCTAGCCCCGGTCTGCTAACTGCTAGCTTGCCTGCCCCGGTTTGCTAACTGCTGGCTTGCCTGCCCTGGTCTGCTAACGGCTAGCCCCTGCTAACTGCTTGCTTGCTAACCCGGTCTGCTAACTGCTAGATTGCCAGCCCTGCCCTACTACCTGTTAGCTTGATAGCATCGGCCTGCTAACTGTCTGAATCTCTGTGTCCCGAGTCAGCCCAACCACTCACTGTACCCATATGTTCACTTGGCTACGCATGCCTCTCTCTAATATCAATATGCCTCATCCATTACTGTCCTGGTTAGTTATTACTGTCTTATTTCACTGTAGAGCCTCCAGGCCTGCTCAATATGCCTTAACCTACCATGTTGTTCCACCTCCTACATATGCGATGACATCACCTGGTTTAGACGTCTCTAGAGGTTTACCTCCAATGTTTACCTCCAATGTACTCACATCCTATCTTACCTAATCTATGCTATCGAGTGCAGAAACCTGCTCCTTTTACTCTCTGTTCCGAACATGCTAGACGGCGTATAGCATTTAGCCGTACCCTTATCCTACTTCTCTTCTGTTCTTCTGGTGATGTAGAGGTTAATCCAGGTCCTGCAGTGCCTAGCCCCACTCCCACTCCCCAGGTGCTCTCATTTGTTGACTTCTTTTAACGGTAAAAGCATTGATTTCATGCATGTTAACATTAGAAGCCTACTCCCTAAGTTTGTTTTACTCACTGCTTTAGCACACTCTGCCAACCCAGATGTCTTAGCCGTGTCTGAATGCTAGCTTAGGAAAACCACCAAAATCCCTGAAATCTCCATCGCTAACTATAACATTTTCCGCCAAGATAGAACTGCCAAAGGGGGCGGTGTTGCAATCTACTGCAAAGATAGCCTGCAGAGTTCTGTAGTACTATCCAAGTCTGTACCCAAACAATTCGAGCTTCTACTTCTAAAAATGTACCTTTCCAGAATCAAGTCTCTCACTGTTGCCGCTTGCAATAGACCTCTCTCTGCCCCCAGCTGTGCCCTCGATACCATATGTGATGTAGATGTCATCGTAACTAACTCGCCCTCCAAATACACCTCTGCTGTTTTCAATCAAGATCTCATCGATCACTGCCTCATTGCCTGCATCCGTAAAGGGTCTGCGACCAAATGACCACCCCTCATCACTATCAAATGCTCCTTAAAACACTTCTGCGAGCAGGCCTTTCTAATCGACCTGACCGGGGTATCCTGGAATGACATTGACCTCATCCCGTCAGTAGATTATTCCTGGTTATTCTTTAAACGTGCCTTCCTCGCCATTTTAAATAAGCATGCCCCATTCAAAAAATGTAGAACTAGGAATAGATATAGTCCTTGGGTCACTCCAGACCTGTCTGCCCTTGACCAGCACAAAAACATCCTGTGGCGTTCTGCATTAGCATCAAATAGCCCCCATGATATGCACATTTTCAGGGAAGTTAGGAACAAATATACACAGGCAGAAATATACACAGGCAGTTAGGAAAGCTAAGGCTAGCTTTTTCAAACAGAAATTTGCATCCTGTGGTACTAACTAAAAAACGTTCTGGAACACTAAAGTCCATGGAGAATAAGGGCACCCCTGTCGACAGCCTTTGAACAGCCTTTGAATGACTGTGACATCTCCTGATTGGTTACCACGGATGCCACTGGGAGTGCATAAATCATTCTTATCCAATTAATAGATTACTTTACAAACCCGAAATGCTTCAGAACCTACGACATATACTTCCACTCAATCTGCCTTCCCTACATCAAGAGCAAATAGCACTACTTCAACTTTATGATCAAGATACTGTGGTATCCCGGGAGGTCTACCCCGAGGGTTGGTGACGGAGAGGTGCGTACCGTATTTGGCCACTTAGCCGGCAGACACAGCAGTTCTGTATCCTCAGCCAGTCCTGATGCCTCGACTGTCACCTTAAATCGAGCTGGGAAGAAGAATCCATATCGGGTGTTGACCGCCCTGCATTTCTTGCGAAACTCATCATACTCTTTCCTCCAAAGTAAGATCTGGGTAGAAAGACACCTTGTCTTGTTGTAGTTAAGGGGGAACTTTTGACTAGCCAGCTTGAGGATGAGATCCCTGGTCTGGAGATGGTGCAGCCGTGCGATGAATGACCTTGGTGGCGCGCCTGTGATCTGTGTACACCATCGATCAGGATGGGCCGTTTTGAAGTGTTCACTCCCCAGAAAGATCGGTATCAGCTCCGATACAGATTCCGTGGGTTTCTCTTTCTCAGTGTCCTCCTGGATCCCAAATATTAGGATGCGAATGCGATTCGACCATTTCCAGTCGGGCTTTCAGTGTTTTGTTGTAATTTTTGTCCTGTAGCCTGGCCTCGTGATCGTGTGCTCGACCTCATGCACCCTTGGTTGCCTTCACAGGTTTAGACAAAGATCCAATAATCTTTGAGATATCGGCTAACCTGTGTCCACCTCTTTGCTTAGTGAGTTTATAGCGGCCAGTAGGTCACTTGGAGTAGGTTCTGTGGGGAGCTAGTATCTTCAGCTAACTCCTCGCGGGTCGATGTTGACATTGGTTTGTTTTCTGTCTCATCCAAATGATCTTGTTTAGCGCCCCCTTTTTTGATGCCTTTTCCTTTTGTCACATTGCCAGACAATGTTTGAAGTTATATGTGGTGAGAGATTAAAATAAATATGATTTTGTTTCAAAAGTGAGCAGATCTCTACAAAACACTTCCATAGCACACTCTCTAGCGCCCCTCCGCGTTACTGTTCTTGACATAAACCGGTGCGCCTGGCATCTAATACCATACTCCATTCAAAGGCACTTAAATGTTTTGTCTTGCCCATTCACCCTCTGAATGGCACACACACACAATCCATGTCTCAATTGTGTCAAGGCTTAAAAATCATTAATTACCTGTCTCCTCCCCTTCATCTACACTGATTGAGATGGATTTAACAAGTGATGTCAATAAGGGATCATGGGTTTCACCTAGATTCACCTGGTCAGTCTATGTCAGGGAAAGTGCAGGCGTTCTTAATGTTTTGTACACTCAGTGTATCTTATCACGTGCCTTTGCATATAGAGAAGATGCTTCGTCAGTTTTGTGAACAACACACTCAATTTCACTGTTCTCTCTACGCCCATCTCTCCTCACGCACACACACTCTCTCCCTCTCCTTTAATTTTGCTCAATTCACCCTCTAACTCTTATAACCTGCTGATGAAGTGAATCAGTAGGATGCCCGAGAAATTGTTCATAATCAGATGGCAACAGAATGCCGTGTAGTCAGTGATAATAATAGCTTGTGTGACTGGCAGACCACCCTTAAGTTCAAAGTATCCCGTGTTTACTTATTTCCATTTTGTTCTTTTTTTAATGCCTTCCAAAAGGCATCATTGGCAGAGTTTAGTGAGAGGACATGAAAACATTATAACTCCTTTACCCCAAAGGCAGTACAAAACCACTGGCACTGCCCCTCTATCTCCGTGGCACTTTTCCAACAAGAGATTATTAAGAGGCTTGTTTTAAGCTCATCAGAATTGTTTTAATTAAATTTGTCTGTTCATGTTGCTAAAAGAAGGTGGTGTATGACCATTAACACAACATTAACAAGCCCTTAAAAACCAACGCAATACATTATGCATAAAGCTCTAGCCACATAAACAAGCTAACATTACTGTTTGGCAACATTGACATGCAGTTCCAGCAACAGCAAAATACTCCCAAATCGCAGAATGTTTACCATAGGGCCTTGGTGTTTGCACTGTTGCCGTCCATTCATGTATTTTGTACAATAATATGATGTTATATTTGATTGAATAATCGGTTAAATGTTTTTTCTGTATTAGACTACTGAAATATTATGTGATTCCTTTGAATCAGACGTATCTGTATATAGAGAACATGCAGAGTTTGTAAAAATGGCACCAATAACAACCAAATAAGTGCGATAATTTTGACTTATCAGCAGACCGTTCCCTTAAAGTGTTTGACTCCAATTCAAAGCTATGCTTCCCTACTAGACCATTCTTTGAAAGTAGTAATATGTCATGTTAGTGGTGTCACCCTTCAATTACAAAATTGGATGCTTTCTAAGAAGGCTTGAATCTTGGTTTGGCGAAGCAGTCTGATGTGTGATTGTCTTTGTCTTATCCCGTGTCTTATTCTGTGTAAATAGTTGGGGTTTTTTCGTATATATTTTAATCTCACTTTCTATCTACGAAACTAAGTATACTTTCCTGCAACCCGCCTCACCCAATGTGGTACGGATCTGCTATTTTTATTCCTTATAACTGGAACCTCCAAGAGCTAACTAGCTACTAGCTATCAGTCTTTGTTAGCCACGGCAAGTGACTCACCCATTGCTGCTCTTTTGACCCTATGATCTCTCGACTACACAGCTGGTGCCTGCTGGACTGTTCACTAAAGCAATACTTATTTTTGTTTATCTGTCGGCCCCAGCCTCGAACGCAGGTCATGTGCGTACCTGACTGACCCTCTTTGCCCATTCATCGCCATTTACCCTTTGTTGTCTTAGCTCTCCCAACCAAACCCCCACACATGCGGAGACCTCACCTGGCTTAAATGGTGCCTCCAGAGATATAATCTCTCTCATAATCACTCAATGCCTAGGTTTACCTCTAATGTACCCACATTCTACCATACCCTTGTCTGTACATTATGCCCTGAATCTATTCTACCACACGCAGAAATCTGCTCCGTTTATTCTCTATTTCCAGCGCACTAGATGACCAGTTCTTATAGCTTTTAGCCGTACCCTTATCTTACTCATCCTCTGTTCCTCTGGTGATGTAGAGGTTAACCCAGGCCCTGTAGCCCCCAGTACCACACCTATTCCCCAGGCACTCTCATTTGTTGACTTCTGTCACCATAAAAGCCTTGGTTTCATGCATGTTAACATCAGAAGCCTCCTCCCTAAGTTTGTTTTATTCACTGCTTTAACACACTCCACCAACCCTGATGTCCTTGCCTTGTCTGAATCCTGGCTTAGGAAGGCCACCAAAAATTCTGAAATTTCCATCCCCAACTACAACATTTTCCTTGAAGATAGAACTGCCAAAGAGTTGTGGAGTTGCAATCTACTGCAGAGAGAGCCTGCAGAGTTCTGTCATACTATTCAGGTCTGGGCCCAAACAGTTTGAGCTTCTACTTTTAAAAATCCACCTTTCCAGAAATAAGCCTCTCACTGTTGCTGCTTGTTATAGACCCTCCTCAGCCCAGCTGTGCCCTGGACACCATATGTGAATTGATTGCCCCCCGTTAACTTGGCTTAGAACCTTGAGCGTGACTGAGTTCGTACTGTTAGGTGACCTAAACTGGGATATGCTTAACACCCTGGCCGTCCTACAATCTACGATAGATGCCCTCAATCTCACACAAATGATCAAGGAACCTACCAGGTACAACCCTAAATCCGTAAACACGAGCACCCTCATAGATATCATCCTGACCAACTTGCCCTCTAAATACACCTCTGCTGTCTTCAACCAGGATCTCAGCGATCACTGCCTCATTAATGGGTACGTGGTCAATGGGTACGTCAATGGGTCCGTAATGGGTACGTGGTCAAACGACCACCCCTCATCACCCCTCATCACTGTCAAACGCTCCCTAAAACACTTCAGCGAGCAGAACTTTCTAATCGACCTGGCCCAGGTAGGATATTGACCTCATCCCGTCAGTAAGAAGATCATAGAAGTAGAAGGTCATTCTTTTAAAAGTGCTTTCCTCACCATCTTAAATAACCCATTCCAAAATGTTTTAACTAAGAACAGATATAGCCCTTGGTTCACCCCAGACTTGACTGACCTTGACCAGCACAAAAACATCCTGTGACGTACTGCATCAGCATCGAATATCCCCGCGATATGCATCTTTTCAGGGAAGTTAGGAACCAATATATACACAGTCAGTTAGGAAAGCCAAGGCTAGCTTTTTCAAACAGAAATTTGCATACCGTAGCACAAATTCCAAAAAGTTTTGGGACACTAAAGTCCATGGAGAATAAGAGCACCACCTCCCAGCTGCCCACTACACTGAGGCTAGGAAACACTGTCACCACCGATACATCTATGATAATCAAGAATTTCTACAGTTGGCCATGCTTTCCACCTGGCTACCCCTACCCCGGCCAACAGCTCTGCACCCCCCCCCGCAGCAACTTTCCCAAGCCACCCCCCTCTTCTCCTTCACCCAAATCCAGATAGCTGATGTTCTGAAGGACCTGCAAAATCTGGACCCCTACAAATCAGCTGGGCTTGACAATCTGGACCCTCTCTTTTTAAATTATCTGCCGCAATTGTTGCAACCCCTATTATTAGCCTGTTCAACCTCTCTTTCGTATCGTCTGAGATCCCTAATGATTGGAAAATTGCCGCGGTCATCCCCCTCTTCAAAGGAGGAGACACTCTAGACCCAAACTGTTACAGACTTATATCTAACCTACCCTGCCTTTCTAAATTCTTCGAAAGCCAAGTTAACAAACAGATCACAGACAATTTCGAATCCCACCGTACCTGCAATCTGATTTCCGAGCTGGCCATGGGAGCACCTCAACCACGCTCAAGGTCCTAAACGATATCATAACCGCCATCGATAAATGACAGTACTGTGCAGCCGTCTTCATTGACCTGACCATGGCTTTCGACTAAGTCGATCACCGCATTCTTATCTCCAGACTCAACAGCCTTGATTGATCAAATGACTGCCTCTCCTGGTTCACCAACTACTTCTCAGATAGAGTTCAGTGTGTCAAATCGGAGGGCCTGTTGTCCGCACCTCTGGCAGTCTCTGTGGGGTTGCCACAGGGTTAAATTCTCGGGACAACTCTTTTCTCTGTATATATCAAAGTTTTCGGCCTTCGCTGCGGGTGATTCTCTGATCCACCTCTACGCAGACGACACCATTCTGTATACTTCTGGCCTTCCTTTGGACACTATGTTAACAAACCTTCAAATGAGCTTAAATGCCATACAATACTCCTTCCGTGGCCTCCAACTGCTCTTAAATGCTAGTAAAACTAAATGCATGCTCTTCAACCGATCGCTGCCCTCACCTGCCCGCCCGACTAGCATCACTACTCTGGACGATTCTGACTTAGAATATGTGGACAACTACAAATACCTAGGTGTTTGGTTAGACTGTAAACTCTCCTTCCAGACTCACATTAAGAATCTCCAATCCAAAATTAAATCTAGAACCGGTTTCCTATTTTTCCACAAAGCCTCCTTCGCTCCATGCTGCTAAACATACCCTCGTAACACTGACTAATCCTTGACTTTGGCAATGTCATTTACAAAATAGCCTCCAACACTCTACTCAGTAAATTGGATGTAGTCTATCATAGTGCCATCCATTTTGTCACCAAAGCCCCATATACTACCAACCACTGCAACTTGTATGCTCTAATTGGCTGGCCCTCACTTCATATTCGTCGCCAAACCCACTGGCTCCAGGTCATCTGTAAGTCTTTGCTAGGTAAAGACTCGTATTAGCTCACTGGTCACCATAGCAACACCCACCCGTAGCACGCACTCTAGCAGGTACATTTCACTGGTCATCCCCAAAGCCAACACCCCTTTGGCTGCCTTTCCTTGCAGTTCTCTGCTGCCAATGACTGGAACGAATTGTAAAAATCCCTGAAGCTGGAGACCTACCCTCACTAACTTTAAGCATCAGCTGTCAGAACAGCTTACTGATCACTGCACCTGTACACAGCCCATCTGTAAATAGCCCATACAACTATCTCATCCCCATATTGTTATTTATTTTTGCTCTTTTGCATCCCAGTGTCCCTACTTGCACATCATCATCTGCACATCTGTCACTCCAGTGTTAATGCTAAATTGTAATTATTTTGCCACTATGGCCTATATATTTCCTTACCTCCCTAATCTTACTACATTTGCACACACTGTATATACACTGTATTTTTCTATTGTGTTATTGACTATGTTTGTTTATCCCATGTGTTGTTGTGTGTTGCTGTGTTGTTTTTGTCGAACTGCTTTGCTTTATCTTGGCCAGGTCACAGTAGTAAATGAGAACATGTTCTCAACTGGCCTACCTGGTTAAATAAAGGTGAAATAAAAAATCAATTTGAAAAATGTTATTAAATAGAAAAATTAAGATGTGAATACCTTGCAACAGATCAGACTCTGGTCTTACGATGATGATGAAACTCTGAGTCGAACTCATAATGCAGGCATTAGTCATCCAGGTTTTTGTGTATGTGTCCGTCTGTGTGGGTCCCCGAGAGTGTATGACAGAGAGACTAGAGATTGAGTGGAGTATGTAGTCTGCTGGTCTGTGTCCGCACTATGCTGCCGCTTATAGGCTTTCCTGTGATTAGAAAAGCAGCTGCAGGCGTCCGCCAGTGTTGACTCAGGGCCCTGCGGGGGCCACCATGTTTTCTTTCGCTGTTTAGGGGGCTGGGCAGCTTGAGTACCCGGGGTGATAGAAACTCACCATAGAAAATTTGACGTCCACTGCTTTATTTGAGCCTTTTTGGGTCATCCCTGCCAGAGAAAACCTTCCTGAAGCAGAGAGTGAGGCCAAAATGCAGGATAAACACTAAACCCTCCAATCACAATACGCCCCTCCCTGCTGCTGCTTATTTTGAAGAGGGATCACATTCAAATTTTGCCCTATTAACATTTCAAAGCGTGATCAAATAATGAAATACCTCAAGTTCTCGTGCAAAATGGGTGCACCTTGTTTGAAAGTGAAACCTCAGAACCCAATAGGAGGAGGAAATCTAATTTAATTTCCTCCCTTGTTGTCCATTACAGTGATTCGATTTAAGTGTTTCAAAAGACCTTTGACATCAGAAAGAGAGACACTGAAAGTCCTCTGAAGTTTATACAACTGCCTCGAGTAGGCTCCATTTTTAATAGTGGGCCCTCGTCCAACGTATATATTATTCCAACTTTCTTACTGCCACGAGACAGTGCCTGCTCTGTTCACATAGAGCCCATAGATGGCCCTCCCCATCCGCTACGCTCTGCTCCACACTACTCTACCAAACCAGTCCAATCACACCGCTGCCAGTGGAGCACACACCGATTTGCAGTTCAAGTACATCCCATGTCTTATGCTGGGATGTGGCATCCGTACACTTTTCAAGCTCGCCCACGCAGGAGCACACTTGTACATTTCTATTTTCATTTTGTCGTTTCTTTTCATCATGCTGTTTTCCCAGGAAATACTTAGGTTAATGTAATGTGCAAACAAACACCTTGCCCTTTCATCTTGAAACATTTTGTAGTCGTTACAGTACTGTACAGAAATGTCATGTTATTTAAAACGTGTCTACAGCCACATGGAACTTGAACACAGCGTGACTTGTAGACGTATCCAGAAATTAACCCTAAAAGTATAAGTCATTGAAGGGGGTTCTACTTAGCTAACATATGGAATTGTTTTAACATGGTGATACCATGGATCATTTCGCTATTTAATTTTGAATTTTAGGACCCCTGTAGGTATATATTAGTTGTAGGCCAAACCGTTCGGGCGCTACATCCCGATTTTCAGGATGTCTCCTGGTCTGACAAACAGTGCTGGAGCTCTCTCAATTTCCTCCACAAATGCGGAAAGTCGATGCCGGTGGATTGAGACCAATTTAAAAAAACATATCTTTAATTTAAACATACTTTTTATGGGGAATTTTGTATTATGTTAATTAGATTGGTGCTTCAGTCGACTCTTATTTATTTATTGAATTTTTTAAAAGATTATGCAAGGCTCCATAATTTCAATTAATGAAACAACCAGTCTGTTTGGCTTGAGACTTGAGAAAAAAGACTTAAGGAGGAAAACATACACTTTATGTTTCCTGACCAATCGTGTGGTGTAACAGCAGGTGATGCCAATAGCAGTAGACATTTCTAGAATGCACTCCCGCTGTCTGAGACTGTCCAGTCATTGACACGCAGCATTGTGCTTCAGACAGAATGTTCCTGTATTTGTCATGGGGTTTTCAGATGGCTGTCACTTGCCAGATTCAGTGCGCTGTGACATTTAGTGCCATATTCGCAGGGGCATTTAGGGGCGTGTTGTTTACGAGACCACTGATTGTTTTACCAGAAGATCCTTTTTTTAAATAGTTTTATTTTATTTATAGAGGAATAGTCTAAACCTGGGCAGTTCACCACCCCCCCCATTTCATGTATTTCATGTGTTAAAGATGATTACCAACATCTTCTTTAATGCGGTGTAGAATGGGTGTGACTACCTCATGCAAATAAAATGGCTGTGTATGAGTGTGTGTTTGTGTGTTGTGTTAGTGAGTATGTTTGCAGTCGCCAGTAAGATGCATCCATCAGGAGGTTTAGTCCAGGTGAAAATTGCTAGTCAGCTACCTACGTTCCTCTCTGATGCTGAGACTGTGAAGCGCCGGACTGCCGTTAGTGGTGTGGTGGTTGTCTCATTCATAGCAGGGTTGAAGGGGAGATGTTTGGGACTCAGACCAGATATATTTGGGATCACCACCCGCACTACCTCTGTAGGCACGCTATCCACTGGTCCCTCTCATCCCAGCATGGAGAAATGGACCTCTAGCTAGCCGATAGCCACGTGTGATCATCATCATCACAGGTAGTCTGCAGACCGGTAACTGACCTCCTAGTAATGAGCCTGACTGCCCATATGTGAGAGCCCCACTGCCCCCCAGCACTGCTGCCTCAGCCTGTCTCCATCATGACTGGTCTGATCGGGGAACAGCTGGAGAGACCCTCTGATTTATTTCACCTCACAGGACTCAAAATGGCCCCTGCTCGTGTTCACTCTGCTAACTATTCAGTGCTGCGAGAGACAGAGGCACGCCTGTGAGAGGAGGATGTCTCATCACGGCAAACCAAAGCTCAATCGCGGATCTTAACACATCAGCCCTGCGTCAAACGCACACGCACATAAACGTACATGCTACCTCACTCATAGCACCACCACCACCACACACAAACCATGCGCTACTACTGGGGATCAAACCGCATCACGGTGAATCACACAATGTTGCCCTGGGCTAGACGTATAATTTCATTGTGCTGCTTGCGTCTTAAAGAGTGGGCGGTAGAGAAAGTGGTGCCATCACCAGCAGGGAGCCCCCCACCACAAGCCCCACAACGGGTGTCTGTGACGCGCCACATATGGCTTCAGCTCCAAGGACTGGCTGAGCAAGTTGACCCATATCTCTGTCATCCGATGTGAGTTTACCAGGCCAGACTGTGGGTCTGTGAGAGATACCAGAAATAACCCATGACGCAATAATATATAATTTCTAAATGTTGACAAGTGAAGATGTGAGTCGTTTTAGACGACTTCAGACTTGTCTATGGAACATAATGATCGTGTTACCCCTGTCCTGCCGCAGCATCGGTTTTCCCACTCTTGCCTCAGCAGGCAAGCCCCATGCTGCTCTAACGGGCCAAGACTGTTCAAGTCACCCACAGCCAGACAGAGAGAAAGGGAAGGAGGGAGTCAGACAGAGGGACATAGTTGTTCCACTCACCCTGTCATTTTCTTTGTTTCATTGCCCTTTTGTCAGAAACCAAAGCCCTTCTCTCAATGCGACCATGTTGTCTTTTCCATGTTTGAGTTCAGAACTCCTTATATTAGACCCAAAATGTCAGCAGCAGCAGGGCCAGGGCGTGTGCACCCAGATTCCCATCATCTGTGTTATTTAATGCCCCGTCCTTCACTCGGGCATCATAGCAACCAGGGTGACAAAAAGAAAAAGTCAAAATTATTCCGTCTGGTTTACCGAAATAGAAGTCGAAGGGAAATTACGCCCTGAAAACGCCCCCACTCTCCCGTGGCAGCCTGTTCTCACCAGAATGGTATATAGCAGATTGGGAGAAAGTGCCCATACCAATAGATGGGTTGGTTGTTTAGTAACTAAACCGACACGTGCGCAACTATGGGGCAAAACAGATGGGGTTGGCTTACATTGTTCACAACATGTAAACAATATTTAGTCTCCAATGTTAATTGAAAACATAAACACACATATTTCTGCCCCATTGAAGTGTGTGCATTGTTTTCGTGACATTGTCAGCTAACCCATCTATGGCCCAGACAGACTGTGGCTAAATGGGTGGGCAGAACTGTAGTTAAGGTTCGTCACCAAGGCTTTCTTGTAGGCCAGACTCTACGCACATGGCACAAAGCACAGTATGATTAAAAACAATGTGTGACACACAAACAAGCATCCTACTGCTGGTTATATATGGTTTGGTTGACATGCAGGGCTTTTGCGTCACAGCCTCAATAACATGTCTGTGGCTTTCCGTACATCTTGGCTGCCAGGGTCCAGTTCTGATCTGTGTCTACTGTCCGGTGGGCACGAGCCAGGAGAGTCAGAGCTTCAACTGTGTTCTGCCAGCAAATTCAACATACTGTATCTATTGTGTGTGTGTGTGTGTGTGTGTGTGTGTGTGTGTGTGTGTGTGTGTGTGTGTGTGTGTGTGTGTGTGTGTGTGTGTGTGTGTGTGTGTGTGTGTGTGTGTGTGTGTGTGTGTGTGGTGGTGTGCCAATTAACATATAAATATTTTGCCTACTATTTTATATGTATAGGACATGCTTGTGTGAGGCATTGCCGGGTTATGCTTTTTTTTTAAGAGTTAAAGAGATTTGTTTTGTTTACCCTGGGAGATTTTGCTCATGAAAAGGAAAAACATATATTTTTACATCCTTCATGTATTGTCTGTTGTTGTTTTCCCCCTCTTGTTTATGTGGCCTTCTGTTTGGGCTCTGGCTTATTTACACACACATCCACAGACGGGGCCACTTTTAGCTGTGTGCGACAGATTTCCACTCCAGCCGTGGGCCGGCTGACTCCATGGCTGACGTCAGTGCAGAGGGGCCCCGGCGCAGACACTTGTGGTGTGTCTGTGTTGTGAGTGTGTGGGATGGGATACAGGGTTTTCTCGCTGGAAATCCCGGCTTACTCACTGCCTGGCTCATTGTGGCCAGGTCACCACTGGCCTGGGTTTGCTGCTAGGGTAAGAGCTTAGACGCTAGACTAGACTAAGACACATGGGCTTTAGTCTCATCGGGTGTCATTCCATCCCATGTAATCTGATTATATTTGACCTCTCCTACGAGGAGAGTTATGACGTTTTGAAATGGCATTGGCAGATACCATTAGAACACCAATGTTTAGAAAGACATAGTCCTGCCAGGTTTTTTGGGTAGGACTTGGCATCTACAGAGGCACACCCCGCTATCAAGTCCACAGCCTATGTCTGTCTGTGCGTATGTGGCTATATGTATATATATGTGTGTGTGTGTGTGTTTGTTTAATCTGTGCCAACAAGACTGCCTGGCAAGCATACCACCCTGAGTTGGTGAGACGGGTCAGCAGTGTTTAAACAATGGCCAGATGAGAATAAACAGAGCATGGCCACGGGATGGTATGGGAGGGAGGTAGAGATGAGGTTCTAGTCCACATTTAAAAACTGACTCACTTTCTGCCTCCCAGACATGGGGGTGAATCATTCCAGAATAAGGGGCCCTACAATTAAAGTCCCTAACACACATTTTTGCTGTTTTCTTTCCAGCCCATCCCAACAGCTTCTCATCAAAAACAAACACTCTTTTTCTTTCTTCTCTAGACTCCTTGGGGTCTGCCCACTACAAAATTTAACTCAGGGCGGATCATGTTTTACTATACATTCGACCACCAACAATTTTAAGCAGTATTCTTCTGTTTCGTCTTATGTTGTCATGGGGTTGTAGCCACATGAACACACACACTCACAAAGGGACAGGGTTGAGCGCAAATTAAAATTAATGTACATTTTATGTGTGGAATTTAAAGCTAACCCCTAACCCTTCCAATTCAAACTGGTTGTGATAGGAGTGAGTGGGAGTGAAGTAATGTGTGGACCGAAACATGCTGAAGCAATAATACTCTCTAATGTGTTCCATCTCTGATAAAGCACTGTACCTGGTGCCGCTCTGGCTACCACTCCACCTCATACAATCACACTGCTAGACGACAGCACTCTCCCATACACACACAGTCACTCAATCCCAAAGCACATAGTCACTCCATCACCCATATGCTGTACTCACCTCAAATACACAGCCACACATAGAGTACACTCAAAGACATATTCACTCACCACACTGCAAAGACACACAGGAAGAGACATAAGCACACTACACTGTTCCAGTTCTATGCCACACAATTACACTCACTCTTACAAACACACCGAATCAAAGTCAAACATGAAATAGCCTACACACACATGCATGCAGACACAGCCTATTTCTTGTACCATGTATGGTGCTGTACAAAAGGTATGTTACACATTTTGTTCAAAGTGGTTCCTCGCTCTTTGTCGGTTCCCAATAATGGATGAAAAGACCTTGAGTGGTCGTATATCATTCATATAAAACGTTTTATATCTATAGAGAGGACCATACGATAATGAGGAATTCCTCCTCTCCCATCCAAGATAGGGCTGAGAGATGGAGATGAGTAGACAGGAGGTTTAAGTCAAAGGCAGCTGGCCTGGCCTCTCCACTGCTGTGCGGTATGCTGCTGTGATGTGGCTATGAAAGGTGAGGCTTCTGGGCTGCAGAGGCTACTTCTGGGTTCAAACTAAAGCTCTGCTACCTGACCCGAGCCCAACAGGTGCCGACATTATACATTGGGTTTTCATCAATTTGTACAATAATTTACTAATTTACAAAACATTATTGTTACGAATTCCAATTTGTTGTGGCTAACACGACCTAAGTGGCTAACGTAAGCCACCAAAAAATTTATTTCATAAATTTTGAATTCAGACTGTAACACAACAAAATGAGAAATAAGTCAATGGGGAAGGAATACTTTCTGAAGGCACTGTATGGGGTTTAGTGTGTGTGTGTGTGTGTGTGTGTGGGCGAGGGGGTCTCTTTTATATCTCAGTTGTTTGCCATGCTGATAGAGGCAAAGGCAGGTATAATGTTTGCCCTGCTTGTCTGTTTCACATTATTGCTTAACTGTACTACATTTAAGACTGTATTTTATGTGCTTTAGACCCCAGGAAACCTTTTCATCTGGGAGAATGTTTTTTTTCCCCTCCCTAATTTGAAATGCTTGATCTTCAACACACCTGATGCAGCAACGGGAGAGACCTGTCTTTATAGTGGAAACATGCATGTTTTATGATTTCTATCTCACACCTTTGAAATCCATTTAAAGCCGCCGCTCTCTGATACCATAACTGTATCCAACTGGGTGAGCTTGAAGTGTTTTTTTACACTAGAAGCGAAGAGAAATGCAAAGAAGATCAATGTTTCCCTGTAATTTGACATGACAGTATCTGAACCAGTGGTCCCACACAGCCTGATCTCATAGACTAGACGTAACATAGTAAATGTAAATGCGGGACACTCAAATTAGTAGTAATTATTATGATATGTTACATTTGGTATGGTTACATAAGACAGAAGGTTACATAAGGCAAAAACAAAAGTAGGATGGTTGGTCAGGGTGGATGTGTAGGCATGCGATGCAAACGTTCAAATCTCATCACGTACCACTTTAGCATTTTAGTTAGTTAGCAACTTTGCAACTACTTTCTACTTTTTAGCTACTTTGCAACTACTTAGCATGTTAGCTAATCCTTCCCCTAACCCTTTTACCTAACTCCTAACCTTAACCCTAACCTTAAACCCTAACCTCTAGCCTAGCTAATGTTAGCCACCTAGCTAATGTTAGCATTAGCCACATCACATTGGAATTCGTAACATATCATATGTTTAGCAAATTTTTTAAATATTGTATGAATTGCAATTTGTAATATATTGAACAAATTGCAATTTGTAACATTTCATACGAACTGTAATTCGTAACATCATATGAAATGGATAATGGACATCCACAAATGAATACATACCATACGAATCATAACATATCATACTAATTGGAGTGTTCCGCATTTACTATGCTACGTCCTACCCCTGAGTCCCTGTTGTCCCACAAGGTTTGATCCATGAACTCACATATCCATTCATATTGTTATAGTAGTCTCATTTGAACAGGAGTCCCCAATGCTCTGTGCAGACCAGACTGACTGGCCAGCCAACAAAACCCACCCGCTGAGACACATGACCATGGTCTGCATTATTACTGTATTACTGTATTATCAAGGTACGCCAAAACAATCACCACGATGGGACAGATAATCATGGTCACTGGCTTAGTCACCACTATGGAGAAAGACAAACTTCCTCCT
Source organism: Oncorhynchus gorbuscha (assembly GCF_021184085.1). Lineage (NCBI taxonomy): Eukaryota > Metazoa > Chordata > Actinopteri > Salmoniformes > Salmonidae > Oncorhynchus > Oncorhynchus gorbuscha. Next base: position 30,754,296 of record NC_060191.1, on the reverse strand, counting down.
CGCTGTCTAGCCATTTTGCCCCATGCCACCAGTCAACTCCTCAGACAAATTGAAACCATTTTACTGGTCTGGCAAGGGGCATACCCACGGGGTATGTGCGTTGTCGGGTGGACAGGAGGTGAAAAAAAGAGAAAGAGATGGTGTTTGTTCCTCTTCATGGAGTTTGAGACACGGGCCTGTCTGGGGAATTCATTTCCTGCTGGGCTGGGCTGCGATGTAGGTGAGAGGTGGGAGTTGGGTTTCCTGCCTTGTGCTGATGTAGGGGTGGACCGTGGGGTGGAGGAGGCTGGCTGGAGGGCGAGGGTGTATTTGGGGAAATGTCTGAATCGGCTTCACAATTTGGTGAGAAGAATGACGTTTCGGAGGGGCGAATGGGTTGCGCAAACATGGCTGCTGACCTTTTAGGGCGTCATTTTGTCTCACTGATGGAGCTCAGCATTTTCAGCACAATGATGACTGATACTTGCCCCTTCGCTCTCTCATATAGACAAATAAACCAGGGATGGCTGGCTGGACAGACAGCATTTAGAGAGCTTCACAATGAAACACATACTGCCATTGTGAAGTGGCCTTGGACTTTATTGGAGAAACCATAGACCTCTGAGTCTGAGAGGTCTGAGACTTTCCCCCCTATCTGTGATAACTGGCTCGGATGTGTGGGAAGGTTGTGCTGCTTCAACTGAATCAGAATGTAGGTTAGATCAACAACATGGGGACTTCCACCACTATACAGCAAGAATTTGCCAGACACACAGTGCCACCTGTTGGCCAAACACACTGTGTGTGAGTGCACACATGCACACATTTGTTTTCAGTGAAAGCCTTAAAGAAATGTTCCGGTACTTTAGCGACTAAGGAAGTAATCTTTAAACCTCCCTCTTTGGGCTGGATGTGTCAATGTCTAGTTCATACTGCTGGAGCTGCAGGAGGTAGGAACACACAAGCATTTCGCTACACACACAATAATATCTGCTGAATATATGTAGGCAAAAAATCTAATTTGATTTGATTGGGTGTAGTTCATACATGTGTAGCAGCTGTCCAGCGATGACAAGATGATGACACCAGTAGTGTAACAGATGTGATCATACTTTGTGACTGTCCAGCTAGCGATGCCATTTGATTTGTGTTGATTCTGACAATAGACACAAGGAAGAGCATTAGAAGTGCAGGACAACAATATATTTATGGATGTAGATTTCTTGATTTGTCACTTGCATGTCGATATTAGTCTGGGTATATTGAAATCAAACATAACAATGACAAAAATAGTACAAAGGAAGCACATTAGATGTAATGATTTGATTTGTGTTTATTCTGACAATAGACACAAGGAAGCACATTAGATGTGCAGGACAACAGTATGTTGATGGTTGTAGATTTGTGATTTGTCTGTTAGAATGGAAATAACTGAATTAGCAGGGAGCTAATGTGACCATTACAATTAGAGCATGCTAGCTAACTTGCTCTTACAGCAATAACATACAAAAGCAGATCATAGGATGCCCCCAATGTCTAACAGGTACCATACACATATATACTGTATATACACATCAGGACATTACATTACATTACATTTAAGTCATTTAGCAGACACTCTTATCCAGAGCATGTGCATAGTGAACTCATACACATATAAATATGAAAATAGAATACAGTACTTCAGAAAGTGACTTACCACTTGAATGTCAATATCAGAGTGGGAAGAATTTCAATTTGCGATCTCCCCCTATCTGCAAGCATGACCAATGGCATAACACCTCATTGATATGTAAATTCAACCAACCAAAATGAATACTGTATATAGACTTCTTTTTTTCTATTGTGTAATTGACTGTACGCTTGTTTATTCCATGTGTAACTCTGTGTTGTTGTTTGTGTCGCACTGCTTTGCTTTATCTTGGCCAGGTTGCAGTTGTGAATGAGAACTTGTTCTCAACTAGCTTACCTGGTTAAATAAAGTTCAAATAAAAAATCAAATAAATACGTAACCAACCTTGTTACACATTCAAAATCAACTTGCAGAATGACTGTCTTACCTCAATTAGCCACAAAACTGTTTTCTTGAAGTTGTCCTGTGTCATTTTCCCTACTTTCCCCCATATGGGACAGCCCCCAAGCAATTCGTGTTCTAGCCAATGAGCTTCAGCCCCTCGCATTTGAGTGACAGCTAGCAGGAGGCCTGCCCAGCATTATCAAATGAGATTGCAGGAAGGGCCCAACGACTCAGTATACATTAGAGAGAGAGAGAGAGAGAGAGCAATGAGGTGGTGCACATATCTGCACATAGTACACATTTTTCAGGGACTACTTTCAGAACTACTGGCTAAAAAGTATACAAAAGTACCAGAGAATCTCTTTAAATGCCCAGTGCAATCAAAAATGTGATTTTCCTGGTGTTTTATACTGTATATACTATAATATTGTGAAAATTATGATAATACCCTTTTTTATTTAACCTTTATTCAACTAGACAAGTCAGTTATGAACAAACGCTTATTTAGAATGGCAGCCTAGGAACAGTGGGTCAACTGCCTTGTTCAGTGGCAGAACAATTTTTACCTTGCCAGCTCAGGGATTTGATCTAGCAAACTTTTGATACTGGCCCAATGCTCTAACCACTAGGCTACCTGTAAGAGCTGTTTGAAAAGATTGCCTAGAATTTCTGACTGTTTTGGTGGGATGGAGTTTTGGCCTGCCTGGTTAATAGAACAATAAGAAAGAGTTCCAAACCTTTCTGCCAAGAACAGCTCGTTTTCCCTTCCCCAATCAGACCACTCCCAGACAGTCCTAACAAAATTCTTGCTTGAGAAATGTATCTTTGCTAAGAAGCAATTTTTGTTTATTTTTGGTAATTTTAATTGAAAACAATCCCTGTAAGGTACTTAATTGTTACCCAGAAATGATTTGATATTGAAATAAAACCGGCTGCATTCGACCTTTAAAAAAGGGTATATTCTACCTGTTTGTTTTTGAGAGTGTACAAATGACACACTGCTGCTGTAACAGAAATTGAAGAGGTAGAGAGCCCACACTCCTTGACATTCTACCCATCAGAGGCCTTGATGTTGAGGGAGGAAAATTGGCAAGTCAATTCTGATCAAACAAATTGTAGTCCAACTGCTGGCTGGTTTAAGGCTAAAACCCCATCCAGTGTGCCGTGTATGCCAAAGCCAAACAATATTGTGGCCAACATGCCAGCAATGCATGCCTCTCAAGGTTTCTTGTTCCCTCAAGAAGTGTCTTTGTTGTCACTGGCAAAGCACCTATAAAGGTTATGTGAACTGGTGGGACCAAACATTTAAAATGTCCCAGATTGCAAAGTTCACGGTAGATAATGTCCATTCTATACCTCTAATTTGTATATCCAATGTTTTCAACCTTGTACCCTACAATTATGCCCCGGGGCTCGTGTTCAAGAAGGGTAATCATTTAAAAAATAAGTTTTGCAATGGGAAACTAAAATTCAACTTTCTTATTGGATAAGTCCATGTAGACCCTCCCTGTTTTAGTCCGTTGTGTTCCATTCGGTGCTTAATGAGCACGTCCCAGTGTATCACAGCAACCTTTCCATCTCTGCAACAACGCAAGTGCTTAGGCCAGGCATGTAGAGGAATGGTGGTGAGACTAGGGGCCAGAAACAAGCTGTTACATAGTCAGGTACCCAAACGGGCTGGTGGCATTATTTTAAAGAGTGTGAAGAAAGCGGAAGAGAAAGTCATTAAAGCTCTTTAGTTGAAGGCCATTAAGCCTCGACAAAAGAGATTCCAATAAAGTGTTTAATTGGTTGAAACAAACACAGATGAACTATACAGCTTGATGATAGTGTTAGTCGGCCATTTGAAACAAACCGAGCACTCTCCATGGTGCTTTGGTCGAGAACGTGCAAGAATCTTGAATTCCATGCTACAAAAGACCATACAATGCTGATATACAGTATGTATACTCTGCAAGACACAGAAAACCATCACATACACTGGATCATAGCCTGCCTCATCTTTTATTTAGGATCATTATCTCATTCTTAGCTAACTTGTGTTAAAATGTCACGTGAGTGACTATTAACATGAATCAGTTGGTCCAGCTCTGACGAATCACAGCAAGCCCTGGGCCCAGACTGAATGGTTGTACACAAACACATCTACGGAGCTGTGTGGAGCAGAAAAAAAGACCACCCTTCCATCTGTCAATCTGGTTTAATGTCGAAATAGGCCTGAAAGGAGACGATTAGAGATCCTATACAGGTGCCTTCAGAGCAGAACTCAAATTGGCAGGTCTTTCAACATTGGAAATGGAGCTAAAAGGGGAGTCCACCAACCTAATTGATTTAGTTTTTCCTGAAGGTCATGATGCCTGGCCTGCTTCCCAGTCTGGGATGAACAACATTAGATAGACATTTGGTCAATGATGCCAACTAGTGGACAAAGCAGGAAACACAGGCCTCACTGGAAACTGGTATAGAAAATCCACACACAGAAATGTTATCCAACCAACTTGCTAAAATTACAAGTGTGTGTTTATGTATGCACAGGACAGATGGAAACTGACAGAAGAGCAATGATTTAAGTATATTTATAATTTTAAATTATTTCTTAAATAGCTATGATAACAAAGGCCCAACCCCTTGCACATTCATGATGATATAGACCTAAGTTGAGCCTTTAACTCCCCACCATGGTATAAAAGCAAAAAGAAGATCGATACAGATCAAGAAAAAATAAAATAAATCTTGTTTCTCACAGAATTGGGGGTGGAAGGAGCACAGATGGTTCACTGGGGGGGGGGGGGGTAAGTCCTGAATCAGGACAGGGGTGACAGGGAAGGATGGGGGATACAAAGATTGGTTACGGGTATAGTAATTGATTCAGGGAATCTTGCTGGGTTAAGAGGGAGTAAATGGCTATAGTAGATGTAGTCCAGGGTTGGGCAAGTGTGGTTAAAATGTTCCACGGTTTGGTTAAGTGTGGTACGATGGCTATAGGTAGGAGATTGATGCGTGTTCCAGGATTGAGTGGTGGCAGGGTGGGTTCCTCGGAGGTTGTTGTTGTTGAAGATTGTAGGGCTAGTAGTGGTTGTAGGGCAGTCTGATTCTTTCCTTAACTCCTGTCAATGTCTAAATGAATCCTGGGAAGAGCTGCTGCAGGAGCAGGACAGCTCCCACCACCATGAGGCCACAGAAGAACAGCACCAGCCAGATAGGGAAGGATCCTGGGATGGTGGAGATGCAGAGAGAGAGAACGAAGGAGGGTGAGGGAAAAGACAATACTACTCACAATGCTAAAATCAATGCTACCAATTCAAACCACTTACTTCGGTTGCGTACAGTGTGCATCTGACAGCGGCAGTCCACAGCCACACTCAACATGGCTGCCTCGTTGTTCCCTTTGAGGCTCTGGCCTTTGGGAGTGTCAGGCAGGAAAGCCAGATCGGTCACCACAATGCCGTGGGACTCCTGCACATAGTACAACTTCTACAGAGACCAGATAAATAGGGAGTTACACAGGGATATGCTAAGGCAGCTAATTATTTTTTTGTGTGTGTGTCTACCTGTAGTGAAAAGGCGATATAGATTGCTACTGATCCCGTCACTGTCCCAAGGCCAAGAAAGGTTCCAGAGTCACTGTGGAACACAGCGAGAACAAAAAAGGAGCCACTGACTCTGGTTAACAGGAAAGAACAAATATCTAATACAAACACATTTATTCGGGGCTAGGTGGTATACCCTATTTTAATATATATCAGTATTGATGCACAGACCAGTTTGAGTTTTTACGTATCCTTCTGTAACGGTATTTCAATGTTTGGTTCATTAAATGTGATACACCACCTCGTTTTTATAGTTTACTCCACTACTTGAGTCATCTCTCTCCCCAAGCTCTGCCCAGTCACCACGAGATCATTTGTCGACAGTTAAAAACATTTTTTACCTTTTAACTAGGCAAGTCAGTTAAAAATAAATTCTTATTTTCAATGATGGCCTAGGAACACTGCCTTCAGGGGAAGAACAACATATGTTTACCCTGTCAGCAACCTTTTGGTTACTAGTCCAACGCTCTAACCACTAGGCTACCTGCCACCCCGATTCTCTCTTCAGTCTGCATGGTCAATGATGCAACAATATGTTGATGACAGTGACACTGCTTTCCACATTGCCTGTTAATATAAGCATTCTAGAAATACACTATTCGTTTGTGCATCTTAATGTCTGCAAACAGCGAGTTTATTGTCTTAAAGATGTGGGGGGAAAAAAATTGTGTTCCAGCTAATTAGTGATTAGCATTAGCGGCGATAGCTAATAAATGTACTGAGTTAGAGCAAATATAGCCTGACACCAGTGATGGTGTAGGCCTAAATCGGCATGTTGTTATCAAGGGACCTAATGTTTGACAACAACAAAAAAATCTCCACACCAGTACACCACCACCAACAGCCTGTACCGTTGACACCAGGCAGGACGAGTCCATGGATTACGTTTACATCCGGACTCTGCCATCAGCATGACGCAACAACATTCGTTAGACCAGGCAATGTTTTCCACTCTTCAATTGTCCCATGTTGGCGATCGCGTGGCCGCTCCTTCTTGTTTTTAGCTGATAGGAGTGGAACCCGGTGTGGTCATCTGGTGCAATAGCCCATCCATGAGAAGGCTTGACGAGTTGTGCGTTCCGAGTTGCCATTGCACACCACTGTTGTACTGCGCCGTTATTTGTTAAGAGTGCGAGATTCTTGCCATTTTCCGTCGACCTTTCTCATCAACGAGCTGTTTCACATGACTGTTGCTGACTGGTGCAACAAACATCCATTCTCGGTAAACCCTAGACAATATCGTGCGTGAAAAGCCCAGGAGGGCGGACGTTTGAGACACTGAGTACCTGGCACCGACGATAAACCAAGCTACAAAAGTAACTTACAGTTGAAGTCGGAAGTTTACATAAACCTTAGCCAAATACATTTAAACACAGTTTTTCACAATCCCTGACATTTAATCTAGTAAAATTTCCCAGTTTTAGGTCAGTTAGGATCACCACTATTTTAAGAATGTGAAAAGTCAGAATAATAGTACAGAGAACTATTTATTTCAGCTTTTATTTATTTCATCACATTCCCAGAAGTTTACATACACTCAATTAGTATTTGGTATCATTGCCTTTAAATTGATTAACTTGGGTCAAACGTTTCAGGTAGCCTTCCACAAGCTTCTCACAATAAGTTGGGTGAATTTTGGCCCATTCCTCCTGACAGAGCTGGTGTAACTGAGTCAGGTTTGTAGGCCTCCTTGCTCACACACGCTTTTTCAGTTCTGCCCACATATTTTCTATAGGTTTGAGGTCAAGGCTTTGTGATGGCCACTCCAATACCTTGACTTTGTTGTCCTTAAGCCATTTTGCCACAACTTTGGAAGTATGCTTTGGGTCATTGTCCATTTGGAAAACCCATTTGCTAACAAGCCTCAACTTCCTGACTTATGTCTTGAAATGTTGCTTCAACATATCCACATAATTTTCATTCCTCATGAAACCAAATATTTTGTGAAGTGCACCAGCCACTCCTGCAGCAAAGCACCCCCACAACATGATGCTGCCACCCCTGTGCTTCACGGTTGGGATGGTTTTCTTTGGCTTGCAAGCCTCCCCCTAGTTCCTCCAAACATTATGATGGTCCTTATGGCCAAACAATTCTATATTTGTTTCATCAGACCAGAGGACATTTCTCCAAAAAGTACGATTTTTGTCCCCATGTGCAGTTGCAAACCGTAGTCTGGCTTTTTTATGGCGGTTTTGGAGCAGTGGCTTCCTTGCTGAGTGGCCTATCAGGTTATGTCAATATAGGACTCGTTTTTACTGTGGATATAGATCCTTTTGTACCAGTTTCCTCCAGCATCTTCACAAGGTCCTTAACTGTTGTTCTGGGATTGATTTGCACTTTTCACACAAAAGTATGTTAATCTCTAGGAGACAGAACATGTCTCCTTCCTGAGCAGTATGACGGCTGCGTGGTCCCATGGTGTTTATACTTGTTCATCTGTACAAAAAAAAAAATAGTACACGTGGTACCTTCAGGCATTTGGAAATTGCTCCAAAGGATGAACCAGACTTGTGGAGGTCTTTAAAAAAATTATCCTGAGGTCTTGACTGATTTCCTTTGATTTTCCTACGATGTCAAGCAAAGAGGCACTGAGTATGAAGGTAGGCCTTGATATACATCCACAGGTGCACTTCCAATTGACTCAAATTATGTCAATTAGCCTATCAGAAGCTTCTAAAGCCATGACATCATTTTCTGGAATTGTCCAAGCTGATTAAAAGCACAGTCAACTTAGTGTATGTAAATGTCTGACTCACTGGAATTGTGATACAGTGAATTATAAGTGAATTAATCTGTCTGTAAACAATTGTTGGAAAAATGACTTGTGTCATTAAAGTATATGTCCTAACCGACTTGCCAAAACTATAATTTGTTAACAAGAAATGTGTGGAGTGGTAGAAAAAAAAATGTTTTAATGACTCCAACCTAAGTGTACGTAAACTTCCGACTTCAACTGTAGGTCCCTCGTTTTGCCCATTCTAACGTTCAATCGAACAGTAACTGGAAGCCTCGATGCCGGTCTGCCTGCTTTATATTGCAAGCCACGGCCGCATAACTCACTGTATGTAGGAGCAATCCAATTTTCGTGAACGGGGTGATGTACCTAATAAACTCTCCAGTGAGTGCAGAATTGGAAATAGAATGATTATTCTATGATTATAACAGTTCACCCGAGTGTTTTGCTCTAAATCGCAAGTCAAATCACAATTGCAATATTTAGAGAAAAACACAAGGCCTTGGGTTTTTTTGCGCATTGGCATTGTGGAAATTATGTAAAAATAGATCAACTTTTGGTTTGTTTGATTGTACAGACTAGAGAAAGCCCCTTTGAAAATAACTTCATGTGTAGCCACCCTATGATCATGCACAACTCATAAAACAAATTTAGAAAACAAATTTAGAAATGTTAATATTCAAAAACATAAATGTGAAAAATATTGTGAAATTATATTTTGGCCATATCGCCCAGCCCTACATTTATGATACAGTAACGTCAAAGAAATACCTGCAATGTGCAGTTAAGCGACCTTATCAGAGATTAACAAATAAGGCTCTTTCTCAATTCATCTTTGCTCAATTCCTCGCATCCTTTATGATTTTCCTCCTCACCTTCTCAAAATGCATTGGAAAAGAAGGTCTGAGGGGAGGGACATTCTCCAATACGGCTCAGAAGGGGGCAAAGGAAATAGGATGCAGATAATCAAGGAAAGATTAATTGAATCCTATAGGTATCCTCTCCATCCTTCCTCACCTGACAGCCAGGGTGGAGATGACCTCAGTGCCGCAGGGGTTCGTCAGCATGGGTAGGAAGTTCTGGCTGTCCCATTTAGAGAGGTAGCATTGTGGAGGTTTTCTGTCTCGTTTGTGGGGGATCTGGACGGTGTAGAGCCTCAGGGTGTCTTTCTGGTCCTCGACTTTTCCAAACCTACATGGGAGAGCAAAAAAACAAACTCAGCAAAAAAAAGAAACATCCCTTTTTCAGGACCTCTGTCTTTCAAAAATAATTCATAAAAATAACTTCACAGATCTTCATTGTAAATGGTTTAAACACCGTTTCCCATGCTTGTTCAATGAACCATAAACAATTAATGAACATGCACCTGTGGAACGGTCGTTAAGGAACTAACAGCTTACAGACAGTAGGTAATTAAGGTCACCGTTATGAAAACTTAGGACACTAGAGAGGCCTTTCTACTGACTCTGAAAACCACCAAAAGAAAGATGTCCAGGGTCCCTGCTCATCTGCATGAACGTGCCTTAGGCATGCTGCAAGGAGGCATGAGGACCTCAGATGTGGCCAGGGCAATAAATTGCAATGTCCCTACTGTGAGACTCCTAAGACAGCGCTACAGGGAAACAGTACGGACAGCTTATCATCCTCGCAGTGGCAGACCACGTGTAACACCTGCACAGGATCGGAATATCCAAACATCACACCTGCGGGACAGATACAGGATGGCAACAACAACTGCCCTAGTTACACCAGGAACGCACAATCCCTCCATCAGTGCTCAAACTGTCCGCAATAGGCTGAGAGGGGCTGGACTGAGGGCTTGTAGGCCTGTTGTAAGGCAGGTCCTCACCAGACATCACCAGCAACAATGTCGCTGGACCAGACAGGACTGGCAAAAAGTGCTCTTCACTGACGAGTCACAGTTTGTCTCACCAGGGGTGATGGTCGGATTCGCGTTTATCGTCGAAGGAATTAGCGGCACACCGAGGCCTGTACTCTGGAGTGGGATCGATTTGGAGGTGGAGGGTCCGTCATGGTGTGGGGCGGTGTGTCACAGCATCATCAGACTGAGCTTGTTGTTATTGCAGGCAACCGCAGCGCACAGGGGAAGACATCCTCCTCCCTCATGTGGTACACTTCCTGCAGGCTCATCCTGGCATGACCCTCCAGCATGACAAAGCCACCAGCCATACTGATCATTCTGTGTGTGATTTCCTGCAAGACAGGAATGGCAGTGTTCTGCCATGGTGCAGTCCATGAGGAGATGCACTGCAGTACTTAATGCAGCTGGTGGCCACACCAGATATTGACTGTTACTTTTGATTTTGACCCCCCTTTGTTCAGGGACACATTATTCCATTTCTGTTAGTCACATGTCTGTGGAACTTGTTCAGTTTATGTCTCAGTTGTTCAATGTTGTTATGGTCATACAAATATTTACACCTTGTTATGTTTGCTGAAAATAAATGCAGTTGACAGTGAGAGGACGTTTCTTTTTTTGCTGAGTTCATGTGGTATGCTAGTGGGACCAGAGCTATATGTCAGTGATGTTACAGGGTATGTGAATATTCGTAGGAGAAAGGGGTATGTGCTTGCCTGCAAGCCATATAGCGGTATGACTTTGCTGCTATCTGAGGCATCTTCTCATGCCAACAGAGGCTCATGGCCAGCTGGTTGCCACTCCATATACTGCAGGCAAAGTCCCGGCCCACTGTCACAAGGTGCTACACAGAAACACAAAATAACACAGGTCAGAAAACACTTACCAGTTTAGCTTGCACATGATGTTTATAACCTCTTTATTACTGTGATTCCAACAGACAGACAGAGAGATCATATACTTATTAGCTGGTTAGTACCTTGTTATTCGGACTGATGTCCAAGTCTTCAATTTCCCCCTCATGGGCTTTGAAGTCCAACTTCTCTTTTAAGGAGGGGTACTGGTGAAAGAGCTTAGGCATTACAGTCAAGCTCAAAACCTGCACAGTAACAATTGGGGAGAAGTCTCAACATGGCAGCCATTTTGGCATAACTTAAACTCACTTCCCACACTCTGATGTGTCCGTCTGTTCCGCCAGTCAGTAGGAGGCTGAGATCGGGACTGAACCTCACACACTTCTGGAGGGGGTCCTGGGGGTTGAGGTCCGACTGCACCTCCCCAAACGTGTCAACAGAGATCTGGGTGGTGTTATCCTTCATCTCAGACACATTGCCCCTAGCAGCAGCAGCTCCCTCACTACCCTTACCCCCTTTCCCAGCTCGTCTCCTAGCTGCACCCTGCTCACTGCCACCCCCTGCTGGAAAATAAGGGGCGTAGTGATGTGTTCATGTTAGGCAGTGTTGCCCAATCATTCTCTTTGGGACCCAAAGGGGTGCACATTTTAATCCCCCCCCTACCACAAACAGACATGATTTAAATAATCAAATGCTTGATGACGAGTTGATTAGATTAATTAAGTGTGTTAGGGCTAGGGCAAAAATAATAATGTGCAGACCTTTGGGTCACCAGGACCAGGATTGAGAAACACAGATGTAATAGACGAAATGTAAGATTGGATTGACGTTACAGTAAATGTATCTGCAAAGATAATTTGAACTTTGTATATAAAGAGGTTTATAAAAGTGAATGGCATGTTTTGGGGGGTATTCCTTCCTTACCGTCCTTGGCTGCGGCCTTGCCCCTGGTCTGGCGTTGTCTGAAGCGCATGAGGCTGCATCTGTCGTCCTGCCCTGCGGCGATCACATCCCCGCCTATTGCCAGGTTCATGGTAGCACGCGTGTCTGTGTCATGAGAGTGCACCAGGGTGGCACAGTGCTGGTCTCCTACCAACTCCAAACCCAGGAAGTGCTGAAAAAGACAGTCCCAACTTAACTTAACAAATACGGTACAACATTCCTCAGATTTAATTAGATCAAAATAAATGCTGAATCACACATCTACAATGTTTCTGCATTTTCACACTTGCATGTATTCTGTAATGTAAAAAGGTGTGAAAAGACTAGAAATTGAGAGACTGTGCCCATAGAGCCGAACCATTACATGATCACCTAAACATTCAGTAGCTTACCACTGCATTCTTTATGCCCGTCTTGGAAGCACCTCCCCCTCCTGCAGTGATCACCCATCCTGTTTTGGGGTCGACTTTGATTGTGTAGAGGGGGAAGGGGGCCCTATACAGGTCTGGCATCCTCCATTTGCCCATGGCCCTTGAAGGAATCAATCCACTTCACGGCAAATTCCTTGTCTGTAGAAACAGATGCATGAGAACTCAAAATACAAATCAAAAACACATAATTAGACAATAGTAGCTAGATCCTTGCTTTTAGCAATGCTGGCGTACTTACATACACTAGCGTTGCTTTCAATTGTATTTGGTTGCACAAAACAGTCCATGGGAAGCCAGAAGTTAAATACAAATTTCAGACAATTTAGGATGTTGCACACCCTTGGCTGAACGCGGTTTGCAACATCCTAAATTGTCCGAAAATGGTGGTGGACAATTGTGTATTAAGACAGTACACATATTTTTCCTGTTTTAGAAGATACTGACCCTACCATTACACGTGTTTACACTGAGCCTCACTGAGGGCGGAACACAATAACGGTTACATTAAGACACTATGGAGGCGGGGGGAGATATGGGTCGGGAAAACATACCTCAATGCAGGGATGGGATACGCCACTGTACTCCAGATTGTACCTTTATCCATAATGCACCATTGAGAAGATTGAAATACTGCTAGTTTTCCTGGGAAACTGTTATTTTCGGCTAGCTGAAGATAAAAAGTGACGTTTTCTGGAAACTGGCAGTATTTCAATCTTCTCGATGGAGCAGTGTGGATAAAGGTAACATTTGGAGTACAGTGGCATATCCCATTCCTACAATGAGGTAATAAAATAATAAGAATAATATCATGACATATGATCTCAAGTGTAAACAAGAGTAACGGTAGGGATGGTATCTTCTGCCTGGCAAGCCTAACGCGCTTGCTACATCGTTTACTAACTAACTGGAACAGGTTTTGTTCTTTTAATGTTAGTTCGCTAAACATCCCATCGCGAAAGTCTTGTTAGCTAGCTACATAATCTTGAAATCTCAGCAATAGTCACTGCACAATACATCTGAACAATACCGTTTATCTAGATAGCTAACTCGCCATCTAAGCTTTTAGCATGCCCTCCAACCATTAGCTACTCGATCATGAATGGTGTAGTGGATGCCAATATATATATTTGAGGTCTTGCAAACTCCACCTGTGTACTCTGCTCCGATTTCTCTCCTGACGCCAATTATTTCAATTCGTTGGCTATTATTCCCATGATGAGCTGTCACTGGTTGCACACGTCTAATGAAAATAACGCTCAAATTGCTAGCTAGGTAGCCAGCTTGCTTACTTCCCTACAAACACGTCAGCAGCGTGCAACCTGAGCGATCACGTCATTAAAGTACGTACGCTGTCAAATATTATTTTGTTAGAACTATCTCGCTAGATAGACCACACCCTGTCGTTTCCAAATAAAGAAAAGTAATCATGGTGTGCAGAGCTAAGCACGACCTAGCGAGATCCTATTGGTGCGTTCTAACATAATTTGCATATTCCCCTTAGGGAACGCCTACTCTGTGAAGTGCGCGTGCTCAATAACTCAATTCGCCCTTACTCTACTAAAAACAGCGCATTTTATACATTTATTTTTTAACTTTGGCATAAGGTGAAGTCTACAAAACTTGATCCACTCTGTTCGTAACAGATTCTAGTTTGGGGAACAGAAAACCGTGCTAAGATTAAATGTTTTAATCGATGAGAAAATTTGCAGAACTTTGGCCAAAATCCATCTCACTTCCATCTTCTCCCACTGCTAGCCACTGGGCTTCCTCTAATAACCATATTTGGTGGTGAGTGGAAATCCTTACCGGATGCTTCAGATTGATATATCCGGTGAAACGTCTGTCTCATTGTTATGTGACACTGTATTGATTGAACTGTATTGTTGTTGTTTTTGCTAAATACAATAAACATTTTAATAGCATTGCAAAACAAGAGCCAAATATTTGCAACACATGTTTTACATAGATGTATTCTATTCTACATAGATCTAAAACCTTCTGCAGATCATGGACAGCAGAAAATATTTGCACAGGCCTATATTGGCCAAACAATGTATTGATAATAACACTTTCCTTGTGCAAATAATGGGTTTCTTCTTTGTCCTCTGTGGCCAATGCCATGGGAAACAATATGCACATCTGATGTCCTATTCTGATTCTGCCCAACAGGGTCATTCAAAGAGTTACAGTGTATCGGCTTAATCACATGAGAGGATTGATGAAAAATATGGTCTCTCTCTAAAACAATCATGCATTCACAGTGATACTGAGAGAATGATTGTGATATTGTCATAGGACAATGTTTATTTATGAATCTAGAGAAAACATGATGAGAGACATGGTTAAACACAATAAACAGGCTTCTTTTGTCACTCCCTTCCCTTGCCCATTTGTTACATGGAAGAGATTATTCTGAAAACCGGACTTGTAAAATCCGCTTTAGCAAAGCAATCAATTGTTATGCCTCCGAATAAAATCAGGACATTACATAATCATCTGTCAACTGTTAAAGGATGTGCCCTAATCCATTGCCTCCCATAACCTGTGTCTAATTTTGCACACCATCGCCATTTGTCCTACCTCAGCCTTTGCTGGCGCTAAAGAGCACTCGTTTAATAATTATTGTTGGCTGTTCTCTGGGGAAATCTGTCTCGGAATCCAGCAATTAATGAATCACTTTTACAGAGAGGTTTACCTTACAAGCCTCATCTATTCTCAATTGGCTGCATCACTCTAGGCACATATAGGGAGCGGTGGGTTAATTCTCCGTGATTAGCACAGCTTCAAAAATATGTTTACACGTGTTCTCGTGGCCTATAACCTCTGCTTCCTTGACAAAATTCAAATTGATACATTATGTACTTTTTTTTAAATGAGGCAAAGGAAAATCAAGGGGGTGTTTATGGGGGGAGCATAATAACAAGGGAGAGGACAGTGGGCCCTGTGATATTGGGTATCACACACCCCAAGCTATAGAGGGATGAATACAGGTATGATTGTTCAATTTGGGCCTGAGAGGCAGGGAGATGTTGTCGATGAGTTTTTTTCCAGTAAAAACTGTCAATGGTCTGGGTATTGATCACACGTTCAATACAGGGTTTCAGTGGAATAATCAATACAGGTCTCATGGCGGTGTCAACGAAAGAAGCCGGTCTCGGGCAGGTTCTGCACAGCCAGTAGCGTTTCTGGGACACAAACAAATGACCAGACACAACAAACTGAACACATCTCATAATCAAAAAATAATAATAAAAGAACGATGCCATATGGTGCATGAACAGCCCTGGAGGTCAGCCCTGGAGGTCAGCCCTGGAGGTCAGCCCTGGAGGTCAGCCCTGGAGGTCAGCCCTGGAGATCAGCCCTGGAGGTCAGCCCTGGAGATCAGCCCTGGAGGTCAGCCCTGGAGGTCAGCCCTGGAGGTCAGCCCTGGAGGTCAGCCCTGGAGGTCAGCCCTGGAGGTCAGCCCTGGACTTGACTCAGTTCCTGCTCCACACACACATTGTTTGGCATTTTACTGCATCGTTAGGAGCGTTTGCTTCACCCAATGTAAGATTTTCTAAATTGTGTAAGCAACCTTTGATTTGAAACAGGGTGGGCGTTGTGTGTGTCTAAAATAAACTGATGCTGTGTAGTGGGCTGCTGCTCTTGTTTGGATTGTTCAAGCTGATGGGGGAACAGCTGTCGATAAGTAGCTATAAATTGTTCCCTCTCAAAGACTGGATCAAGTGACATGCATATTTATTTCATGTTGCTTGTTGGATCTGGGTGTAGGCCCAGGCTTCCAACCTTTTTTTTCGTTCTTTTTTAAAATGTAACTATAGAAGTAGATAATTTGATGTGATAATGGTCAGAGTCAATTAATGCGCTCAGACGTTGTGGTGGTATGGCCAGGAGGCAGAAAAACACTATGCGAACTTTAGTGGCAATTAATCAATAAAATGAAATCATGTGTCATATTAGAGCATGCTCGACCAGTCATAATGAATAACCATAGGCAATTTACATGTAGTTATCCTATTTGGAATTGTCTGTCCCTATTTCTGACTTTGTACATGGGACGCAAGGGGAGTGGGTGATCTAAAGAGGGGGGCGGGCTTATCGGGGGTAGAAAGTGAAGATCGAGGGCGAAAAAGCAGAGCTGTTCCGTGTTTTCTGCAGAAGGCGAGAGTCCATTGTAGTCTATTACTCGTCGAGAGGGACATGTTCAGGTTATTCTTATAACAAACACCCCAAATGCACTGTTTTGATTACAAGTGACATCTAATCCTTACAAGAGCGAACACCACCTATAGGAGATCGAAAGTGTATTTTTTCCCCCATGGCTCGGTAAACGGATGCAACAATATGCGGATGGTTTTTACATCATCTGGTACAAAATCTCTGTTCACAGGCGGCATCTTAAAAAGGATAGATAGACAGGAGATGCCAAACGTCGAGTCACTGGAGAATGAAAACCTACATTGAAAGATCACGTTCATCTTTGGCCATCGACACATGTTAAATGGATACAGAATGGGTAAATAATGACGCTTATTGTTTTCAGTCATTCGATCATTTATATGGGTATGACAATAGCGGTCCTCTAGCACCTTTTCAAAATAGAAATATAGCCAAACGATTTAACCCTGAAATCACAGGCAACAAACTCATCAATATGTGTAATGAGGGCAAGAAATATGATATCCCTGTACTTTAGGCTGGAAAACCGCGTTGCTTAATAATAGGGCAAAAAGACTGTTAAGTATTTTAAATGGATAGCCACGATGGTGTCATTTTGGACATCCATTTTACAAGTTCTATCTTTTTTCTCTTTGATAGAGCGCAACATGTAGCCTATTTCCTGTGTGCGCTGTAAAATCAGAAGTCACGCATAGTTCTCCGGGGATATTCTTAACTGAGGACAGAGGCGCAGTTTTCTCAAGATAAATATTGGTAGGGAACGACAGACATTGCTCTCAGTATCAGTCTGTCAACTGCAAAGAAAAAACGAACCTAGGCCTCTTTTGCACAACTTGCACATGCTGTCCATATTTCCCAGTAACTTTCTTAAAAATCCCCTTTTTTCCCAACGTGGATTGCTAGTCAGGTGACATCTCAGGTGTGGGGGGGGCACAATTCATGATCAAACTGCATCCCATATTCTTCACTTCTTTTGAGTTTTCACCATGGGAACCCCATGTGAACAGTGGTGATGACCTTGATACAATGAATATAAAAGAGAAGGGTGTCAATGTAGGCAAAGTTTTGCATTCGAAAAGAAACAAAGCTACATTATCGCCCTCACTTTATTCTTTGTGAGTTTTCCATGGGCTCACTTAAGGAAAATTAACATGGTCCAGGAGACCCTTCAAATCTCCTTTTGTCTTAAGTCTACATTTGGAGGACATTGGCTTGGTGAATCAACTGACACTGTCAGAGACGTGTACCTAACGAATATGTGAGGAAAGCTATTCCAAAGTGCAGGACCTGACAATCAAGACACTACGTGTGATTTAAAGGACATTTGTGACACCTCAGGGCAAAGGGTTCAGTTTACACACAGGAGAATAAAAGGGAACCTGATGAGAGAGCACGATGTAGGCCTGCGTTTGAACCTTACAACAGTACCTTGAGGAATTTTACACCTGCAGAACTACAAACAGATTCCCACTTTTTTTTACGACGAGGTCACAGGAAGAATACAAAACTTAGTCAGCATTCACGATGCCTCGCAACCGGGCCTTCTCAGAGCCGGAGTACTCAGCAGAGTATTCGGCGGACTGCTCTGTGACCCTACCATCGGACCCGGGCCAGGCCGTGGGGCGCACGCACGAGGTAACGGTTCGCAGCCAAGGGTGCTGCCTCTGCCTACCACGTTTCATGCGTCTCACCTTTGCACCCGAGTCTCTGGAGAACCTCTATCAGACCTATTTCCGCCGGCAGCGACACGAAACCCTGCTGGTTCTGGTTGTGTTTGCTGCCCTGTTTGACAGCTACATCATTGTCATGTGCGCTGTGGTCTACACGGGTGAAAAACTGGCCTCTGTGGTGGTGGCATCAGTGGGCCTGGCATCAGACATCCTACTCTATGTGTTGTGCTGCTACGGCCTGCTACCCGACCGCATCTCACGACGTGTGGTGCCCTACGCCCTGTGGGTGCTCATAGCGGCCCAGATCTTCTGCTACCTGGGCCTGAACTATGCCCGCTTCCACCAGGCCAGTGACACAGTGGGCTGGCAGGCCTTCTTTAGCTTCTCCTTCTTCCTGACACTGCCCTTGCGGCTCACGCCCATTGTGCTGATCACATCCGTGTCATGCGGGGTCCACACCCTGGTGCTGGGGGTCACCATTGCACAGCAGCAGCAGGAGGATATCCAGGTGGCTGCCCTCGGGAGACAGGTGAGAGTGGGGATGGGGCTGAGGACACACCTTGGGTGGGGGATGAGTTGCAGTGGGTGAGGGGTGATGGGGATTGAAGTTGCAGGTGGTGGGTGAGAGTGGTTCAGAAAACACCTGGGTTGGGTGGACGCGAGTTGTAGACAGGCAGGTGTGGGGGTGGGGGGGTAGATAGTAGGGGTGAACAGATCTTGTGTAGTAGCTCATAAAATAAAATATCTAGGAGCAGTGCAACATGCCGTACTTGCAACACAATGAACAATGAGCAATTACTAGGCTATATACAGTATATTTAATAAGAGGCTGATATAGTTCAAATGACAGTGCAGGTAAGTTATGCTAGCTTTCCTGATCACATCAAATGGTGTGTTGAAATAATTTTATCATGCAGAAGATTAGCCTCCAGTCTATGTACTATTTATGTCACGTTATGCCCCATGTGTAACTCTGTGTTGTCTGTTCACACTGCTATGCTTTATCTTGGCCAGGTCGCAGTTGCAAATGAGAACTTGTTCTCAACTAGCCTACCTGGTTAAATAAAGGTGAAAAAATAAAATAAAATAAAAAAGTAATTGTCTTATAGCATCTACAATGAATAGGCATTACTGGTGAGTCTATAAACAGGCTGAATGTATCAAATGTTTCAGTGACAGAGCAGAGGCTGAGAATAGACTGAGGCTTGAGTGTCTCCTAACAATTAAAAGAGTCTGAGGTAGAATTATCAATGGCAAAAAAAAAGCCTCTGTGGGTTCGTCATTTGTCGATACTGTTCTCAAAAGGTCCACAGTTTTTGGTTCTCAGTATGCTCATGTCTTCTTTAATCATAATCTCACAGTAATCCAATGAGAGGCAGGCAGACCAATAAAAGGCCAACCCCCCTATCGGAGCTTCAGTCTCGGCGAATCCAAATGTTATTCAATGACAAAACAGTGCAGTATCCAAACTTTGTTTGAAATGTAACTCATCAGCAGCCACCTCACTGCAACCTCTACGAGTTTGGTAATAGTTTAGAGTGCTGGTTTCTTTTTGCCTGTCTGCCACTTTCATGAATGCAGAAAGTCCGTAAGATACCACTAGCCTAGATCGTGATAAGTCTACACAAGGGTCCTCCCCACAGGGTTCAGAGTGTGTGCATGCGTCCGTATGTCAAATCAAATTTGTATTTGTCACATGCTTCATAAACAACAGGTGTAGACTAACAGTTAAAGGCTTACTGTGCGTGCCTGTTTGTGTGTTTATTTTATAGTGCATGTGTTGTGTGTGTGTGTGTGTGTCTAATGACTCTGTTGCGTTCTCCAGCTGCTGGCCAACATAGTGATCTATGTGTGTGCGATCACTGTGGGCGTCATGTCCTACTACATGGCAGACCGGAAACACCGCAAGGCCTTCTTGGAAGCACGGCAGTCCCTGGAGGTCAAACTCAATCTGGAGGAACAGAGCCAGCAACAGGTGAGCCTGACAGACTGAGACAGGGAGGAAGTTTTGGCAAAAACATATGGTGGGAGGACAGGGGGGAGGGGGGGGGGCAATAAGGAGTGTGTGGCAGTGCCAGAGTACTGCCCTGGTTTGAATGTATGTGATTCTGATTCAGACCAGTTGTCTTTATGTTGAAGCCAAATTGAATTTAAACACAATTCTTAGTATCTACAGTTCAATTTGATCTACTGTTACACTACACTAAGCTAGTTAAATGTGTTAGTGTGTGTGTGTGTGTGTGTGTGTGTGTGTGTGTGTGTGTGTGTGTGTGTGTGTGTGTGTGTGTGTGTGTGTGTGTGTGTGTGTGTGTGTACATGTACACTTTGTCTGTTTGAGTTAGAGGGTTACTGCTATAGAGAGCTGAGAGGAAAGGGGTGATTATGGAGGAAAGGAGGGGGTGTGTGTGTGTGTGTGTGTGTGTGTGTGTGTGTGTGTGTGTGTGTGTGTGTGTGTGTGTGTGTGTGTGTGTGTGTGTGTGTGTGTGTGTGTGTGTGTGTGTGTGTGTGTGTGTGTGTGTGTGTGTGTGTGTGTGTGTGTGTGAGAGAGAAGGGCTGATAAGACCACGAGAGGAGAAATCCCCAGAATACTAATGGAGAAGCATGGGCTGCTGGGAGACAAGGACCGCCAGCCAATCAAGGAGCATCCGGTCGCTGCAGGCTACCATGGCGACCTGCCTCCTGAGACGATGTCCGCAGTAATCACTCTGCTGACTCTCTTGCCCATTTTTTTGTCTCTCTCTGTCAGGTTTTGATAAGAACGTAGAAAAACCCTGCCACGTTATTTGTTTTCCTCCCTCCGTGTGTGTGTGTGTGAACTCAAGGCTTTTGTTTGCCTGATGCGTTTGTGTTTTCCAATGTTTATGTTTCTAGTCTTGGATCATCAAGGGTGGAATCTGTTCAGATGGACTTATGAAGATGAGTGATAGTTTTAGGCCAATCAGATTTGTGTACAGGTACAGTGCTTTTAACAGAGAGAAAAGTTATAGGCCTGTATTTTGGCTGACCATTGTACCATGTCTATGTACTGTGTAATATGTGATTATATATCATGTTTGTATGTTGGATGTTTATTATTTTATCAGCGAGTCATACTGCGATCAAGGTCTCTTTTACAGATGAGCCTTAAATGACAGAAAATGCACGCATCAAAATGCAAGCAGAAAGAAAAACATGGTAAAAAAAACAACACATTCATCAGTAATAAGCCTTTGTAAGGTAAAAAAATAAAATAATAATTCTCAATCAGCTTTCTGAATTCTTCTAGAGGCACCCAAATATCAAATCTAAGAACATTTTGAAGATTATTCCACAGATAAAGTGCAAGGAAGCTAAAAGCTGATTTACCTAACTCGGTAGCAACCAAAAGAATTTCCTGAGCTAGTCATCCCTGAGACCGGGTGTGGTAACTCGCATGTCTAGTAAAGAAGTTAGGTACAGTCAGACCTTTTGTAAAAGGGTTTTCTAAATAAAAACATAGCAACGTATCAACCAACCTCAATCGACGGGACTGTAGTGGAGAGGGTAGTAAAGTTGTAAGTTCCTCGGTGTACACATCACGGGCAAACTGAATTAGTCCACCCACACAGACAGCGTGGTGAAGAAGGCACAGCTAGTATCACTAGCCACTTTAAACAATGCCACTTTTATATGTTTACATTTATATGTCTACATTACTCATCTCATATGTATATACTGTACTCGATACCATCTACTGCATCTTGCCTATGCTGCTCTGTACCATCACTCATTCATATACCCTTATGTACATATTCTTCATCCCATTACAGTTGTAGGTAAGGTAGTTGTTGTGAAATTGTTAGGTTAAATTACTCGTTGGTTATTACTGCATTGGCGGAACTAGAAGCACAAGCATTTCACCACACTCGCATTAACATCTGCTAACCATGTGTATGTGACAAATCAAATTTGTTTTGATTTGATACGTGACTTCAGAGGTCCAACCAACTGTCTGTCGGACCCCAAGAAGACTAGCTGTCGCTAATGGGGATACTAATAAATCTAATGAATGCATTGATGAGTACAAATATTTTAGCCTGTAATAAAGCGCAGTGCACTATGATGAACTGCATCTAACAGCTTTATTGAAGTGGCAGCTGACTTCACATAGATGATGTCACCATAGTCTAGGACCGATAGGAACGTCGACTGAATAATCTGCGTTCCACTATTTAGCGAGAGGCAGGTCCCATTTCCATAGAAGGAGCCCATTTTTATTCTCAGCTTCTTAAGTCATCAATATGCTTTTTTAAAAGGCAGCTTTAAATCTATCCAGATATTTGTAAGCAGGGACCCAATCAATATGGACACCATCCAAATGACATGCTAAAATCAGAGTTATTTTGTTGTGCTCTGGAGAACAACATATATTTGCTTTTACCTGAATGCAAATACTAATTCCAGGTCAATAAAGTATTTCTGTAATACAATGAAGGCAGACTGTAGTTCAGACAGAGCCTGGTCAACCGTGGGGGCAATAGCATGCATAACAGTATCATCGGCATATGGGTGCAGGTTTTTTTAAGGAGTCGATATTGTTAATGTAAAAAGCACAGGACCAGAATCGACCCCTGTAGGACAGCTTTCATAATATCCAGGAAACCTGATTTGACACCATCAGTAGATATACACATTGAGATTTATCTGTCAAGTAAATTTTAAACCAGTTACATGCAATCTGGTCTAGGTCAATCGAGGAAAGCCTCTGAATTAGCCATGAGTGATCAAAAGTATCGAATGCCTTTGACAGGTCAATGAAGAGGGCAGCACAATGTTGCCTTTTATCCATACAGTTAACCACATCATTTATAACTTAAGGATGCAGTAGAGATAGTGCTATGACCTGGTCTAGAACCCAGCTGATGTACATTTTATAGGGTGATTTTGAATGATTTAGATCACAAGAGTCCGCACGTTTGTGAAGGGGGGAGTACATGGGCCGCCTTCCAAACCTTGGGGATAGTACCAGATAATAATAATCATCATAATCATCAGGTAAAAAATATGGGTTAATGATTCAGTAATCAGGGGGGCAGAGAGCTGCAGCAACAATGGATCAAGCATATCAGCCCCAGTGGATTATTTTTTTACCAGTCTTAAGCAAGGCACATCACATATAGTAAATTGTTTAAATAAAAACAAAGATTCACGAGAAGTTGATTGATTAACCATCAAGTCAGCTAGAGGCTGGCAGAGGAAGAGCAGATGATTGACATACCAAGGTCAATTAAACAACCATTTCTCACAACTAAAAAGCCTGCCAAGATAAAATTATGATTAAAAGCATCACTTATCCCATTCTTCTCAGTTATGATGCCAGAGTCAGAACTTGCTTAGGAAGGGAAGAGGAATTTGTACGCTTCAGTGAATTTACTGTTTTCCAAAATTTTGAAGGATCACCAGCTGTCGGATATAGAGCTTAAAAGGTAGCTTGATTTAGCTTTCTTAATCGAGATAGTACATCTGTTTTGCAAGTTTACATACACTCAATTAGTATTTGGTAGCATTGCCTTTAAATTGTTTAACTTGGGTCAAATGTTTCAGGTAGCCTTCCACAAGCTTCCCAAAATAAGTTGGGTGAATTTTGGACCATTCCTCCTGACAGAGCCTGTGTAACTGAGTCAGGTTTGTAAGGCCTCCTTGCTCGCACACGCTTTGTCAGTTCTGCCCACAAATTGTCTATAGGATTGAGGTCAAGGCTTTGTGATGGCCACTCCAATTCCTTGACTTTGTTGTCCTTAAGCCATTTTTCCACAACTTTGGAAGTATGCTTGGTATGCATTGTCCAGTATGCATTGTCCACTTAGAAGACACATTTGCGACCAAGCCTTAACTTCCTGACTGATGTCTTGTGATGTTGCTTCAATATATCCGCATCATTTTCATCCCTCATGATGCCATCTATTTTGTGAAGTGCATCAGTCCCCCCTGCAGCAAAGCACCCCCACAACATGACGCTGCCACCCCCGCGCTTCACGGTTGGGATGGTGTTCTTCGGCTTGCAAAGTCTCCCCCTATTTCCTCCAAACATAACAATGGTCATTATGTCCAAACAATTCTATTTTTGTTTCATCAGACCAGATTACATTTTCCCAAATAGTACGATCTTTGTATCAATGTGCAGTTGCAAACCGTAGTCTGTCTTTTTTATGTGTCACGTTCGTTGAAAGGAATGGACCAAGGTGCAGCGTGGTAGGCGTACATTTTCCTTTATTAAATGAACACCGAACAAAAATACCAAACGAAACCTGAAGCTAAATAATAGTGCTGACATGCAACTATCCATAGACAAGATCCCACGAATAACAATGGGGAAATGGCTACCTAAATATGATTCCCAATCAGAGACAACGATAAACAGCTGCCTCTGATTGGGAACCATATCAGGCCACCACAGAAATACAATTCACCTAGATGACCCACCCAAGTCACTATCACGCCCCAACCAACACAGAGAATAAACAGCTTACTATGGTCAGGGCGTGACATTATGGCGGTTTTGGAGTAGTGGCTTCTTTGCTGAGCGTCCTTTCAGGTTATGTCGATATAGGACTCGTTTTACTGTGGATATAGATACTTTTGTACCTGTTTCTTCCAGCATCTTCACAAGGTCTTTTGCTGTTGTTCTGGGATGGATTAGCACTTTTTGCACCAAAGTACATTAATCTCCAGGAGACAGAACTCCTTCCTGAGCGGTATGACGGCTGTGTGGTCCCATGGTGTTTATACTTGTGTACTATTGTTTGTACAAATGAATGTGGTACCTTCAGGCGTTTGGAAATTGCTCCCAATGATGAACCAGACTTGTGGAGGTCTACAATGGTTTTTCTGAGGTCTTGGCTGATATTTTGGGGATTTTCCCATCATGTCAAGAAAAAAGGCACTGAGTTTGAAGGTAGGCCTTGAAATACATCCACAGGTACACCTCCAATTGACTCAAATTTACATTTACATTTACATTTAAGTCATTTAGCAGACGCTCTTATCCAGAGCGACTTACAAATTGGTGCATTCACCTTATGACATCCAGTGGAACAACCACTTTACAATAGTGCATCTAAATATTTTAAGGGGGGGGGGGGTGAGAAGGATTACTTTATCCTATCCTAGGTATTCCTTAAAGAGGTGGGGTTTCAGGTGTCTCCGGAAGGTGGTGATTGACTCCGCTGTCCTGGCGTCGTGAGGGAGTTTGTTCCACCATTGGGGAGCCAGAGCAGCGAACAGTTTTGACTGAGCTGAGCGGGAACTGTACTTCCTCAGTGGTAAGGAGGCGAGCAGGCCAGAGGTGGATGAACGCAGTGCCCTTATTTGGGTGTAGGGCCTGATCAGAGCCTGGAGGTACTGAGGTGCCGTTCCCCTCACAGCTCCGTAGGCAAGCACCATGGTCTTGTAGCGGATGCGAGCTTCAACTGGAAGCCAGTGGAGAGAGCGGAGGAGCGGGGTGACGTGAGAGAACTTGGGAAGGTTGAACACTAAACGGGCTGCGGCGTTCTGGATGAGTTGTAGGGGTTTAATGGCACAGGCAAATGATATCAATTAGCCTATCAGAAGCTTCTAACGCCATGACATAATTTTCTGGAATTTTCCAAGCTGTTTTAAGGTACAGTCAACTTAGTGAATGACATCCACTTTTGATCCACTGGGATTGTGATACAGTGAATTCTAAGTGAAATAACCTGTCTGTAAACAATTGTTGGAATAATTACTTGTGTCATGCACACAGTAGATGTCCTAACCGACTTGCCAAAACTATAGTTTGTTAACAAAAAAATTGTGGAGTGGTTGAAAAACAAGTTTTAATGACTCCAACCAAGTGTATGTAAACTTCCGACTTCAACTGTATATACTGTATACTTCATCCTTCACTATCTAAAACAGAGTGATGGCACCTACTAAAAAGAGGAGTATCTCATCAGCTTCATATAGGCTGGGCCTACTATGTTTATTTATGTCTGAACTTTATTAATATTACGCACATTGCTTATATTTACAACAGGAATATAGCTTACCTGGCTGGCATGAAAATAAACAACAGGGTAAAGCATCCTCCATTCGCTTTTTACTGCTGCCCCTGATTTGAAACGGGTGCATGATAATGGTCCATTCTATATCAAAACAAAATTCACACATATATATTATTTAGTACATGTAAAGACAAGATTAAATCAAGAATAGTCTGATGGGTGACAATATTAGCTTATCACTTGTGAATGATGTATTATCATTTCTGAATGATGCCCAGCATATGAAACAAAGCCTTTTTTAGACCTTTTGAAATCATAGTCGCACACCTCATGTAGCCTAACCCATGGGTCTATATGTTTTAATGTTTGTATCGCTAAAGTGGCCAAATAACTTCTTAAAATGAAGCACATTAATCCGCTTTACACGGGCTGTAGAGCCTAACTGGCATACATAAGCAGCATGTGAGTTTCAAGTTTGGGAAAGATAATATTCACCATAAAAATGCATCTTATAATAAAAGCATTACATGCAAAATTGCATTTGTGGTCACTTTTGATAATGGTGTTTTCCGCTAATGGAACGTTCACACTTGTAGCCTACTACCATGTGCGCATTGCTGCACTTATAATGTGAAGAAATATTTGAATAGTTTATCAGCATTTTAAGCTAAACGTTCTGATCGGTTCTGATCTCATTGCTTCGACTTTTGTACTATGGGGGATAGTAGATTGACATAGGCTAGTGCTTTTGCTGTTCGTTGTGCCTACTCATCTTGTTGGCTAACTAAAAGTAAATGTGGACAGTTCTTACAATATCTTCAATTGGCACCTCGAAATTGGATAAGGATGTGTGCAGTTGTATCCCCAGCGTGTCTGTCTTCACTTGTAGCCTGTGAGAAAGACCGATCATGTGATAGAGCGCGCAGCACTCAAGGAGAAGCGCAAAATGGCCACTGTCTGAAAAAGGCATGGATTTTTTAGGGTGCATTACAGCCACACAAAGTGGATGGTGGCGTGAAATTCTGGGCATTATCAAGTGCTTGTCAAATTGTGAATGAGTGACGGATGTAGTGTGTACAGCCTGCGCAAAAAACAAAGCAGGGCTCATGCTTTTCAAGCAACCTTTTTCAAATCATTTTTAGTCGCATCATGCAGCCTTACAATGTATTAACAATCAAAACATATAGCCCAACGTTTGTAGAACAACTACAGTTACAATAATAACTCAAAATTAAACATATAGGACTACCTATTTTTGTTAAAACCTCTTAAGGATCCACTCCTTTTTTTTAAATTTCACCTAAAATGACATACTCAAATCTCACTGCCTGTAGCTCAGGACCTGAAGCAAGGATATGCATATTCTTGATACCATTTGAAAGGGAACACAGAATATAAAACATTATATCTGGTAAAAGATAATACAAAGAAAGAAAACATTACTTTTTTTTGTATTTTTTTGTACCATCTTTGAAATGCAAGACAAAGGCTATAATGTATTATTCCAGCCATGGACTTCTAAGCAAATCTTGTCTGCTAAATGAACTAGTGTAGCCCACAGCCATTTGGCAAAGCCAAATCATGACCTAACATAAGGACAACTCAGAGTATGCTATTCTGTTCTTCTGAAATTGACTACATTTTTGACTACATGTCTAAAATAGATCATGGATTTATTGTGACGGTGTAGGCTATATTACATGGATTTATTAAGCTTTTTTAAATGTAGATGTTCCAAAGGTCTGCATCAGTGGCTTGTAGGCTATATGTGTAAGCCAGGAGATGCTAAATGTGTTTGTTAATTAGCGGTCAATTACCCTGAAACTGACAGTTATTTGCTTCCCCACAGCATGATGCTGCCACCACCATGCTTGGTTTGGTGGTGCCAGGTTTCCTCCAGACGTGACGATTGGTGGCAGCACCAAATAGTTTAATCTTGGTTTTATCAGACCAGATAATCTTGTTTCTCATGGTCTGAGAGTCTTTTAGCTGCCTTTTGGCAAACTCCCAAGTGGGCTGTCATGTGCCTTTTACCGAGGAGTGGCTTTTACTGAGGAGTTGCCACTCTACCATAAAGGCCTGATTGGTGGAGTGCTGCAGAGATGGTTGTCCTTCTGGAAGGTTCTCACATCACCACAGAGGAGCTCTGTCAGAGTGACAATCGGGTTATTGGTTACCTCTCTGACCAAGGCTCTTCTCCCCTGATTGTTCAGTTTGGCTGCGGGGCCAGCTCAAGGAGGTCTTGGTGGTTCCAAACTTCTTACATTTAAGAATGATGGAGGTCACTGTGTTCTTGGGGACAGGCAATGCTGCAGAAATGTTTTGGTACTCTTCCCCAGACCTGTGCTTCGAGACAATCCTGTCTCCAAATGCAGTCAGTCATCCATGTTTATTTCGTTACGGTATTTATTTTTCCAAGATCTATTGGTTTAAGGTTGATCAAAGTAGATATAATTGGAAGTGAATGCTTTGGGATGGCAACGGACAGCTTCCTTTGCTACAGAAGGTGGTTTAATTAGGTCACTGAATCTTTTTTATTGATTCTGATTGAGCATTGATTCTGCTGCCAATCACACAACATGTAAGTGCCTTTATTGTAAGCCGTGCGTGCGTCTATTGAGGCTCTCTGGAGTCTCCTCATATCCACTGAAACCTCACCACTCTCCCTGTCCTCCACAGGAGCGTCTCTTGCTGTCCATCCTGCCCAAGCATATAGCAGACGAGATGTTGCAGGACATGAAGAAGAAAGAAGCCAGTCAGACTGGACAGAAAGAGATGCAGCAGTTCAACACCATGTACATGTATCGCCACGAAAACGTCAGGTACGACACAGTGGCCAGACTCTCTATGTGCAATCTATAGACCTATGGCTAGGAGAGCATAACTTATAGAGTACACTGTGTTCTATAATAAAGAGGCAGGATATCTAAAAGGATGACGTGATGACAGCATGTATCCCCTTTCTCCTGCAGTATTTTGTTTGCAGACATTGTGGGATTCACTCAGCTGTCATCATCATGCAGTGCCCATGAGCTGGTCAAGCTCCTCAATGAACTGTTTGCCCGCTTTGACAAGCTGGCTGCCGTGAGTCACACACACACACCCACAGACAAATATATTACTTACTGACAAAAAAAATGTATATTGGTGGATTAATTTATAGATTAAAGTAAATTTACATGAGTAGTCACATCATTTCACGTGTGTGTGTGTTTCTGTGCAGAAATACCACCAGTTGAGAATAAAGATCCTGGGCGACTGTTACTACTGCATCTGTGGCCTGCCAGACTACAGAGAGGACCACGCTGCCTGCTCCATCATGATGGGCCTGGCCATGGTGGAGGCCATTTCGTGAGTACCACCCAATGGCAATGTGGACTGTAGAAACTGTAGAGTGGTTTGTGGTATAGGGCTGCATGTCAAAGGACATCCTATTCACTCACTTATGATCAAAGATAATATACTACTGTAGAACCTATTACTTTCATGTGCTAAAAACTGGTCTGACATCTACAGACATCTACTGGATAAATGGTGAGAAAATAATACGCAATTTAATATTTTCTACCAAGGTTTGATGAGCTTTTAAGTCCAAACCTTTCAGTTTTCCGAATGAACTCCGTTTCAGACATGTTCACATCTCAGAGGTCCTTCTGTACTTGTGGTGAATAGGGTGTCACTTGAGATTTGCACATAGAGTAGGAATAATGTGATGTGCTGGAGGCAAAACGAATGGTAGCGGAAAGACTGGCTAGGGTGGTTCTTCTTGGCTCTGTGTCATGGTGACTGTGTTGTCCTGTAGGTATGTTCGTGAGAAGACCGGGACAGATGTGGACATGCGTGTGGGGGTACACACTGGCACTGTCCTGGGGGGCGTCCTGGGACAGAAGCGGTGGCAGTATGACGTCTGGTCCACTGACGTCACCGTGGCCAATAAGATGGAGGCGGGAGGAATACCGGGGTAAGAAGGAACTGGTTTAAACCCCTCTAAGTTATTACATTTCCCTAACTCTATTTACAGATATTTACTACAACTTTAGATGATGCGCAGGCAAGATTGACCTGCCTCATGCACTCATATTTGTCTAATGTGTTTGTGCCCAATACAAACACTTTATACCTATTGCTAGCAATAAGTCATGAATTATGAAGTCGGTAAAGAAATGTTGATGTACTGAATATCAATTAAGCGGGTGACAGCAGGAATTATTCAAAGTTTGCAATAGGGAGGGCATAGGGTCAGCCCCCACCCGTTCTGCCATTGATAGACCAGGCTCTCTGACCTCTAGCCTATAACCCCTGACCTTTGCGGCAGGCGTGTGCACATCTCCCAGGCCACCATGGAGTGTCTGCATGGGGAGTTTGATATGGAGCCGGGGAACGGGGGCGACCGCTGTGAGTACCTGAAGGAGAGGGGCATCGACTCCTACCTGGTGGTGGTGCCCAAGGGCCCCCTGGGAAAGAACGGCATCAACGGGGTGGTGAGTATTGCCTCAGCACCTAGTTTTATTCAACCTTTATTCTTACAGGTTCATCTTACTGAGATAAAACCTCGGTAAAACTTTATTTTATAACCAGGTAGTACTTACTAAGAAATAACTTTTGTCTTTAACTTTGATACCAGTCTCCAATTTTGTTGAATTCTTTGAGGTAATTACCAGCGTAGTTTCCTAGTTAATACCATGAAAATACCAGGTAAGTAACGGTTTACAACAGGCTGTAAAAGAAAGCGTAACAAAATGTCAATATATGTTTTTCTCCAGATTCCTCCTGTCAACACACCACAGTCACTGTAACACACCTCACATTCTTTCTCTTCTCTCCCTTTTTCTCTCCTCCTTCCTGTCTCTTCGTTTCCTATCAGAAGTTGTCTGTGATGTCGTCCAATGGGAACTCTCCATTGTTGATCAACACCACTGAGTGTAATGGGAGTGTCCACACAGCCTGCACCACACCCGACGACCCAGAGGAGCTGGACACACGGGTAACGTATGACCTTTACTGTAACCCCTAACACACAGGTGTGCACAAGTGCTACAAGTGCACAGTGTGTGCAGGCCTTTTGTTCCAGGATTAGTACACTTATTCAAATGATTAACTAATCATTGTCTTATATTTAGACCTCGATTTGTTTATTCAATCAAAGAGTCAATCACCACCTTCCGGAGACACCTGAAACCCCATCTCTTTAAGGAATACTTAGGATAGGATAAAGTAATCCTTCTCACCCCCCTTAAAATATTTAGATGCACTATTGTAAAGTGGCTGTTCCACTGGATGTCATAAGGTGAATGCACCAATTTGTAAGTCGCTCTGGATAAGAGCGTCTGCTAAATGACTTAAATGTAATGTAAATATTCAGGGGTGTTATAGCGCTGGGCTAGTACAAAAACCTCCAAATGCTTTGGCTGTCTCCAAGACAGGAGTTGCTCCAAAGTGTGCTACCTTCTCTACTTCAAACCAGAATGAAGAGTGGCTCCACCCAGATTCTCCACCCTTCTCATTAAGTGTGCATTTGCACACTCCCCATCATGGATCTAAAAGCATTGAATTGGTGTAAGTATTGGCTGGAGAGAGCTTCGACCATTGTTCAATCCATGAGAGGGAGTGTGCACTTGCACTTTTTAGAAGAAGTGTGGAGAATCGGGGTGCATCCAGTGAGTGGTGTAATGACAGACCAGGAATGCCACCTTCTTGTGACCCCAGGTGGTGAACCCATCGTTTCCCAACCCTCGGCGGAGGCTAAGACTGCGGGACCTGGCCGAGAGGGTGATTGATGCCCAAGAGAACGAACAGGAGCTCAACAAACTGCTCAATGAGGCACTGCTGGAGAGAGAGACCGTACAAGCGTGAGTAGACCGAGAGGGAGGGTGTGTGTGGGGTTTCAAAATTCCAGGAACTTTAAATAAATTCCCTGGTTTTCCTGAAATCCTGGTTGGAGGATTCTGGATTTCATGCTTATTCCCTCCTGATTTCGGGAATCCCCCAAACAGGAATTTATTTAAAATTCCCTTAATTTTGCCAGCCTTTGTATATCTATGAATGTGTGTGAGTGAGGGTAGCAGAGGGTGTGTGAGTGAGCCTTGTGCAGCCAGATATGCATCCTCTGTTATGTGAGCAGACAGACTGTGTGAACCCTCCCTCTCTACCCTGTCAGTCTGAAGGGGAAACGCACCAACCGTCTGTCCCTACGCTTTGTGGACCCTGAGCTGGAGACCCGCTACTCCGTAGAAAAGGAGAAGCAGAGCGGAGCTGCCTTCAGCTGCTCCTGTGTAGTGCTCCTGTTCACTGCAGCCATGGAGGTCCTCATAGACCCTCGGTGAGTTTACCTAATCTCCCGTTCTCTCTCTCTCTCTCTCTCTCTCTCTCTCTCTCTCTCTCTCTCTCTCTCTCTCTCTCTCTCTCTCTCTCTCTCTCTCTCTCTCTCTCTCTCTCTCTCTCTCTCTCTCTCTCTCTCTCTCTCTCTCTCTCTCTCTCTCTCTCTCTCTCTCATGTTCTGTGTGTTCTTGCGGTTGACAGGATGATAGCAAACTACGTGACCCTAGCTGTGGGAGAGGTCCTGCTGCTCGTCCTAACTGTCTGCTCTCTGGCGGCCATCTTCCCTCGAGTGAGTGCCCCTTCCCCCCGCTCCACTATCACACTTTGCTCGACATCCAACCAGAGAGCAGCTAGCCTTTCAGAGCTAGCAACAGTTAACCCACAGCCAAATCCGAAGTTATCATAGAACATTTGCCGCAACATAAGAAATATGTAATAATATATAATAATAATATATGCCATTTAGCAGACGCTTTTATCCAAAGCGACTTACAGTCATGTGTGCATACATTCTACGTATGGGTGGTCCCGGGGATCGAACCCACTACCCTGGCGTTTCAAGCGCCATGCTCTACCAACTGAGCTACACAGGACCGAACCTGTAGATATGAAGATATTTGTTGTGGTATACTCTTGAGTAAAAAAATAACGTAGTTGTGATAGTGGATCAGCATACCGTAGTTAAATAACTTTTTAAATGTGCTAAGCATCTCATGATGCTGTGCATTTGATGTGTACAGACACTCCCAAATGTTACGTAAGCTGAATGTGGTAAAGAATGTGTATAATCAGCAACCCATACGTTCGTTCTTTTGTCACGCATCAGCACTTTTGATCAAACCTCATGAGCCAGGTCATGGAAAGTCAAATTTATTGACTTCTACAGACAGTTATGTAGCTACCACTATCGACTGCTCCTATCACCCTAACAGCAACACTCCTCCCCCATCCCCACACTGCCCACAAGGGTTTTGAACCTGGTGCACGGTGCACTCTATCTGTGCACCGTGTGCAATGCAGACACACAGTCACACACACACATGCATACAGTGCATTCGGAAAAGTATTCAGACTTTTTCCACATTTTGTTACGTTACAGCCTTATTCTAAAATAGATTAAATAGTTTTTCCCCCCTCATCAGTCTACACACGACACCCCATAATGACAAAGCAAAAACAGGTTTGGAGACTTGTCCCGAAGCCACTCATGCATTGCCTTGGCTGTGTGCTTAAGGTCCTTGTCCTGTTGGGGGGGAACTTTCACACTCTGGAGCAGGTTTTCATCAAGGATCTCTCTCTAAATATAATAATAATAATAATATATGCCATTTAGCAGACGCTTTTATCCAAAGCGACTTACAGTCATGTGTGCATACATTCTACGATAACAACATTAGACCATTAGACCATAACAACATTAGACCATAACAACATTAGACCATTAGATCATAACAACATTAGATCATAACAACATTAGATCATAACAACATTAGACCATTAGACCATAACAACATTAGACCATAACAACATTAGACCATAACAACATTAGACCATTAGATCATAACAACATTAGACCATAACAAGATTAGACCATAACAACATTAGACCATAACAACATTAGACCATTAGATCATAACAACATTAGACCATTAGACCATAACAACATTAGACCATTAGATCATAACAACATTAGACAATTAGATCATAACAACATTAGATCGTAACAACATTAGATCATAACAGCATTAGACCATTAGATCATAACAGCATTAGACCATTAGACCATAACAACATTAGACCATAACAACATTAGACCATTAGACCATAACAACATTAGACCATAACAACATTAGACCATAACAACATTAGACCATAACAACATTAGACCAACATTAGACTCTACTTTGCTCCATTCATCTTTCCCTCGATCCTGACTAGTCTCCCAGTCCCTGCCAATGAAAAACATCCCACAGCATGATGCTGCCACCACCATGCTTCACCGTAGGGATGGTGCCAGGTTTCCTCCAATTTGTAAGTCGCTCTGGATAAGAGCGTCTGCTAAATGACTTAAATGTAAATGTATGTGACGCTTGGCATTCAGGCCAAAGAGTTCAATTTTGGTTTCATCAGACCAGAGAATCTTGCTTCTCATGATCTGAGTCTTTTAGTTACCTTTTAGGAAACTACAAGCGGGCTGTCGGGCCTTTTTACTGATTGGTGGAGTGCTGCAGAGATAATTGTTCTTCTGGAAGAACTTTGTTCTTCTGGAAGAACTCTGGAGCTCTGTCAGAGTGACAATCGGGTTCTTGGTCATCTCCCTGACCGAGACCCTTCTCCCCCGATTGCTTAGTTGCTCAGGGAGGTCAGCTCAAGAAAGAGTCTTGGTGGTTCCAAATTTCTTCCATTTAACCACAGGTGGAATTCAATCAAGTTGTAGAAACATATCAAGGATGATCAATGGAAACAGGATGCACCTGAGCTCAATTTTGTATCTCATAGCAAAAGGTCTGAATATTTATGTAAATTAGCTCCTGAGTGACGCAGCGGTCTAAGGCACTGCATCTGTCCTAGAGGTGTTCGATCCCGGGCTGTATCACAACCGGCCATGATCGAGAGTCCCATAGGGCGACTCACAATTGGCCCAGCATCGTCTGGCCTAGGGGAGGGTTTGGAGTAGATTGATGAGGAAAAAAATATAATTGTATCAATTTTAGAATAAGGCTGTAAGGTAACAATGTGTAAAAAGGGAAGGGGTCTGAATACTTCCCAAATGCACCATACACACATAAACAAACAGAGTAACAACTATTATATCAAGGGTGAAATGCATGTCCATGTCAACATGTCTGAGCCTGTCCCGGTACAATGTCAACCACACGAACACCAGAAACCACACACACTCACACACACACTTTACCCCAGAGCGTATAAGCAAGAGCTTTTAGTGCTACATAAGAAATGCTTTTACTTGAGGCTGTATGGGCCAGATTATTGTTCAGCTGCCGTAGAGAATGTACTGTACCCAATGAGATCAGATTTAACCATTGGAGATCTGAGTCCCCTCGCGTGACGGTAGTTCCAATCCAGTGACTATTCTTTATCTATGGAAACAGATACAGCACTGGGTAGTCGTATACTGTTCTGCCACTAACATGAAAGACACTATAGTACAGATGTAGGATCTTAATTTGAACACTCAAGTTTTTATTTTATTTAACTAGTCAGTTAAAAACAAATTCTTATTTACAATGACGGCCTACTGTTGCAGGACAACTTTCCTGCCATGCAGGAAATGTACAACTTGTAGTGTGTTTGAGGTTTAGAAAGGCTTCTGAAGTTTACCACTTTGACATTTCAGACTTGAATTTCCCTTATGAGAAATGTATCAGCCCCTACAAAAATGTCCAGTAGTCATAATCCACATAATCCACACTTCCTGTTGCTGCAGGATTATTTTCCTGCTGTAGCAAACTGGTGCAAATGAATATCCTTCATCTGTACAAACTCACTAGGAGAAATACCCTGACCGCTACTATGGTTTCAGTCTGACGATGCGTTTGAAATCTGAACATGATTACGATGACGATTACAATTGCATTACTTTGTTGGTTATAGCGAGCAAAGACGACCGTCACCATCAATCATAGTTTAAAATGTTTTTAATGTTCCGCTATTTAATGTTCCGCTATTGTCGTAAAAGAGTGTTGTATTGATGTGGTTCTGAGTAATGTTTTACAACGATGATAGATGGATAGATATTACTGGTAAGTTCACGTGACTGGTTAATGATGTTACTGTTGATGGCCAACATGTTATTTTCCCACCTAGGTTTTCCCTAAGAGGCTGGTGTCTTTCTCCACATGGATTGACCACACCCGCTGGGCACGGAATACATGGGCCATGGCAGCAATCTTCATCCTCACCATGGCCGACATTGTGGACATGGTGAGAAATCGCTAGTCCAGTAGAAGAAATCACAACACTGGCTTTCTGGTGTTGGAATTATGCAGTAGCATGCCAACACACAAGCCTTTCTCATGCCAACACACAAGCCTTTCTCATAAAGCTGGGTTTGACTTAAGGGTACATTTTTGGTATTGACTTGCACGCATACCGTCCATATGCAACGGCACGCGTTGCAGTTAAATGTTTTAAATTCATAATAAAGCAACAAGATGGGAGTGAAATCAAGGGGTAAGCTTGGAGGAAGCACTAGAAATCGATCTTGCGTAATAATAATAATAATAATAATAATAATAATAATAATATAATGATAATAATAATAATATAATAATAATAATAATAATGTGTGGTCCTTCTGTAGCTCAGTTGGTAGAGCATGGTGCTTGTAACGCCAGGGTAGTGGGTTCGATCCCCGGGACCACCCATACGTAGAATGTATGCACACATGACTGTAAGTCGCTTTGGATAAAAGCGTCTGCTAAATGGCATATATTATTATTATTGATCTTGCGTTGACATTTGGCCTCTATCCCCTCTCTGTCCACGCCGTGTAGCTGAGCTGTCCCCGTCCCTCTGGAAACGCCACAATGGCTCCTCCTTCCTCTGTTGTCCAATCCGGGGCAGAGGGCTGTCTGGACAACCCCAAGTACTACAGCTACATCGCCGTGTTGGCACTCATGGCGACCACCATGCTGGTACAGGTCAGCCACATGGTCAAGGTCACACTCATGCTCCTCATCACCATAGCGACGGGCATCGTCAACATCTACAGCTGGAGGGACATATTTGACCGCTACGATATGGCCCGCTTCCAGGACTACAGGTGGATGTGGTTGTGGTGTTATATGCTGTAGAACAGGTGTGGGTGGTGGTCATCAGTTTATGGATGTGTGGTCATCATTTCATTTCAATTAGTAAAAATGGAATTGGAATTGAAATTGACCGCAACTCTTGAGTGTCATGTTTAGTGTGATTATTGTTGTTCTGTAAACAATGTGAGCATGCTTGTGATTTCTGAGGATCTCTGTGCTCTGTTTCTTTAGGTCTTACCTGGTTCCCTCCAAATATGCCATGACTATCATGATCTTCATCATGATGATCAGCTTCTACTACTTTTCTCGACATGTAAGTTACCACGGCAGAAGTCAACTAGTTATATACCTTCCAAGTCGTCACCACCTTCTCTATTCTCCACATGTTCTGCTTCTCCTCCTTTCTTGTTGACCTCTCCATCTCTATTTGAACCTCTTTCCTGTCTCCTACCACCATGTCCCTGACTTTAGGTGGAGAAGCTAGCACGTACTCTGTTCTTGTGGAAGATTGAGGTCCATGAGCAGAAGGAGAAGGTGTATGAGATGAGGCGCTGGAACGAGGCGCTGGTCACTAACATGCTGCCAGAGCACGTAGCACGCCACTTCCTGGGCTCCAAGAAAAGGGACGAGGTGAGACAACTTCACTACTGTACATACAGTACCTGGTTCCCCCTTCATGTCATCCAAGAAGTTATACTTTTCAGTCATCTGTCCATAGAACATTCTTCCAAGAGTCTTGATGATCTTCCAGGTATGTTTTGTCAAACTTTAGTCAACTTTTTGGACGACATGGGCCCCATTATGTCTGGCAAAAACCAAGCACTGCATTCCACAGTAAGAACCTCATACCAACGGTCAAGCATGGTGGTGGTAGTGTGATGGTTTGGGGACATATCCAATTTGTTTTGTTATTTGTAAACTCAGGTTTCCTTAATCTAATATTAGGTTTTGGTTGAAGATCTGATAACATTCAGTATAAAGAATATGCAAAAATATAGAAAAACCCAGGGCTCAAAATTTAAAATTTTAATTGGTGACACTGAAAATATATTTTTTAATCGATTGAAATATAGCCTACTGTATGTTGGGCCTTGAAGTATGCTATCTACTTCTGAAGCACATGTTGTGCCCTTGAAACTAATATGGTAACCTGTAAATGCATTTAGGAGTATATGCGACCAAAATTGTCACACTTTATAGCCATGACCGTAGCTACCATGTAGCTACAATGTAAATACGAGGGATGTGACGGTAACGGAATTTTGTATGAAGGTTATTAGTCAGCCAAATAGACATGTTCACTGTTAGAACCGTTCTAATAGCAAAACAATTAGAATACATGTACAAAACATGAGTCTACACTGAGTGTACAAAACATTAGGAACCCCTTCCTAATATTGAGTTGCACCAACTTTTGCCTCAGAACAGCCTGGACTCTACAAGGTGTCGAAAGTGTTCCACAGATGCTGGCCCAAGTTGACTCCAATGCTTCCCACAGTTGTGTGAAGTTGGCTGGATGTCCTTTGGGTTTTGCACTATTCTTGATTTCACACTGTTGAGTGTGGAAAAAACCCAGCAGTGTTGCAGTTCTTGACATACTCAAACCGGTGAGCCTGGCACCTACTACAAATACCCTGTTCAAAGGCACTTTAAATATTTTGTCTTGCCCGTTCACCCTCTGAATGGCACACATACACAATCCATGTCTCAAGGCTCAATCCTTATTTAACCTGTCTCCTACTGGAGACATCAATAATGGATCATAGCTTTCATCTGGATTCACCTGGTCAGTCTGTCATGGAAAGAGCAGGTGATGCAGCACTCCATCACTCTCCTTCTTGGTCAAATAGCCCTTACACAGCCTGGAGGTGTGTTGGGTCATTGTCCTGTTGAAAAACAAGTGATAGTACCACTAAGCGCAACCCAGATGGGATGACGTACCGCTGCAGAATTCTGGGGTAGCCATGCTGGTTAAGTGTGTCTTGAATTCTAAATAAATCACTGACAGTGTCACCAGAAAAGCAACCCCACACCTCCTCTTCCATGCCTCAAGGTGGGAACCACACATGAGCAGATCATCCGTTCACCTACTCTGCATCTCACAAAGACTCGGCGGCTGGAGTCAAAAATCTAATTTGGAGTCTTCAGACCAAAGGATGATTTGCACTGGTCTAAATGTCCATTTCTTGTGTTTCTTGGCCCAAGCAAATCTCTTTTTATTATTGTTGTCTTTTAGTAATAGTTTCTTTGACCACGGAGGCCTGATTCACACAGTCTCCTCTGAACAGTTGATGTTGAGATGTGTCTGTTACATTTATTTGGGCTAGTTTGAGAAACCGATGCCTCAGAAGTCCTCAACTGGCAGCTTCATTAAATAGTACCCGCAAAACACCAGTCTCAACGTCAACAGTAAAGAGATGACTCCGGGATGCTGACCTTCTAGAGTTCCTCTGTCCAGTGTATGTGTTCTTCTGCCCATCTTAATATTTTCTTTTTTATTGGCCAGTCTGAGATATGGCTTTTTCTTTGCAACTCTGCCTAGAAGGCCAGCATCCCGGAGTCGCCTCTTCACTGTTGACGCTGAGACTCGTGTTTTGCGGGTACTATTTAATGAAGCTGCCAGTTGAGGACTTGTGAGGCGTCTGTTTCTCAAACTAGACACTAATGTACTTGTCCTCTTGCTCAGTTTTGCACCAGGACCTCCCACTCTTTCGGTTAGAGGCCGTTTGTGCTGTTCTGTGAAGGAAGTAGTACACAGCGTTGTACGAGATCTTCTGTTTTTTTGCAATTTCTCGCATGGAATAGCCTTAATTTCTCAGAACAAGAATAGACTGACGAGTTTCAGAAGAAAGTTATTTTTTTTCTGGCTATTTTGAGCCTGTAATCAAATGCTGTTGCTCCAGATACTCAACTACTCTAACGAAGGCCAGTTTTATTGCTTCTTTAATCAGGACAACAGTTTGCAGCTGTGCTAACATAATTGTAAAAGGGTTTTCTAATAATAAATTAACCTTTTAAAATGATAAACTTGGATTAGCTAACACAACATGCCATTGGAACACAGGAGTGATGGTTGCTGATAATGGGCCTCTGTACGCCTATGTAGATGATAAAAAATCTGCCGTTTCCAGCTACAATAGTCATTTACAACATTAATAATGTCTACACTGATTTCTGATCAATTTGATGTTATTTTAGTGGATAAAAAGATTGCTTTTCTTTCAAAAACAAGGACATTTCTAAGTGACCCAAACTTTTGAATGGTAGTGTGTATATACAGTGCCTTGCGAAAGTATTCGGCCCCCTTGAACTTTGCGACCTTTTGCCACATTTCAGGCTTCAAACATAAAGATATAAAACTGTATTTTTTTGTGAAGAATCAACAACAAGTGGGACACAATCATGAAGTGGAACGACATTTATTGGATATTTCAAACTTTTTTAACAAATCAAAAACTGAAAAATTGGGCGTGCAAAATTATTCAGCCCCCTTAAGTTAATACTTTGTAGCGCCACCTTTTGCTGCGATTACAGCTGTAAGTCGCTTGGGGTATGTCTCTATCAGTTTTGCATATCGAGAGACTGACATTTTTTCCCATTCCTCCTTGCAAAACAGCTCGAGCTCAGTGAGGTTGGATGGAGAGCATTTGTGAACAGCAGTTTTCAGTTCTTTCCACAGATTCTCGATTGGATTCAGGTCTGGACTTTGACTTGGCCATTCTAACACCTGGATATGTTTATTTTTGAACCATTCCATTGTAGATTTTGCTTTATGTTTTGGATCATTGTCTTGTTGGAAGACAAATCTCCGTCCCAGTCTCAGGTCTTTTGCAGACTCCATCAGGTTTTCTTCCAGAATGGTCCTGTATTTGGCTCCATCCATCTTCCCATCAATTTTAACCATCTTCCCTGTCCCTGCTGAAGAAAAGCAGGCCCCAACCATGATGCTGCCACCACCATGTTTAACAGTGGGGATGGTGTGTTCAGGGTGATGAGCTGTGTTGCTTTTATGCCAAA
This sequence comes from Oncorhynchus gorbuscha, assembly GCF_021184085.1. Taxonomy (NCBI): domain Eukaryota; kingdom Metazoa; phylum Chordata; class Actinopteri; order Salmoniformes; family Salmonidae; genus Oncorhynchus; species Oncorhynchus gorbuscha. The sequence goes on along the minus strand of NC_060191.1, from coordinate 30,712,929 downwards.
CATAACGTTTTGCATTGTTGCCAAAAAGTTCAATTTTGGTTTCATCTGACCAGAGCACCTTCTTCCACATGTTTGGTGTGTCTCCCAGATGGCTTGTGGCAAACTTTAAATAACACTTTTTATGGATATCTTTAAGAAATGGCTTTCTTCTTGCCACTCTTCCATAAAGGCCAGATTTGTGCAATATACGACTGATTGTTGTCCTATGGACAGAGTCTCCTACCTCAGCTGTAGATCTCTGCAGTTCATCCAGAGTGATCATGGGCCTCTTGGCTGCATCTCTGATCAGTCTTCTCCTTGTATGAGCTGAATGTTTAGAGGGACGGCCAGGTCTTGGTAGATTTGCCGTGGTCTGATACTCCTTCCATTTCAATATTACCGCTTGCACAGTGCTCATTGGGATGTTTAAAGCTTGGGAAATCTTTTTGTATCCAAATCCGGCTTTAAACTTCTTCACAACAGTATCTCGGACCTGCCTGGTGTGTTCCTTGTTCTTCATGATGCTCTCTGCACTTTTAACAGACCTCTGAGACTATCACAGTGCAGGTGCATTTATACGGAGACTTGATTACACACAAGTGGATTGTATTTATCATCATTAGTTATTTAGATCAACATTGGATCATTCAGAGATCCTCACTGAACTTCCGGAGAGAGTTTGCTGCACTGAAAGTAAAGGGGCTGAATACTTTTGCACGCCCAATTTTTCCGTTTTTGATTTGTTAAAAAAGTTTGAAAAATCCAATAAATGTCGTTCCACTTCATGATTGTGTGCCACTTGTTGTTGATTCTTCACAAAAAAATACAGTTTTATATCTTTATGTTTGAAGCCTGAAATGTGGCAAAAGGTCGCAAAGTTCAAGGGGGCCGAATACTTTCGCAAGGCACTGTATATATATATATTTTATTTTTACAGATATGACAGTTCTTTAATTGTCATGACGGTCTTCATCCATAACCATTGTTTATATGGTAATTGTGCCAGCCCTAGTAAATACATTCGTTTTAAGGCAGTCAATGTGAAGTGGGACCAATACATGTATAGTTGAGAAAGTGGTATCAGCCATGGTCACTGTGTGCGGTGATGTTACCATGTTATCACAGTGGTAAGGTTTGTTCAGCTGTTGCAAAGTTTACACCTGGAGTTATGCTCTTGACTTATCTATGTCTGTACATCTGTTAATCTGAAATATATATATATATACCCCTTCCAGGAGCTGTACAGCCAGTCATATGATGAGATTGGGGTGATGTTCGCCTCCATCCCCAACTTCTCGGACTTCTACACAGAGGAGAGCATCAACAATGGGGGGATTGAGTGCCTCAGGTTCCTCAACGAAATAATCTCCGATTTTGACAGTGTAAGAAGCTCATGAATGCATCATTTCCACTTGTGACTTGTAACAGTCATGCAAATGTTGAAACTAGCTTGCTATGACAATGGAAGTACTGTATGTTATTGCTCCCTATTCCCGAGGCATGTATAGGAATTAAAGATGCTGCCTAATACTTTGAGTCTTGACCTTTCAACCCGTGACCTTTAACCTCTGACAGCTCCTGGACGAGTCTCAGTTCCGCTGCATCACCAAAATCAAAACCATTGGCAGCACCTACATGGCAGCGTCAGGAGTCACTCCCGACGTCAGCAACGGCTACGCCTGTCTGAAGGTTAGCTCATTACCATGGTCAACAGCCACTGTGTCTGGGTCAGAGGCTTAAGCTAGCCGTGTAAACTATATCATGTATGACATAGTCATGTGAACTCCTATAGCTAAACAGCAGAGTTCCTGATGAACTCAGTCTTGGGTATCTTATACTGTTTGTGGTAGCAGGTCAGCTCTTGTGATCAAGAGCTTTGGGACTGACCTTTTACATAGGATATGTTAATTTTATGGGTGATGATGATCGTAGTGGTGGTGATGATCAAATGAATTCACTTGAAACTTGATGATGAAGATGGTTATGATATAGAGGGCTCTGTTGTGCAGAAAGAGGAGCTGACTGACAGAGAGCGCTGGCAGCATTTGGCAGATCTGGCTGACTTTGCTCTGGCCATGAAGGTCTCGCTCATGAACATCAACTACCAGTCCTTCAACAACTTTATGCTACGCATAGGTCAGTGCTAACTTTTCAGCCATATATTTTAAGGTGAGAGAAGAATGGAGAGTGTGTCCTAGTTGTGTACAGCATGCATATCATGTATCCCATACTTCCTCCTCTCCACAGGTTTGAATAAAGGGGGGGTTCTGGCAGGAGTGATTGGTGCCCGGAAGCCTCACTATGACATCTGGGGAAACACTGTGAATGTGGCCAGTCGCATGGAGTCCACAGGGGTCATGGGTAACATCCAGGTAAGGCCTCTCCATAACAGGGTGCGATAAGATGCAGGATGGGATAAGTATTGAGGTGACAACCAAACAATCAGTTATAGCTGTAGCGCATTGGCCCGTAAGGTCGTTGATGTACCTGGTTTCTGGTGAGGACTGAGCAGGAGCACTTGATAGCCTACAATGATTGATACATTGCAGTCGCCTGCAAGATCTCGAAACCACATACAGCAATCTGATACCTGACTGCGCAGTCGATGATGTGGCATGCAACCATTGGTTGACTGCAATGTAGTCGGCCTGGAATTGTTGTTTCCCAGATGGCTATAATAACACAAGAATAATCCTACTTTGTTTGATTACTATTTAGATCTTGGGGTTTGACATCAGGGAATAGTTTTAAGTGGATTACCAAATCTGGGTAGAAAACACATGTTGGATGGATTCATCACCTACAATTTGATGTGATTCTACTGCCCCCAGGTGGTGGAAGATTGTTACCACATCTTGAATGAGTATGGATTCCGTTTTGTGAGGAGGGGACCTATCTTTGTGAAGGGGAAAGGAGAGCTGCTTACCTACTTTCTGAAGGGTAGAGAAAAACAGGGCTCCTTCATCAACGGCTCCTCGGTCACCCTGCCACACCAAGTGGTGGACAACTCCTGACCTGCGTGTCAATGCTCACAGAAACACACACGCATAATCAGAAATATACATTGTAATGTATAAGTGAGATCTGAATTCATGCTTATACCAACACTCTTTCAGAATTGCAAAGTATGTCAGAGGATATGGACATCTTGCAAAGAAAGAAGATTTGTCCTGCCTCCCCCACCCTGCCTGTTCAAATACTTTTTTTGCAAACTACAAAGCTTTTGAAAATAGTGCTCAGCTATTTGCACCACAGACTTATGAACATATATCACGGTACTGTATAGTCACACATAGTTACACACAGTCTTAGACAAACACTCATATTCAGAAACACAGTCTGACAAACACACATTCATGTACTCACTGCAATGCCATCCTTACGACGCGCTCGAGCCAGATGCATCATGGCTGTTGGACTAAATGCCTCATTTTGAATACTTTCCCCCTTTTACAAAATACTTATATTTGGAAAAGAATGGATTTCATTGTGTTTGTTACAGTATCTCCAAACTGCTTGGAGATGACGATGACCTGAGATAAGATGGTAGAGGTGTGTGTGTGTGTGTGTGTGTGTGTGTGTGTGTGTGTGTGTGTGTGTGTGTGTGTGTGTGTGTGTGTGTGTGTGTGTGTGTGTGTGTGTGTGTGTGTGTGTGTGTGTGTGTGTGTGTGTGTGTGTGTGTGTGTGTGTGCTGAATAAGCCTGCAGTGAAAGTATTCTTTCTCACTTTTTTCTGATCCGGAATCAAGTAACATGCCATGCCCTTTTTCTGTTAGCTATGAATTTGGAACACATGCCTTCTATGTTCTCCCCCCCATCACTTCTTTACGGCATCTGAGTCTATGCTGACAGTGGGCACAGAACCCAGGTGTGAGTCCTCAGGTGTGAAATTGGCGACAGGTTGAATGTTTTTGTGTTTTTTTAGAGGCATTGCAGGTGTGCGCATGCACGTTGACAAGCAAGAGTGATTCATGGTATTTTAGAGTTTGTGGTCACCAGGTCTTTGTGAGTAGCTGACACCTGTGGTCATGGGTATTCCGGTGGGTAGAAATGCAGTGCTCTGAAAAAAGTATTTGCCCCCTTTAGGATTTTCTCTGTTTTTACATGTTTTTGATACTGAATTAGCAGATCTTCAACTAAAACCTTATATTAGATAAAGGGAACCTGAGTTTACAAAAAATATATATTTATTTATTTATTTAATCAACAATGTTATGCAACACCCAATTCCCCTGTGTGAAAAAGGTATTGACCCCTTACACTCAATAACTGGTTGTGCCACCTTTAGCTGCAATGTCTGCAACCAAATGCTTCCTCTAGTTGTGGATCAGTCTCTCACGTCGCTGTGGAAGAATTTTGGCCCACTCTTGCATGCAGAACTTCTTTAACTCAGCAACATTTATGGGTTTTCAAGCAAGAACTGCTCCTTTCATGTCCTGCCACAACATCTCAATTGGGATTAGGTCTAGACTTTGACTAGGCCGTTCCCAAACTTCAATTTTGTTGCTTTTTAGTAATTTTAAAGTAAACTTGACTTTGGGATTAAAGCTGGCTTACGTTTGCCAGAAAACACCTGTAAGATCATCAAGGCTCAATGGAAGAATGTTCTATGAACAGATGAGTCAAGTGTATAACTTTTTGGAAGACATGGGTCCCATTAGGCCTGACACTGCATTCCACGGTAAGAACCTTGTACCAATAGTCAAGCATGGTGGTGGTAGTCTGATGGTTTGGGGATGCTTTGCTGCCTCAGGACCTGGATGACTTGCCTTAATAGAAGGAACCATAAATTGTGCTCTGTATCAAATAAAAGGTTATTGGTCACATACGTATATATAGCGGATGTTGTTGTAATTGTAGGAAAATGCTTGCTGTATCAGTGAATTCTACAGGAGAATGTCAGGTTTTCTGTGATCTGAAGCGCAGCTGGGTCATGCAGCAAGACAATAATCCAAAACACACAATCAATGGCTAAAAAGCAACAAATTTGAAGTTTTGGAATTGCCTAGACAAAGTCCAGACATTTACATTTAAGTCATTTAGCAGACGCTCTTATCCAGAGCGACTTCCCAATTGAGATGTTGTGGCAGGACTTGAAATGAGCAGTTAATGCTTGAAAACCCACAAATGTCACTGAGTTAAAGCAGCTCTGCAGAGAAGAGTGGGCCAAAATTCCTCCACAGCAACGTGAGAGACTGAGCAACAACTAAAGGAAGCATTTGATTGGAGTCATTGCAGCTAAAGGTGAGTGTAAGGGGAAATTACTTTTTCACATGAGCATTGGGTGTTACATAACTATGTTTATGAAATCAATTAAATAGGTATGTAATTGTTGTGCTATTTGTTCACTCAGGTCCCCTTTATCTAATATTAGATTTTGGTTGAAGATCTGATAATATTCAGTATTTAAATTTAAAAAATGCAAAAGAATTAAGGGGGCAAATTAATTTTCCACGGCACTGTATGTTTGTTTGTTTGTATATATGTCAGGTGGATATGTGGACAGTATTGCAGGTGCGGGTGAGTTTCTTTTGCTCGTATTGTGTCCCCGTCAGTGTCTTTTCTCTGAAATTGGATGGAAGTGCAATAGTTTATTCTTCTACAACCCTCTGTCCTCGCTTGCCCCTTACACAAATTAAAACATTCCTGGCCCTTTTAATATTTTTATAACTAAGTTTAATTCATTCTGAGATTCTATTTACAGTGAAGGGATAAAGGACTAATGAGTCTCTAAGTTGTACATACAGTTTACTGTTCATTAACTTAATTTATTGCAGTTGTCAGGGACAGATTTCCTTTTTTTAAACCAATGTAAAAGTGCCAATGTTGAAGGAATGGCTTTGGTCCCTGTACATGTGGCCAAAATGCAGGTCTTTGCTGTTTCTCGATTTGTATTTTAAAGAACCTCAGGCTTGGGAATAAAATGGCACTTTGAATGGTCTGTAAACTATCTGTGTTTGAGTTGAAAGATAATTTATTAATGTATTTCATTTAAATTATTTGTCATTTTCAAGTGTATTGATTAAAAAAACTAAATTAAACCATGGTCCCTTATACTTTATTTAGTGTGTTTTGAGTAGGTCTGTTGTCTCCTCTTTGGATAGCATAAAGTTGTTGTATATGTTGAGAGTGTGACATCCGATCCATTTCATGCAGAAGTTGCAGAACCTAATGAACACAATATGTTGAAAAGACGTTTCAACCAATTTTGCTTGTTGAGAAGAGATCCCCCTTTTTGATGTAGCTTGAAAAAAAACTTGAAGTTGCAATTGCAGGTTTCCCCTTTAAGTTTTAGACTTTTAAATGAATGATATATAATCATTAAGTTATGCTACCTGGGGTGGCAGGTAGCCTAGTGGTTAGAGCATTGGGCCAGAATCCCTGTGCTGACCAGGTAAAAATATGTTGTTCTTCCCCTGAACAAGGCAGTTAACCAACTGTTCCCCATTAGGCCATCATTGTAAATAAGAATTTGTTCTTCACTGACTTGCCTAGTTAAATAAAGGTAAAAATGTTAAAAATATATACCCATTGATTATTGAAAAGAACAAGTCTCATGACCTTAGGTCAATTGTCGTACCCCACACAAACTGAAAATATAAACTCTAAACAATGTAATTTGAAACAAAAGCTGTAAAGCTTCAATTTAGTTAATTCTATAATTTTGACGTCATGGATGGTCAGCCCTTGCATCCATAGCTCTTGTCTATGAATTTGAGAGTGGTTGCATTTGGTTACAGTGGTTACAGCAGGACGGTCACTGTTATTGTTGGAACTGCAGATTCACCCTTTTATCGTAAACAAGTTGTAATTTTCCTAATAGAAAATGAATCAAAATATAAAAAGCTCTATTAACTTGTGAAACAAACAAAGTTCAGTATGAACTTCAAGTGGGCCACAAATGGACTACCCGGACACAAGGTCGTGTCGGAATTTCCGGTGACGTAATTGCGTCTCAATATCCATAATGAATCTGCAGCTGACTGGAGAGCAACAATAACAAGAGAAGCTCCGCGATAAAAACGTGTTATTGTCTCGTCTCTGACACCTTTGCCAGCATTCTGTCACCAACGCCCTTGGCGAATTAACTCTGGCCTCCGCTTCCTCCGACTCGGAAACCGGCGGAGTGTCGCCGCCACCGCGGAAGAAATACCGAGCTTCGGTGGTGGAGGGAGCAGGGGAGCTTGGGGCTGCAATTGGGTCAGCGGCCCTGTCAACAGTTTTGGGGATTTTAACTTTTCCCAATTCACCCATTGCTCCTGTCATTCGATTAAATCCGCACAGTGTAGCCCACATCTACATTAATAACATGCAGGCCAACGGGGCAGGACAGGGTCAAGATTCGGAGCTGTCCTGCCTAAACAACAGTGCGCAAAACGGAGAGCCGTCCTCCGCCGGGGGAGCTCACACTAACGTTAATGGACTATCCACAACAAACAATGGGAACTCTGTCAGTAACAACGTCGGTATCCCAGCCCCAGCAGCATCCAACAACGCCGTGTCTTCGGAAGCAAACTCCGTGAAAAAGAAGAAGCGTCTCTCTCAGTCAGAGGAAGATGTCATTAGACTTATAGGGCAACATTTACACGATTTAGGACTTAAGTAAGTAACGTTCGCTAACTTCCTAGCTAGCTGTCAGCTGATGCTAAATCGTGTCCTTCATTAATAAGCGCGAATAAAGCAAGTCGTCATGTTGACAGCGACTTAGTTCGGTGAGATAAAGAGTTTTGTAGAGGTCACATTGAATACAGCACGGGTCCTTTAGAAAATTGATGAAGGGAGAAAGATGGCCCACTATTGCACAGTTGTCTACCGGACGCTGTCTACCGTTAACTGTTACTTTGGGGTCCAGAAATGGGAGTTCATGAAATGACAAGAACATGGGAGTTTTCTCGTTACGTAGCCTAACACTTCCCTAAATCTTTAGCCATATATATATATATATATAGTATATACATACATACAGTATATAGGACCAAAAAAACAATACCGATTAATCGGCTGATTTATGTATATATATATATATATGTGTGTGTGTGTGTATGTATGTATGTATGTAGGTAATAATGACAATTACAACGATACTGAATGAGCAATGAACACTTATTTTAACTTAATATAATACACAAATATAATCAATTTAGTCTCCAATAAAAAATGAAACATGTTAAAGTTGGTTTAAATTATGCAAAAACAGTTTTGGAGAAGAAAGTAAAAGTGCATGTGCCATGTAAAAAGCTAGCGTCTAAGTTCCTTGCTCAGAACATGAGAACATATGAAAGCTGCTGGTTTCTTTTAACATGAGTATTCAATATTCCCAGTTAAGATGATTTAGGTTGTAGTTATTATAGGACTATTTCTCTCTATACCATTTGTATTTCATAAAACTTTGACTATTGGATGTTCTTATAGACACTATAATATTGCCAGCCTAATCTCGGGAGTTGATAGGCTTGAAGTCATAAACAGTGCTGTGATTCAAGCATTGCGAAGAGCTGCTGGAAAATGCAGGAAAGTGCTGTTTGAATGAATGCTTATGAGCCTGCTGCTGCCTACCACTGCCCAGTCAGACTGCTCTACCAAATATCAAATCATAGACTTAATTCTAATATAATAAACACACAGCAATACGAGCCTTGGGTCATTAATATGGTCAAATCCGGAGACTCATTTTGAAAACAAAATGTTTATTCTTTCAGTGAAATATGGAACGGTTCTGTATTTTTATCGAACGGGTGGCAACCCTAAGTCTAAATATTGCTGTTACATTGCACAACCTTCAATGTTAGGTCATAATTATGTAAAATTCTGGCAAATTAATTATGGTCTTTGTTGGGAAGAAATGGTCTTCACACAGTTCGCAACGAGCCAGGCGACCCAACTGCTGCATATACCGACTGCTTACACTGAACGCAAGAGAAGTGACACAATTTCAGGCATCGAATTGATTATATGCAATGCAGGACAAGCTAGTTAAATTGGTAATATCATCAACCATGTGTAGTTAACTAGTGATTATGTTTCGATGGATTGTTTTTTATAAGATAAGTTTAATGCTAGCTAGCAACTTACCATGGCTCCTTGCTGCCTGCACTCGCGTAACAGGTGGTCAGCCTGCCACGCAGTCTCCTCGTGGATTGCAATATAATCGGCCATAATCGGCGTCCAAAAATGCAGATGACTGATTGTTATGAAAACTTGAAATCGGCCCATTCCGGTTAATCGGTCGACATCTAATATATATATATATATATATTTTTTTTTTAAGTGTATGTAAAAATATGCTTACAATAACATTACTCTTGCGAGTTGCCAAGACCACGGAAACTGGAAAATCTTGTCCAGAATACATTGAGAATGTTTGGTTTCTTGATAGTATTTGCATGTCAGTCAAGCCACAAGATCACGTGAAATTGATCTGTTTTCATGAAGAATTTTGAAAATTGAACGGTCACCATATTTGCCTCCAACTTTAAAGATATGTCTACATATTTGATACAGCACAAGTCTAATTGTTTAGGACTTTGGCAAGTCATTGATGAAGATACAATGATCACCCTATCAGGCATTGTGATATTGTACTTGACCAAGTAATAAGTTAGTAGACATGATTCAAATTAATTATATCTTTATTGTTGAATTCCTCTACATAAAATAATGCTATTTGACATTTGAAAATACTTTGTATTTTTCCTTTGCACGTGTTTCCCCTTTCCTTCTCATCTACAGTCAGACAGTGGACCTGTTGATGCAGGAGTCTGGCTGCAGACTGGAGCATTCCTCTGCCACGAAGTTCTGCAACCATGTGGTGGAAGGAGAGTGGGACAAGGTAATGAAACCATTTGAGATGTTTTTATTTTTTAAGTCATCTAACTTTAGAGGTACACAAAACATCTATTCTACATATGGACTTATTTTATTCATTCCTCTCAAACGTTTTAAACAACAATTTCGCTTATTAAGTTGAAATGTACAGTAGTTAGAAAAAAATAAATAACCTGTGTCTATTTTTTGGGTTTGAATATAGGCTGAAAGTGACCTGAGTGAGCTGAAAGCATTGATGCATTCTCCAAGTGCTATTGTGGTAAGCCCACCAGTGTTACAGTTAGTGCTGAGTGATTGGTGTGTTTTGAGGTCGGTTTCGGTTCGATTATATATAAAATAAAATAATCACTGTTTTCAATGATTGTTTTTAACATTAAATGCACTGCATTATGTGGGTTGAATGCTGTAACAACACAGAGAATATATATATTTTTTATAAAAGTCCCATGATGGTAAGGACTGCCCATTACTGCTTATCACTTATTAACCATAATCTATTCACATTTAATAAAATATTTCAGTTTTTCTGTATGTTCCATTTTTTTTAGGCCTATTTGATCGCAATTATTTAATTCAACGTCATCTCTGTAGAGTTGACGCTTATGCTGTCTGACAAAATCACAATTTTAGTGGTTCTTCAGAGGAAATAAAGCATACTTTTATGACTGCTGAATACCAATTACCAATCTTAGATGATGTATTTTCACAAAGCAACTGCTCTCTATCCCTCTTGATTGCACGTTCTCTCTCGCGTTTGTCATTGTAGGTTATTACCATGTGTTCTGCACAAAACTGTGTAGAATATTGGCCTGTTGGAAACTCCCTACTACATTGCGCAGTTCGTGCTTGATCTGATTTATCTCTAGAGAAACTGCGCATTGCGCTCACAGAAAAAACCTGAATTCAAATAATTGAACTGACATCTTTCAATTAGTTGTTTAAAAAGCAAAAAATGACCAACATTTTGGTTAATCACTCAGCACTAGCTACAGTTGAATGCGGACAAGAGTAAAAGAGTAGGGTGTGTAGGCTACATTTTCCTCACAGACAACCGTTTTGATATGTTTTAAGATGTATGTGCTTAACTCATAATGCACTCATATTTGTACATGTCCTTTCCTCCCCTGCCCATCTTATTTTTTCCTCTACAGCGGATGAAGTTCCTGCTCCTGCAGCAGAAGTATCTGGAGTATCTGGAGGATGCCAAGGTCCTGGAGGCGCTGCAGGTCCTGAGAGCTGAGCTCACTCCCCTCAAGTACAACGCAGAGCGTATCCACATCCTGAGCGGGTAGCTACCTCTGATCACAGTCCTAATGCCCTACCCCACCCTAAAGGAATAGCCTAGATCACAGAGCTAAGCCTCTTTTGAAATTGAAACCGCTGTCACTTGTAGTTCCTTTTAAAACGGAGTTGATCCATGTCCATTGCAATGTGTGACAACTAACTATTCCATGAGTGAGAAGTGTTTTGTGTTGGAGTACAGCCAATCCTCGTTCAGTATGGGCGATGGTATGGGATTTGATTATAAACACATTTTTGACTACACTTTGAATTTTAGCTGATTTTGACTGAATAATGGGATTCTCTGTCTGTCTTCGGTGGTGCTGGGGGTGAGTCCTGCAGGCCAGCCTAATGCTGATGACATCTATTTCCAAGGTACCTGATGTGCAGCCATGCAGAAGACCTGAGAGCAAAGGCAGAGTGGGAGGGTAAAGGCACTGCCTCCCGCACTAAACTCCTGGACAAGTTACAGAGTGAGTGCCATCTTACACGCACACGTACACACCCACACATACACATCTCACACACACATTCCACACATGCACATCTCACACACACATCCCACACACACACATCCCACACATACACATCCCACACATACACATCTCACACATACACATCTCACACACCCACACATACACATCTCACATCCCAATTTGTAAGTCGCTCTGGATAAGAGCGTCTGCTAAATGACTTAAATGTAAATGTAAATCTCACACACACATCCCACACATACACGTCTCTCACACACACACCCACGCATACACATACACACCCACATACAGTGCCTTGCGAAAGTATTCGGCCCCCTTGAACTTTGAACTTTGCAACCTTTTGCCACATTTCAGGCTTCAAACATAAAGATATAAAACTGTATTTTTTTGTGAAGAATCAACAACAAGTGGGACACAATCATGAAGTGGAACGACATTTATTGGATTTTTCAAACTTTTTTAACAAATCAAAAACGGAAAAATTGGGCGTGCAAAATTATTCAGCCCCTTTACTTACAGTGCAGCAAACTCTCTCGAGAAGTTCAGTGAGGATCTCTGAATGATCCAATGTTGACCTAAATGACTAATGATGATAAATACAATCCACCTGTGTGTAATCAAGTTTCCGTATAAATGCACCTGCACTGTGATAGTCTCAGAGGTACGTTAAAAGCGCAGAGAGCATCATGAAGAACAAGGAACACACCAGGCAGGTCCGAGATACTGTTGTGAAGAAGTTTAAAGCCGGATTTGGATACAAAAAGATTTCCCAAGCTTTAAACATCCCAAGGAGCACTGTGCAAGCGATAATATTGAAATGGAAGGAGTATCAGACCACTGCAAATCTACCAAGACCTGGCCGTCCCTCTAAACTTTCAGCTCATACAAGGAGAAGACTGATCAGAGATGCAGCCAAGAGGCCCATGATCACTCTGGATGAACTGCAGAGATCTACAGCTGAGGTGGGAGACTCTGTCCATAGGACAACAATCAGTCGTATATTGCACAAATCTGGCCTTTATGGAAGAGTGGCAAGAAGAAAGCCATTTCTTAAATTGAACTTTTTGGCAACAATGCAAAACGTTATGTTTTGGCGTAAAAGCAACACAGCTCATCACCCTGAACACACCATCCACACTGTCAAACATGGTGGTGGCAGCATCATGGTTGGGGCCTGCTTTTCTTCAGCAGGGACAGGGAAGATGGTTAAAATTGATGGGAAGATGGATGGAGCCAAATACAGGACCATTCTGGAAGAAAACCTGATGGAGTCTGCAAAAGACCTGAGACTGGGACGGAGATTTGTCTTCCAACAAGACAATGATCCAAAACATAAAGCAAAATCTACAATGGGATGGTTCAAAAATAAACATATCCAGGTGTTAGAATGGCCAAGTCAAAGTCCAGACCTGAATCCAATCGAGAATCTGTGGAAAGAACTGAAAACTGCTGTTCACAAATGCTATCCATCCAACCTCACTGAGCTCGAGCTGTTTTGCAAGGAGGAATGGGAAAAAATGTCAGTCTCTCGATATGCAAAACTGATAGAGACATACCCCAAGCGACTTACAGCTGTAATCGCAGCAAAAGGTGGCGCTACAAAGTATTAACTTTAAGGGGGCTGAATAATTTTGCACGCCCAATTTTTCAGTTTTTAATTTGTTTAAAAAGTTTGAAATATCCAATAAATGCCGTTCCACTTCAATGATTGTGTCCCACAGTTTTATATCTTTGTTTGAAGCCTGAAATGTGGCAACGGGTCGCAAAGTTCAAGGGGGCCGAATATTTTCGCACGGCACTGTATACACACCCACACATACACATCTCTCACACACACACACATCCTGACATACCACATCCTCACATTCAGCCTACCCCCCAGTTTTGTTTAAGATGAGTACACCTTTATTATCAAATGAATTCCTCTTGTTGGGTTCGGAGAATATGAAATATACTTAATTCATGTCACTGAGGGAGAGAGGGAAATGTATAACGTATACATTCTGTCCGGATATGTTATTGTTAGCCATCAGGGATCCTATGGGAGGAGAAAAGACAGTCTGGTATGAGTCGAAATGACACCCGTGAGTGAGTGAGCACTTTGGGATAGAGGTCAGGTCGAATGAAGTGAAGAAGAACAGATATCACTACGGTTCTGTCTAGCAACAGAGATGCATTGGCTGTTCAGATGTGTAGGAGGAGATAGGAGAAAGGGTTAAATATCAGTGCTTGTGTGAATATGTCTTTTGTCTTATGCAGCTGTATCGGCCCAATGGGTGAATAAACTTGGTTTGTGCTTTATTAAGCGTCCGTGAGTTTTCATAGGTTCATGTGGAACCTAAAACTCCAGCTTTGACACAGAATTGATGGTCTTTAAACACAGATATTTTGTTTCTCTTCTTTTCCGAGTGACATTTTAAGGATAGAATCTCTTTTAAACAATTTATCACTCTCCCTCTCTCTTTGTTCCCCTCATTCCAATCGTATCACACTGTGCCTCATTCCCTCCTGTCTCCTGTCCTGCAGCGTACCTGCCTCCCTCTGTGATGCTGCCTCCGCGCCGGCTGCAGACCCTGCTGAGGCAGGCTGTGGAGCTGCAGAGAGAGCGCTGCCTCTACCACAACACCAAGCTGGACAGTGGCCTGGACTCTGTGTCCCTCCTCCTGGACCACGCCTGCAGCCGGTAAGGCTCTTCATTCTGTACTCTGTCTGTAGTTGTCTGTCCTTCCTGTGTTCATTCCCTTAATTTGGCCATTAAAATTGCCTTGCCTTGGACCTCAGCTGTAGTTGTAATGGTCTTACTTCCCAGTAATAGTTTGTCTTGTTTCTATTGTGGTTGTTATGTGATGATTGTATGGATTCAAATCAAATCAAATCAAATTTTATTTGTCACATACACATGGTTAGCAGATGTTAATGCGAGTGTAGCGAAATGCTTGTGCTTCTAGTTCCGACAATGCAGTGATAACCAACAAGTAATCTAACTAACAATTCCAAAACTACTGTCTTATACACAGTGTAAGGGGATAAGGAACATGTACATAAGGATATATGAATGAGTGATGGTACAGAGCAGCATACAGTAGATGGTATCGAGTACAGTATATACATATGAGATGAGTGTGTAGACAAAGTAAACAAAGTGGCATAGTTAAAGTGGCTAGTGATACATGTGTTACATAAGGATGCAGTCGATGTTGTAGAGTACAGTATATACATATGCATATGAGATGAATAATGTAGGGTAAGTAACATTATATAAGGTAGCATTGTTTAAAGTGGCTAGTGATATATTTACATCATTTCCCATCAATTCCCATTATTAAAATGGCTGGAGTTGGGTCAGTGTCAATGACAGTGTGTTGGCAGCAGCCACTCAATGTTAGTGGTGGCTATTTAACAGTCTGATGGCCTTGAGATAGAAGCTGTTTTTCAGTCTCTCGGTCCCAGCTTTGATGCACCTGTACTGACCTCGCCTTCTGGATGATAGCGGGGTGAACAGGCAGTGGTTCGGGTGGTTGATGTCCTTGATGATCTTTATGGCCTTCCTGTAACAACGGGTGGTGTAGGTGTCCTGGAGGGCAGGTAGTTTGCCCCCGGTGATGCGTTGTGCAGTCCTCACTACCCTCTGGAGAGCCTTACGGTTGAGGGCGGAGCAGTTGCCGTACCAGGCGGTGATACAGCCCGCCAGGATGCTCTCGATTGTGCATCTGTAGAAGTTTGTGAGTGCTTTTGGTGACAAGCCGAATTTCTTCAGCCTCCTGAGGTTGAATAGGCGCTGCTGCGCCTTCTTCACGACGCTGTCAGTGTGAGTGGACCAATTCAGTTTGTCTGTGATGTGTATGCCGAGGAACTTAAAACTAGCTACCCTCTCCACTACTGTTCCATCGATGTGGATAGGGGGGTGTTCCCTCTGCTGTTTCCTGAAGTCCACAATCATCTCCTTAGTTTTGTTGACGTTGAGTGTGAGGTTATTTTCCTGACACCACACTCCAAGGGCCCTCACCTCCTCCCTGTAGGCCGTCTCGTCGTTGTTGGTAATCAAGCCTACCACTGTTGTGTCGTCCGCAAACTTGATGATTGAGTTGGAGGCGTGCGTGGCCACGCAGTCGTGGGTGAACAGGCAGTACAGGAGAGGGCTCAGAACGCACCCTTGTGGGGCCCCCGTGTTGAGGATCAGCGGGGAGGAGATGTTGTTGCCTACCCTCACCACCTGGGGGCGGCCCGTCAGGAAGTCCAGTACCCAGTTGCACAGGGCGGGGTCGAGACCCAGGGTCTCGAGCTTGATGACGAGCTTGGAGGGTACTATGGTGTTGAATGCCGAGCTGTAGTCGATGAACAGCATTCTCACATAGGTATTCCTCTTGTCCAGGTGGGTTAGGGCAGTGTGCAGTGTGGTTGAGATTGCATCGTCTGTGGACCTATTTGGGCGGTAAGCAAATTGGAGTGGGTCTAGGGTGTCAGGTAGGGTGGAGGTGATATGGTCCTTGACTAGTCTCTCAAAGCACTTCATGATGACGGAAGTGAGTGCTACGGGGCGGTAGTCGTTTAGCTCAGTTACCTTAGCTTTCTTGGGAACAGGAACAATGGTGGCCCTCTTGAAGCATGTGGGAACAGCAGACTGGGATAGGGATTGATTGAATATGTCCGTAAACACACCGGCCAGCTGGTCTGCGCATGCTCGGAGGGCGCGGCTGGGGATGCCGTCTGGGCCTGCAGCCTTGCGAGGGTTAACACGTTTAAATGTCTTACTCACCTCGGCTGCAGTGAAGGAGAGACTGCATGTTTCCGTTGCAGGCCGTGTCAGTGGCACTGTATTGTCCTCAAAGCGGGCAAAAAGTTATTTAGTCTGCCTGGGAGCAAGACATCCTGGTCCGTGACTGGGCTGGATTTCATCTTGTAGTCCGTGATTGACTGTAGACCCTGCCACATGCCTCTTGTGTCTGAGCCATTGAATTGAGATTCCACTTTGTCTCTGTACTGACGCTTAGCTTGTTTGATAGCCTTACGGAGGGAATAGCTGCACTGTTTGTATTCAGTCATGTTGCCAGACACCTTGCCCTGATTAAAAGCAGTGGTTCGCGCTTTCAGTTTCACGCGAATGCTGCCATCAATCCACGGTTTCTGGTTAGGGAATGTTTTTATCGTTGCTATGGGAACGACATCTTCGACGCACGTTCTAATGAACTCGCACACCGAATCAGCGTATTCGTCAATATTCCCATCTGACGCAATACGAAACATGTCCCAGTCCACGTGATGGAAGCAGTCTTGGAGTGTAGAGTCAGCTTGGTCTGACCAGCGTTGGACAGACCTCAGCGTGGGAGCCTCTTGTTTTAATTTCTGTCTGTAGGCAGGGATCAGCAAAATGGAGTCGTGGTCAGCTTTTCCGAAAGGGGGGCGGGGCAGGGCCTTATATGCGTCGCGGAAGTTAGAGTAACAATGATCCAAGGTTTTACCACCCCTGGTTGCGCAATCGATTCACGCGCCATTAACTAACGTTCGTTTTCTGACATTCACATTTCCTAATGGAAGTGAAGTGCTTCATTTAAACCGATTCAAAAACCATAGCGCATTGCCACTATCTGCCCTGGATCCAAAAATGTTTATTAGCTATCCACGCTAGCTGGGTAGAACGTTCAGGGTGATAAGGTCTATTCCTGGAATTAACAAAACCTTATTATCTCCTATATGTCCTCTCTCCATGACGTCTGAGTGTTGTTATCTACAGGAAACAGTTCCCTTGTTACACCCAGCAGATCCTCACCGAACACTGCAATGAAGTGTGGTTCTGCAAGTTCTCCAATGACGGCACCAAACTCGCAACGGGATCCAAAGACACCACAGTCATCGTGTGGCATGTCAACACAGTAGGAGCCTTTCTCATTACAGACGAACCATGATCATGCTGATAAGTGTATCAGGTTTTAGTAAACAGAGCATAAGAGAGGGGGGTTTCAAAGGGGTGGTGGAGGCGGGAAGATGTGAACTTTGGGTGAAATTATTAGCTGAGGTGATAACTGTGCTGCTGATTGACAGGAGAGTCACCAGTTGAAACTGATGAAGACTCTTGAGGGCCACGCCTACGGTGTCTCATACCTGGCCTGGAGCCCTGATGACACTTACTTGATTGCCTGTGGCCCCGATGACTGCTCAGAGCTGTGGCTGTGGAACGTACAGGTAACGTTGGATTGACTTTTTTTATCCAGAATGCTTGTTGTTGGAAAGATCAAAAGTCCTCTACAAAGTCCTATTCCTCAATGATTGTGTTGTGGAGGTCATCTCTAATTTATAATTTACCCACATCTTACTCTCACCAGGATGGAAATGGTAGTTGTTATTGTCATGTTATTACTAGGCATTAAAAAAAAGTCCTCCCTGCTCACTCACCCATGTCTCTTGTCATTGGCCAGACGGGTGAGTTGCGGACAAAGATGAGCCAATCACACGAGGACAGTCTGACCAGTGTGGCCTGGAATCCAGACGGCAAGCGCTTCGTCACCGGAGGCCAGAGGGGCCAGTTCTACCAGTGTGTGAGTGTCTTCCATCAGGGTGTGACCTGTCTGTCCCAGCATAAGGGCAGATTGAGCTATTGTGTGTGTTGGACTAATCAGTGCATTGAGGTTGATATAACCTTATCCCCAGGATCTGGATGGTAACCTGCTGGACTCATGGGAAGGAGTAAGGGTTCAATGCCTGTGGTGCCTGGGTGACGCTCGGACCGTCCTGGCATCAGACACACACCAGCGTATCCGTGGTTACAACTTTGAGGACCTTACGGACAGAAACATGTAAGTTAGTCCCATCCGTTGTCATATCTAATCACAAGGCCCATCCTGTGCTTATACAAGTTCTGTCATTTTAATTTGTCTGTTTGTGATGCACTTCCACAGAGTCCAGGAGGACCATCCAATCATGTCTTTCACAGTTTCAAAGAACGGGAGGTTAGTTCTGCTGAATGTGGCTACTCAGGTGAGTGGTTTGGCTTTTCTTGGGTGGAGGGGGGTTGGTTCAGATTATGTTGAGCTGTCAGAGAGTGCACCGGTCTGTCTGTCTTGTAGGGTGTGCACCTGTGGGACCTACATGACCGGGTGCTGGTGAGGAAGTATCAGGGCGTGACACAGGGCTTCTACACCATCCACTCTTGCTTTGGAGGACACAACGAAGACTTCATCGCCAGTGGGAGTGAGGGTAAGGCCACGTCCCCTTCTAGTCGATCTCATCTGAGTCCAAATTATGCTTTGACATTACTTTCAGTACTATTTTGTAAACCTGTCAGTATAACAACACTAACTCACTCACACGTCAGGGCAGTTTATTAGCTCATGCAATGGAAAACGTTTGCAAAGGAAAATTAACGTTTTTTTTTTGGAAGGACAGGTAGTCCCTCCCTGTTTCAGCCTGTTTTCTTCCATTTGTTGCCTAATGAACATGGCCCAGGAAAAGGTAGAGGAGAATATGTAACACTCTCATTGTCTGGTTTATGCTGTGTGTCCATCTACAGATCACAAAGTGTACATCTGGCACAGGCGCAGTGAGCTGCCCATCGCAGAGTTGACAGGTCATACACGTACAGTGAACTGTGTGAGCTGGAATCCTGTAGTGCCCGGTCTCCTGGCCAGCGCCTCAGACGACGGCACCGTTCGAATCTGGGGGCCCGCCCCTTTCCTTGATGTCCAGGACGCTGAGGGGCTAAACGGTACAGATTTATTTGACTGGTCATCATACTTTAACTAGTGGTCGGGAGCCCTCTTTATATCTGACATTTTTATTTTACCTTTATTTAACCAGGCAAGTCAGTTAAGAACAAATTCTTATTTTCAATGACGGCCTAGGAACAGTGGGTTAACTGCCTGTTCAGGGGCAGAACGACAGATTTGTACCTCGGGGATTTGAACTTGCAACCTTTCGGTTACTAGTCCAACACTCTAACCACTAGTCTACCCTATGTTTTTAGGTTCAGTGTCTATTATTACCATAGCCTCTACACTGTAATTATGAGACAAAATGTGGTGTAAAAAGACCATTTGTAGGTTTTTAAGTCTATTGTGTGGGAGTGGACCAAGAAGAAAAAGTAATATATATGCAAATGCTCTGCTATAATGTATAGCATTGTTGGGAGATTTAGAAAGCCAATAGTCAATCAATCAACAAAGTAAAAAATATATTTATGTTTAACTTACAATATGTAGATCCTATAGGATTAGACGGGTTCAGATTTTATGTGAGCAGCACAGAAATCATGAGGGCGGTTTACGTCGATAGGTGGGATGGACTGAGAGTAGCTGAGGTATGGTTTTAAAAGCTCATGTTCTATAATAGTTATGACTGACAACGCAAGGTATAAGTACTATTCTATATAGATGTAATGTATATAAAAATATCAAATTATTTTATTCTTGCTATGTAACTACTGTAAAAAAATATATATGTTTGTAAAAAGTGTATGTAAAATGTGTGTAGACTGCATGTAACAACATTTTTTTTTTAAACTGTAAAAACAATGTTTATTTTTGTAGTCCGAAGAAGGGGATGGGCATAAATAAATGTTTAAAAAATAAACGATAAATGAAAATGCTCTTCTGTTTCTCTCTCTCCATGAAAGAATGTTGTAGCATGGACAGCTGATGGTGACCTTGGAGCAGAAGACACTACTTCTCGAATCCAGGAGAACAACACTAGACTCTAACAAATGAAGCAGAGAAACTATTGCATTTTGACAGCTGCTTTCTGGAGGTTTGACCCTGGGGCTGTGCTCCGGCGGCAGGTGATAATGTCACACACACACGGAGCTGTCAGACAAATCACAGAAGTTAACTGATTACCAAGCAGCCACCTTGACTGTGACATCCCACCTCCTCTTACCTGTCTCCCACCTCTTACCTGTGGCTCACAGTGTCTGATGTCTGCACCTCCTGTGTTCAGCCAGGCCCCATCCTCTTTTGTCTCGGAGCTAACCCCAGGACTGCCACCTTTCACCTGCCTCGTTGAGAGTTTATTATTTATTATTGATAATATTATTTATTGTCATGATTAGTACGTTGATATATATATAGAGAGGGCTGTAGTGGTGGAGAGTGATAAGGGTATATATAGTGCTGTGAAACTATCTGCTCCCTTTCTAATAGTCTCCTTTTGCTTATTGTTTTATACTGAATGCTATCAGATCTTCAACCAAAACTGAATATTAGATCAAGGGAACCTGAGTGAATAAATAACACAACCGTTACATACTTATTTTCATAAACAAAGTTGTGCAACACCCCTGTTTGAAAAAGTAATTGCCCACTTACACTCAGTAGCTGGTTGTGCCACCTTGACCTAGAATGACTCGAACCAAACGTTTCCTGTCGTTGTTAATTAGTCTCTCATGTCGCTGTGGAGGAATTTTGGCCCACTCTTCCATGTAGAACTCCTTTAACTCAGTGACATTTGTGGGTTTTCAAGCATGAAATGCTAGTTTCAAATCCTGCCACATCTCAATTGGGATTAGGTCTGGACTTTGACTTGGCCATTCCAAAACTTCAAATGTGTTGCTTTTTAGCCATTTTCATGTAGGCTTGATTGTGTGTTTTGGATCATGTCTTGCTGTGTGGCCCAGCTGGGTTTCCGCTTCAGCTCACGGAGGGATAGCCTGACAATCTCCTGTAGAATTCTGATACAGAGCGGAATTCATGGTTTGTTCTATTAAGGCAAGTCACCCAGGTCCTGAGGCAGCAAAGCATCCCCAAACCATCACACTACCACCATCATGCTTAAGGTTTTTATTGTGGAATGCAGTGTTTGGTTTTCATCAGGTGTTATTGGACCCATGTCTTCATAAAAGTTATACTTTTGAAAAGTCTGTCCATAGAACATTCTTCCTAGAGTCTTGAGGATAATCCAGGTACTTTGTTGGCAAACTTGAGTAAACCTTTTGGATGAGAAGGGTCCCATTATGTCCTGCGAATCCAAACACTGCATTCCACAGTAAGAAACTCATACCAACGGTCAAGCATGGTAGTGGTAGTGTGATGGGTTGGGGATGCTTTGCTGCCTCAGGATCTAGATTACTTCCCTTAATAGAAGGAACCATTAATTCTGCTCTGTATCAGAGTATGTATCAGGGTGAAAATTCCTCCACAGCAATGTGAGACTGATCAACAACTACAGGAAGCATTTGTGTGCAGTCATTGCAGCTAAAGGTGGCACAACCAGTTATGGAGTGTAAGGGGGCAATTGCTTTTTAACACAGGGGAATACTTTGTTAATAGAGTTTTCTTGTAAACTCTGAGTTCCCTTCATCTAATATTAGGTTTTGGTTGAACATTCACTATCAGAAATATGCAAAAGTAGAGAAAATCAAAAAGGGGGCAAATACTTTTCACAGCACTGTATATCTGTGTTGTTCTTCCAACAGGAAAGTCATTTTTTTATTGGTTTATTCATTGCTGCCTCTAATAAACGTCTCAACGTATATGAGATTGTGGTTTTCACACCCTGGACATAATTTACTTTCTTTTCTTTTTTTACCTCAAACTTTTAGCAATTTTTAAATGATAGGACTTACAGGCATTTTAACTGAATCGGATGGATATAAAATCCACAAATCTAAGTGAATCTTGGAGGTGCTTGTATGGTTATGATGATTACGTTTGTTTAGTGTTTTTTTAACACAGTAAAATATCATTTTAAATTGATGTAGCTTTGTTTCCCCGAATTGGTGAGATTAATGTGCATGTTGCTTAGGCCTCACTGCTGCCAGAAGAAACCATTTTGACCACCTGTGGTTCACAGTTCATAGCATTTGATTATATGGTGGCAATGCTCTTACTCTTCAATCTCCTTGCTAGACCTAGTGAAGCACGTGCTGAGGCTAACTTTCTAATGGGAACGTTTAGGAGGTTATAGTTGTGGAGAGGTTAGGTAGTGGGGGAAGGACTTGCTTAGACTTGCTGTTTGAACTGGGTTGTATCAGCAATGGGGTTGACTGGGTTTTCCTTGACTTTGATCTCATTTATGTGTACACCATTGTGCTGTTTTCATTTTACCTCCATTTCCCTCTTCTCTCCATGCCTCTCACTTGTTCCCTCGTCTTTGGCGCTTACGTTTTTGGTGTATCCACTGTTTTCTCTAGCTGTGGTGAAATTAGCATTTATTTGCTGCTTTGTTTGTTTTTCATTGTCCTGATTTGTTGTTTTCATTGTCCTGATTTGTTATGTGTTCATTACAGGCTGACATTCGTTTTTTTTTTATGGCTTTTGTGAATTTTGTTACTGTTGTTTTCTGTTTCATGTATCACTTCATCTCATATTCCCTGTACTATCATTAGCCTCTTCAACCATTTCATTTTCTATAAGTTAATTTATTTGACCACAATTAATCATGTATGTGTAATGCATTTGTACACAAGTGTCAGATAATGTACAAATTGTTCCTTTTGGACAGTCAAGCAAAATGAGCTTTTCTGATATAGTATGCGCTTTATATCTGTATATGTTATGGCATGTATAATGAGTGCAAGAACAGCATATAGGCTAAGCATTTTTCCGCGACACAGATCTCCCCTGCCCACAGGTCATTACAGCCACCACCAGCTTGTTCGGTTACAGAAGACTGATAGATTTAAAAGACACACCTCAGTACAGATCAAACAGTAAAACAATCACAGATGTGGTGTTCTAGGTTCAGCTTATGCAAGTTTTTGTTCTTTTGAGACTTACCTTATTTTGGGGCTTATTTCCCACTCCTTGCTGTTAACGCTTGACGAGGTGAGAAGCCATCGTTAGGTTTGTTTGTTAGCGGCCAGGTTCGGAAGAATCCATTTTGCATTTAAATGTGTTATTACAAAAAGTGATTGTACTGTTATGTAATGTTGTGTAGAAGATGTATGTATATTTTCAATAAAGCATTCAGGGTTTTAAGACTGTGTGACGTTAATGATTAGCAGCTTACGAAACACAGCCACAGAAATGATTATATTCTCAGAACATGCGTAAATCTCCCCAGGTTTTACTTTGTATTAGACCTACCTCAATACGGGTTGATACAATCTCACAAGAAAAAGACACCCAAGTGTTCTCTTTCAAGTATATTTATTTAAGAAACCCCACAAATTATTTTCAAAAGCAAAAATGAAACTTGACAGTCATTTTAGTTTGAGTTAAACAATCGGAAACACGCGCCCTTCCCCATGGAGTACATTTGGCTGGAACATGGTCATTCTCAAACTGTACAAATAAAGTGTTCACATTGACATACATAGTGATGTGTAATAAATGTGATTCTGTCATACAACTATCATACTATCATAAGGCTTTGATTCAATCTGAAGCGCGATACAAATTTAAAAGGCAATGTTCCCGCATTCGTGATAAATGCTGCATGTCAGCTCAATTGGAAATGGCCTTAAATGAAATTGCGCTTCAGCGCTATGGATTGAATCGAGCCCAAGGTTATATTGCCCATTGATACACAGTCAGAGTGATAAAACCATTTTCCAATCCAGCTGCATGTATTCCCCTGAGGACACTTTTTGTTTTATAATACCAATCAAATGTGCACCTTTCAGCAGTCAGGGGATGTCAGATATATAACTTATTGAAGTTGAGAGAGGCTGCAAGAAAATATAATAGAAATAGATCGCCAAAACGCAGGTTAGAATTCTGCAAAGGATATTCAATTCAAGGATTTTCCAGCATGTTGACAAGAGAAACACACAAAAAAATGGACAATCAAATATGGCATTCACCATGCTGCAAGAGGATGTTCTAGCTGTTGTGATTGGCTCTTGGCTGTAAATGCAAAATCGTATGCACCTGTACAATTGTCATGTTTTCCATCTGCCCAGAGAAGCAGTGCATGGACAGCATTGTTGGACACAGGCTGAACGAAAGAACACACACATACCCATGTGCACAAGCGAGCACGCACACAATTCCAGGGCAGTTATGAGAACACAGAAGGGAGGGGGAGGGTAAGGTCATGTGACTCCAGCTAAGCAGAGGACTGAGGACCAGGACATATTGAACACCACATACTGATTAGTTTGTGATTTGGCCAATTGGATTAAAACAGCCATGGGGATCTCAATCGTTGATCAGTGCCAGGATCATGCTGTGGAGGAGAAAGGAAGTGTGTGACAAGTGATGAAGTGACTATAAAACTAAACTTAAGCTCAGGCTAAACATCAAAGTTATCCTGTACTAAGCAATAAATGAAGAAGCAGTAAGATTAGCTACGTTAGTACTGTAACATATGACAGCGGCTAGCATATAGAATACCAGACAGGAAGGGCCAGTCTCTTACCTGTACAGGTAGATGAAGAAGCAGAGCAGGTGGAAGCCGAGTTTGATCATGGACTCTTTCATGTGAGACTTTAGTTGTCCCCGGTTGTGGATCTCAGTGGGGTCAAACACCCCCATGTTTCCCATGGGCACCTTCCAAACCCTGTCAGATAAACAATAGGTAGAGGAAAACTAACAACACTTGAGACAAAAGAACAACTGCTTGGGGTTGGCATATATCTCTAAGAGTTGGGGAGTTTGAAAAGGGCTTACATGGGCTAGGGTAGTTATAGTATTACTTGTGGGTGCTGGACTTCCTGCTGAGCAGGATGTAAATTTCAATAACGTCACTTCCTGGGGGAAGTTCAATAACCTCACTGATTTCTGGGGGAAGGCAGACACAGTGAGCCACCTAGTCCAGATTGGTGAAGAGATAGAGAATGTGGAGTTGTAGGTACCTGGGAACCATCATGGACAGCACACCCTCTGTTAATGCAACACTCAGAACATCATACACCTGCCATATAGAGAGTGTGCTGGCTTTCTGTTTCCTGGCCTGGTACGGTGGGCAGTCGGTGGCTAATAAGGGTGTCCTCAGGCGGACTGTGAACCTGGGGTTCAAGCTCTGCGGGCTGCAATGCAGGGGGCTTCCGAGCCACTATGATAAACAGGCAAGGGACAAGGCCAAGAGCATCATAGAGGAACCCACACACAATCTTGCCCAATGATTTGAGCTGCTGCCCTCCAGAAGGCGATTAAGCACTGTTCAGTAAGAATAGGAGGAAGGCAAGTTTCATTCCATTAGCCATCAGTCTGGTAAACAGTGGGACATAGGACAGACGCAGGCCCAATACACGGTCAGACAGTAGAATATGTGAAAATGGAAATGTGTGATTTGTATACTAACTTTCCAGTTTTCAGTACTGCATGTAATTTATTGTGTTGTGTTTGTATGCTGACGTCACAAAATGAATTGATTTTTTTTTAAAATAAAGTGTGTAAGGTTTACACACAGCCACTGATGACATCTCTGCCTGGACCCCCTCACTCCTCATACACAAAAGTGGCTTTACTGTTCACATAAGAAAAGAAGTTGCCGTTGATCATTAACATTCAGTTGTCATCTCAAACAGCGGGTACGGTGTATTTACCTGTACATGTTCCATGCGGCCACAGGCAGGTTGAGTAGGAAGACAAACCAGTGCAGCGAGACAAGCATCAGCACTGTTGCCAGGGCCTGGCCTACCAGCTCTGGTACAACCCACTGCAGATACACATTATGAAAAGTATATGAGCACAAGCATACAGGACACAACAGATAAAAAGACAACTGGAGACAACGGGCCACAGAAGTCCAATTTGTAAGTCGCTCTGGATAAGAGCGTCTGCTAAATGACTTAAATGTAAAAATGTAAATGTAAGTATAAGTCAGAAAGCTGAAAGTTACTAACTACATGTAGGGTAAATCCATTTGAATTCAGTAACTTTTTGACTGCACCTCTTTTGATTTAAATGAAACCTTCCATATATAGGCCTATTTAACCATTGTAGAAATGCTCAGAAAGTGACTTTTGGGACCTGAATTCCAAAACGAAATAAAGGTGCTCAAAGTTAACCCATTTTACATACCCCCCCCCAATACCACGTCGTCATCACTGGAAATGATAAACGGATGAGATTTATATCATTTAAAAGCTTACAAACAGGGTTGTCAAATTGTTTGATATTTTGTAGATTTATTTTTGTAATATCATTATTATTATTTTTTTTTCCTTTGTCAATTATCTTAAAACGCTATTCGCATATGCTGTAGCTTAGACCCTATTTGACAAGATTTTTGTGTTGTGTCATCGGTTAAGACACAACCTGCTCCCAAATAAAGGGTCGGTGTCATGTTTTGGCTGATAAATGTACACATATGGGAATAAAATTGAAACGTCAAATTTCAAATGGTACCACAAAGATGGTTGGAGGTCCACACATCAGCGAATGTTGACTGGAAAACCTGTTGTTTCAAACTATACTGTCAATCGTCCATAGGAAACCTATTGAAACCATAGAAATATAGATAATAGAATAGGCATAACTATTTACGTTGACAGTCGATGATGGTCATCTTTGTGGTAGTAATTAGAAGTTAAAATGTCAATTCAATTTAAATGTCAATAGTGTACCAGCTAAATTGCAGTGGCCTGAAGGGATAGTTCCATTCTATGAATTATATTTCTATGATTGAAATGACACCCAACCTGTATTCAAGAGCATGTTGTGTCTCAACCGATGGCGGGCACAACACAGAAACCTTAGATGATGTGAAATAGGATATATGAGAATATGAAAATATTTGCTCTTGATCCTTTACATTAAAAGCTTTTAAAAAATGACAATTTATATTCCATTTTTTTTCTCCAAGAAATAACATAGTTTGACAAAACTGTTTGTATGCTTTTAAATGATATTAAACTCCAACTATCTTTTCTAGTGAAGAAGACATGGATGTCTCATGGTATGGTGGGGTACGCAAAATTGGTAAACTGTTAGCATCTTTATCTCCTGAACCTTTTGGCAATCAGGTCCAAAAAGTCACTTTCTGACCACTTTTCCCATGGGCAAACATGTATGGAAAGTTTTGTTTAAATCAAAAAGGGATCCTGACAAAAAAGTGATTTCATTCAAATGGATTTAGGGATGGATTAACGTTTAGAGAATGGTTACCTGAAGGAAAATGGGGAGGGTCATGCTTTATCAATTTTAGTCATGGGGAGGGGTTAGTATTTTCTTAATCTAGTCCAGGGGAGGATTATGTAACTTGTAATACACTGCTCAAAAAAATAAAGGGAACACTTAAACAACACAATGTAACTCCAAGTCAATCACACTTCTGTGAAATCAAACTGTCCACTTAGGAAGCAACACTGATTGACAATACATTTCACATGCTGTTGTTCAAATGGAATAGACAACAGGTGGAAATTATAGGCAATTAGCAAGACACCCCCAATAAAGGACTGGTTCTGTAGGTGGTGACCAGAGACCACTTCTCAGTTCATATGCTTCCTGGCTGATGTTTTGGTCACTTTTGAATGCTGGTGGTGCTTTCACTCTAGTGGTAGCATGAGACGGAGTCTACAATCCACACAAGTGGCTCAGGTAGTGCAGCTCATCCAGGATGGCACATCAATGCGAGCTGTGGCAAGAAGGTTTGCTGTGTCTGTCAGTGTAGTGTCCAGAGCATGGAGGCGCTACCAGGAGACAGGCCAGTACATCAGGAGATGTGGAGGAGGCCGTAGGAGGGCAACAACCCAGCAGCAGGACCACTACCTCCGCCTTTGTGCAAGGAGGAGCAGGAGGCGCACTGCCAGAGCCCTGCAAAATGACCTCCAGCAGGCCACAAATGTGCATGTGTCTGCTCAAATGGTCAGAAACAGACTACAGGGCCCGACGTCCACAGGTGGGGGTTGTGCTTACTACAGCCCAACACCGTGCAGGACGTTTGGCATTTGCCAGAGAACACCAAGATTGGCAAATTCGCCACTTGTGCCCTGTGCTCTTCACAAATGAAAGCCGGTTCACACTGAGCACATGTGACAGACGTGACAGAGTCTGGAGACGCCGCGGAGGACGTTCTGCTGCTTGCAACATCCTCCAGCATGACCGGTTTGGCGGTGGGTCAGTCATGGTGTGGGGTGGCATTTCTTTGGGGGGCCGCACAGCCCTCCATGTGCTTGCCAGAGGTAGCCTGACTGCCAATTAGGTACCGAGATGAGATCCTCAGACCCCTTGTGAGACCATATGCTGGTGCAGTTGGCCCTGGGTTCCTCCTAATGCAAGACAATGCTAGACCTCATGTGGCTGGAGTGTGTCAGCAGTTCCTGCAAGAAGAAGGCATTGATGCTATGGACAGGCCCGCCCGTTCCCCAGACCTGAATCCAATTGAGCACATCTGGGACATCATGTCTCGCTCCATCCACCAACGCCATGTTGCACCACAAACTGTCCAGGAGTTGGCGGATGCTTTAGTCCAGATCTGGGAGGAGATCCCTCAGGAGACCATCCGCCACCTCATCAGGAGCATGCCCAGGCGTTGTAGGGAGGTCATACAGGCACGTGGAGGCCACACACACTACTGAGCCTCATTTTGACTTGTTTTAAAGGACATTACATCAAAGTTGGATCAGCCTGTAGTGTGGTTTTCCACTTTAATTTTGAGTGTGACTCCAAATCCAGACCTCCATGGGTTGATAAATTTGATTTCCATTGATAGTGTTAGTGTGATTTTGTTGTCAGCACATTCAGCTATGTAAAGAAAAAAGTATTTAATAAGAATATTTAATTCATTCAGATCTAGGATGTGTTATTTTAGTGTTCCCTTAAATTTTTTGAGCAGTGTAGATTGAAATGTCAATATTTCTGAGATTTAGAAGTCGTTGCTTATTAGGCTATATATCAATGTGTGTCCGATACCACCCCTCATCTCTGATTCTCCGCTGGGCAGTCAATATCAAGTGGGCTATTTAGCGTGGTCTCAATCAAACGATCCATAGCCTATCGGCTATGAAGTCCATGCTTGAGAAGCACAGAGCAAAGTTATATTTCTAAGATAGCTGCTGGGATGGTGTAAATGAAACTAGACTGCATTACACACTGCAATGGATAATCCAACCCTGAGCCCCGGCCTGCTCTGCTTTTGCTAATCAAAAATGTTTTTGTTTGCTGTCTAACCAATGGCTGTGCTGTGTAGGACTACAGTGGCAGTTCAGGAGAGTCAAAGTTGCTATCCACTTTGTGTGTTAATTAGTATTTTGGGTATAGGGGAGGGCTGATTTTCTTAAGCGTTCAGGGAGGGTTTAGGTGAAATAAATTTTACTGTAGGGAGGGCCAGCCATTTTCATTTCCGAGAGGTCCGATTTTCTCCATGTAACCCTTATTCTAAAGAAATAAATCATATTTCACTCCCTTAAACCTATACCAACATTAACAAAATATGAGGTTCTGTCTCATGTCTGCTCTGCACCCAGGTGCACAGCTTGTACTTATCATGAGTCCTATAGAGTACCACAGTATGAGTCATAATACCCATGGAATCAAGCGGTCGAACAGGGAAATGGTTCCAATAAATTTTCCACCATTGCTTTTTCCCCATTGGGAATTTCAGAAACACTTAAAATAATCAAAGCAATGTTTTTTTGTCACTTGTGCCAAATACAACAAGTGTAGTAGACCTTGCAGTGAAATGCTTACTAGCCAACAGGGCAAATTTTAAGTAAAAAATAGGTATTAGGTGAACAATAGATAAGTAAAGAAAATTAAATTTAAAAAACAACAGTAAAAATACATTGAAAAATAACAGTATCAAGGCTATATACAGGCACCGGTTAGTCAGGCTAATTGAGGTAGTATGCACATGTAGGTATGGTTAAAGTGACTATGCATATATGATAAACAGAGAGTAGCAGTAGCATAAAAGAGGGGTTGGCGGGTGGTGGGACACAATGCAGATAGTTCGGGTAGCCAATGTGCGGGCGCACCGGTTAGTCAGGCTAATTGAGGTAGTATGTACACGAATGTAAAGTTAAAGTGACTATGCATATATGATAAATAGAGAGTAGCCATGTAAAAGAGGGGTTGGGGGAGACACACACACACACACACACACACACACACACACACACACACACACACACACACACACACACACACACACACACACACACACACACACACACACACACACACACACACACACACACACACACACACACACACACACACAATGCAAATAGTCCCGGTAGCCATTTGATTACCTGTTCAGGAGTCTTACGGCTTGGGGGTAAAAGCTGTTGAGAAGCCTTTTGGTCCTAGACTTGGCGCTCCGGTACCGCTTGCCATGCGGTAGTAGAGAGAACAGTCTATGACTGGGATGGCTGGGGCCTTTGACAATTTTTAGGGCCTTCCTCTGACACCGCCTGGTGTAGAGATCCTGGATGGCAGGCAGCTTAGCCCCAGTGATGCACTGGGCCGTACGCACTACCCTCTGTAGTGCCTTGCGGTCGGAGGTCAAGCAGTTGCCGTCCAAGGCAGTGATGCTCTTGATGTTGCAGCTGTAGAACATTTTGAGGATATGAGGACCCGATGCAAAATCTTTTTAGTTTCCTGAGGGGGAATAGGCTTTGTCGTTCTCTTCACAACTGTCTTGGTGTGTTTGGACCATTCTAGTTTGTTGGTGATGTGGACACCAAGGAACTTGAAGCTCTCAACCTGCTCCACTACAGCCCCGTCGATGAGAATGGGGGCGTGAACGGTCCTCCTTTTCCTGTAGTCCACAATCATCTCCTTAGTCTTGGTTACGTTGAGGGATAGGTTATTATTCTTGCACCACACGGCCAGGTCTCTGACCTCCACCCTATAGGCAGTCTTGTTGTTGTCAGTGATCAGGCCTACCACTGTTGTATGGCCTGCAAACTTAATGACGGGGGTCTTCGACAATTAATGATGGTGTTGGAGTCATGCCTGGTCACACAGTCGTGGGTGAACAGGGAGTACAGGAGGGGACTGAGCAAGCACCCCTGAGGGGCTCCAGTGTTGAGGATCAGCGTGGCAGATGTGTTGCTACCTACCCTCACCACCTGGGGGCGGCCCGTCAGGGAGTCCAGGATCCAGTTGCAGAGGGAGGTATTTAGTCCCAGGGTCCTTAGCTTAGTGATGAGATTTGAGGGTACTATGGTGTTGAATGCTGAGCTGTAGTCAATGAATAGCACTCTCACATAGGTGTTCCTTTTGTCCAGGTGGGAAAGGGCAGTGTGGAGTGCAATAAAGTTTGCATCATCTGTGGATCTGTTTGGGTGGTATGCAAATTGAGTGGGTCTAGGGTTTCTGGGATAATAGTGTTGATGTGAGCCATTACCAGCCTTTCGAAGCACTTCATGGCTACGGACGTGAGTGCTACGGGTCTGTAGTCATTTAGGTGGGTTTCCTTAAGTGTTCTTGGGCACAGGAACTTGGTGGTCTGCTTGAAACATGTTGGTATTACAGACTCAATCAGGGACATGTTGAAAATGTCAGTGAAGACACCTGCCAGTTGGTCAGCCCGGAGCACACGTCCTGGTAATCCGTCTGGCCCCGCGGCCTTGTGATTGTTAACCTGTTTAAAGATCTTCCTCACAGCGGCTACGGAGAGCTTGATCAGTCGTCCGGGAACAGCTGATGCTCTCATGCATGCCTCATGCATGCATAAGGGCTGTGTTTCATGACTTTTATCAATATATTTGCCTGTATTTACCCACCAAAAATAAAATGCTAATTAGCTGCTGATGTGGCTATCATAAAGACCTACAAATGCAATGATGATCTGGACCGGACTGCTATTTTGATAAGTCACCTTGTCCGAGATAGATTTACATGGTTATCAAAACATCTTGACAGGGTAAGCCTACACGAAACCCAGCCCTTATTTGAAGTGTTTCTAAAAATCCCCTTCGGGAAAAATTAATGGTTGAAAACGATTGAAACCACTTTCCTGTTTGACAGGTTTTATGGGTATTATGACACCTCCACTGTGGGGCTCTATGGCACTCCACATCCCTTTTTGCAGTTGGAAATGTCCTGACCCTACCCAAATGGTCTGTCTAAACGTAAATACACTTCGCTTGCAATAGGATTTTGGAAATGTTTGGAACTTAATAAAAATGCTCCGCCATTTCCTGGTTGCTAAAATTCTACGTTAGCGTAATTTCAGTTTCTCACAAAACAAGCCAGTATAGTGTAGAGAATCATTGTAGCGTCTAAACTGCTGTGAAATATATTTTCCATAAGCAAAAATATTGTATTTTCATCTGTTTGAATGAACATGGTGTACAAAACCTAAAGTAAAGGCGCGACAACTAAATGTAACGGAAGCATAGGATGCGCACACACAACAGAGCTACCCTTTCTTAGACTTGCTTTCAATGAGAATGACAGGTCTATAACCAGTAGCCAAAAAGTTACATATTGCAGCTTTAACACAAAGGATACACTTACAGTACACAGTTTGGCAAAGTTACATCCTGCTGTGTAATTATTTTATTTTTTAAATACTCCAGACGGAATCGAATGTTCCAATTGAAGGGAGTTCGATTTAGCTCGCCCGGTTAACCCGTTCTGTGGTAAAAAAAAAAATGATTGCATTCGTTTTGACCACAGGCGGACTCCCGGATTTGTGGAGTGGGTAACAAGGTGGGATATCTCTCTTTATTAGCTGGGTGCTCTGCCAGCAATTACCTAAAACGAAGTCCCAATTTCAAGATCATTGGGAAACGGCGGCACACCAAAATGTGGCCCAGTGATGCTCGATTTACGATTCACAAGTGTATCTTTTGGTATTTGAAATATTATTTATCGCTAATGTGAAAGCTAAATCCCAGACGTTTTCAAAGCCTTATCGCAAACGAGATTGAATGTTTCTAACCGTTAAAACAGTGTCGGGATTATATAATTTACAGTGAGCCAGCGGTGGTCTACACCTTTAACCGAGAGCCCCAAAGGAAGGCTATGCCCCCTGGGTTCTCGAGAGCCAGCTAGCTGTGTGTGCATGCAAAAATATATATATATTTGAAAGATGACCCATGACAACTGTGCTTACTCTGTTTAACTTCGAACAGCAGGCTCGTGCATTGATGTAGTCACACTCTAGATCGGAGAGGGTAATTATCTATTCATGAAGTTAAGGTATGTAAAACTGTGGGCAGCGATGCATCAGGCTAGCTATACAGTAACAGTTTCTCTATATTCTTGAATGTCAGCTAACTCAAGCGAGGAAGCCATTGAATGTGTGAGAAACAAGGACTAACAGTCTAAGCGTACAGTAACCACTGAACTTTTGCTGGGGGAAAAACAAGCTGCAGATACCGCATCTAAAATATGTCAACACTGCTGTTTATCAAGACAGAGCAGCACGGATTGGATTGATCCGGATTGATGCCAACGTTAACTGGCACCGTCTGCCACAGACAGGTGCCCACAAAGCACGAGCGCTAAAAACGTATTGATCATAACAAAGCATACCAATGGTGATCCAGTACACAACGTATTAGCTAACGTTCAAGCAAAGGATACGAAGTACACAGCCAGAAAAATCAAAGCACAGCAGTCGACCAGCGATAGAATGAACACAGCCGCCTCCATCTTTCGTCTTCCGCATTCACTGCTATTTCCGGTTATTTTGAAAATAGGTGCAAATTGTTAGTTAGCTTTTACCTATGCTGCCACCTCTCGTACTGTAGTAGATAGTACAAACTACCGCCCATGAGACAGACCTACAGTATAATACAAATAAAAATAGCCTACAGTACAAAGCATAGCCTGCAGTGAACTACATGTAGTTCAACTAGCACCGCAAGTTTAAGACCATATGCTATACTCCTTCTTTTACGTCTGGTCTTAACAAGAGATGGGTCACCGTTGTTTGATACTGGTTTCCTTTATTTATTTGGCGTGGCCTATGGCCAAATAGTAACCTGTGTTGAGTCTGGTTAATAAACTGGGAATTCGTAAACGCAATCCATTAGTTCATTTAGGATCTAGCCAGGTCATGACAATATTTTTACTGACCAGAATATGACTATTTTTCTGACCACCATACGAGCAGTTGGTCATAATTGTGACCTCTATATTATGTCCTATGTTATGCAGCCAACTGGTCACAGTTAAAATCTCATCATAACCTGGTAACGACCACCTGACTACAGCTTGTGACCTACACAAAAGGGTTCTTCAGCTGTCCACGTAGAACCCTCTGTGGAAAGGGTTCTACCTGGAACCAAAAAGGGTTCTTCAAAGGGTTCTCCTATGAGGACAGCCGAATAAACCTTTAAGGTTCTAGATAACACCTTTTTTTAAAGAGTGTACTGTAAAATGTATTGCTGAGGATAAAGTTGGATATTGAAAACATTGTTCATTACATTTCTATTTGTTTCCATAGTCAGCAATTAAAGTTAATCTGCAACATATTCTTACATTTTAAACAGATCAAGCAATGGCAAAAATAAATCTAAATCACAATTTTTTGCACATCGGCATACAGTAATTGTTTCATAATTCACCCACAGACATTACGTGCATAGAAAGACTGGGACACAGAGTATATATATAAAGGCCAATTGTATTATTTGATTAATGATTAATAAGCATGGTTTGATGGGGTAAGAGCCTCATCAAGGTCCTCTGAGCACAGAAGGCGATCTGGAGCGTAGTGGCTCTCTTGAAGAGTCGTGTGATGAGTCAGATCTATAGTGAAGAGAATCAGCACATTACATCTGTATCAATTTTGTATTTTAAAAGAAAACTAGAAAAGGACAATCTTGAAGAAACTTTGTGGACTCAGTTGCCTATAGGTACAGTGCCTTGCGAAAGTATTCAGCCCCCTTGAACTTTGCGACCTTTTGCCACATTTCAGGCTTCAAACATAAAGATATAAAACTGTATTTTTTTGTGAAGAATCAACAACAAGTGGGACATAATCATCAAGTGGAACGACACTGGACTTTGACTTAGCCATTCTAACACCTGGATATGTTTATTTTTGAACCATTCCATTGTAGATTTTGCTTTATGTTTTGGATCATTGTCTTGTTGGAAGACAAATCTCCGTCCCAGTCTCAGGTCTTTTGCAGACTCCATCAGGTTTTCTTCCAGAATGGTCCTGTATTTGGCTCCATCCATCTTCCCAACAATTTTAACCATCTTCCCTGTCCCTGCTGAAGAAAAGCAGGCCCAAACCATGATGCTGCCACCACCATGTTTGACAGTGGGGATGGTGTGTTCAGGGTGATGAGCTGTGTTGCTTTTACGCCAAACATAACGTTTTGCATTGTTGCCAAAAAGTTCAATTTTGGTTTCATCTGACCAGAGCACCTTCTTCCACATGTTTGGTGTGTCTCCCAGGTGGCTTATGGCAAACTTTAAACAACACTTTTTATGGATATCTTTAAGAAATGGCTTTCTTCTTGCCACTCTTCCATAAAGGCCAGATTTGTGCAATATACGACTGATTGTTGTCCTATGGACAGAGTCTCCCACCTCAGCTGTAGATCTCTGCAATTCATCCAGAGTGATCATGGGCCTCTTGACTGCATCTCTGATCAGTCTTCTCCTTGTATGAGCTGAAAGTTTAGAGGGACGGCCAGGTCTTGGTAGATTTGCAGTGGTCTGATCCTTCCATTTCAATATTATCGCTTGCACAGTGCTCCTTTGGATGTTTAAAGCTTGGGAAATAATTTTGTATCGAAATCCGGCTTTAAACTTCTTCACAACCTGCCTGAAGTACCTGCCTGGTGTGTTCCTTGTTCTTCATGATGCTCTCTGCACTTTTAATGGACCTCTGAGACTATCACGGTGCAGGTGCATTTATACGGAGACTTGATTACACACAGGTGGATTGTATTTATCATCATTAGTCATTTAGGTCAACATTGGATCATTCAGAGATCCTCACTGAACTTCTGGAGAGAGTTTGCTGCACTGAAAGTAAAGGGGCTGAATAATTTTATATAAACTCAGCACAAAAATAAATGTCCCCTTTTCAGGACCCTGTCTTTCAAAGATAATTCGTAAAAATCCATATAACTTCACAGATCTTCATTGTAAAGTGTTTAAACACTGTTTCCCATGCTTGTTCAATGAACCATAAACAATTAATGAACATGCACCAGTGGAACGGTCGTTAAGACACTAACAGCTTAGGCAATTAAAGTCACAGTTATGAAAACTTAGGACACTGAAGAGGCCTTTCTACTGACTCTGAAAAACACCAAAAGAAAGATGCCCAGGGTCCCTGCTCATCTGCGTGAACATGCCTTAGGCATGCTGTAAGGAGGCATGAGGACTACAGATGTGGCCAAATAAATTGCAATGTCCGTATAGTGAGACGCCTAAGACAGCGCTACAGGGAGACAGGACGGACAGCTGATCGTCCTCGCTGTGGCAGACCATGTGTAACAACATCTGCACAGGATCGGTACATCCAAACATCACACCTGTGGGACAGGTAAAGGATGGCAACAACAACTGCCCGAGTTACACTAGGAATGCACAATCCCTCCATCAGTACTCAGACTGTCCGCAATAGACTGAGAGAGGCTGGATTGAGAGCTTGTAGGCCTGTTGTAAGGCAGGTCCTCACCAGACATCACCGGCAACAACATCGCCTATGGGCAAAAACCCACCGTCGCTGGACCAGACAGGACTGGCAAAAAGTGCTCTTCACTGACGAGTCGTGTTTTTGTTTTTGATGGTCGGATTCATTTTTATTGTCAAAGGAATGAGCGTTACACCGTGCGTTACTCTGGAGCAGGATCGATATGGAGGTGGAGGGTCCGTCGTGGTCTGGGGCGGTGTGTCACAGCATCATCGGATTGAGCCTGTTGTCATTGCAGGCAATCTCAACGCTGTGCGTGACAGGGAAGACATCTTCCTCCCTCATGTGGTACCCTTCCTGTAGGCTCATCATGACATGACCCTCCAGCATGACAATTCCACCAGCCATACTGTTAATTATGTGAGTGATTTCCTGCAAGACAGGAATGTCAGTGTTCTGCCATGGCCAGCGAAGAGACCGGATCTCAATCCCATTGAGCATGTCTGGGACCAAGAGGGTGAGGGCTAGGGCCATTCCCACTAGAAATGTCTGGGAACTTGCAGGTGCCTTGGTGGAAGAGTGGGGTAACATCTCACAGCAAGAACTGACAAATCTGGTGCAGTCCATGAGGAGGAGATGCACTGCAGTACTTAATGCAGCTGGTGGCTTCACCAGATTCTGACTGTTACTTTTGATTTTGACCCCCCCCATTTGTTCAGGGACACATTATTTCATTTCTGTTAGTCACATGTCTGTGGAACTTGTTCAGTTTATGTCTCAGTTTTTGAATCTTGTTATGTTCATACAAGTATTTACACATGTTAAGTTTGCTGAAAATAAACGCAGTTGGCAGTGAGAGGACGTTTCTTTTTTTGCCGAGTTAACATATTTACATTTAAGTCATTTAGCAGACGCTCTTATCCAGAGCGACTTACAAATTGGTGCATTCACATAAATTCACACAAATTCACACAATCAACATATCCTAAATATATATCCTAAATATAGTTTCGGCTTTGTGAACAAGGAAAGACAGAGTTTGCTCTCTGAAAGGTTTCTTCAGTCGTTGCCCGTATATTGGTCTCAAAACACTGGCTGGCCACGCAATCTTTCTATTTCCCACACTCTATCTAGACAAGTCTCTCAGTCATATTGTTTGGCTACTTTTCACTCTCATATGCATCACAAATGCCATTGTAACATTTATATCAACCAAAACCTGTCGCAGTAGTACAAATATTAGACCGTGATTGCATTGTTTGATTAAAATGTTTTATTAAGAGAGTGAACGGTGAAACTTCTTGCCACCACACCCATTCTCCATTACTCTTTAGTGTATTTCGGAGGTCAGAGATTCCATTGCAGAGTAGTATGCAGCCCTGCTTGAGTTACAAAGTAAAGGTGACTTGAGAATAGAAATGACACATAGCACTGCCAAAGTACCAGATATTGGTACTGCTTTGTTTAGTGTTGGCAACTATATGCGTATTGGGGTATAATGTCCAGCTAGACGCCAGTGAAGCTATGGCCTTTGCTCTAGGCTCATTCAACCAAAAATCTAATGAGGAGTATCTCTACAAAGTTCTGAGCACACACTGAGCACACACACCTTTTGGTTGTATTGTTATATAAATTCTCTATAAGGTTCTGCTGTTTGTGTTTTCCATTGGTCATGTTGTAATGATAATGGTTGTCAAGGATCGCTGTAACCTACTGTATGTTGTTGTTAATTGTATGATTGTTAATGAACCAGTGAACTTGTTCTTGCCATTACAGATCATGATTGGAAAGGAATTCATCTTGAATGCACGGATCAGACTAACCAATTGCAAAAAGGGAGAGGTGCAGAAAGATAGTCCCTCTGGCACTGATAAAGCAATGGTGAAAACGAAGGTAAAGTGTTTATCACTGCTTAGATTATTCAATTATAATGGCACCATACTAACACAGTAATAGCCTATAGGACAACATAAATAACAATAGGTAACACTTGGCACCCAGCATCATAACACATTATGACACGGTCATAACCATGTCATAACAGCTGACATACCTTGTCCTAAACTGTCATAATATGGTCAAAACACTGTCAGGACACATATATTGAAATCTGTTGTGACATATATTGCGTTGTTTCATGGCTGGTTATGACACCTACAGAAGAGTGTTAAAACCCACAAAACCTGCCACGGTAGTTATTTTATGGCAGCTTATGACGCCTACATAAAGGTTTCAAAACTCATTAAACCTACCACACAAGACAAAACATGCCATTTTACATTTGACATTTGAGTCATTTAGCAGACGCTCTGATCCAGAGCGACTTCCATTACACCATAGACTACTTTTCAACATGATGTTTATGTTATGTAACATTTACTGAAATTGACCATATTCAATTATTTTTGTAATTGCGCACAAATTGATGTCAGACATGCACCGACCCCAATGCTCTGTTGCTGATGACTGGGATGACTGCAGGAGAAAATTTCAGAAGCAGGACAAGACCTCCTTTTTTTGACTGATGACTGACATAACGGCATGCCAAAACATGATAGGCCTATACGATTATGATGGTCATAATGCTTCTTGACAGTATCATAAAGTGCATTTTCTTAGTCCAAGTAAAGTGGCACAGGATGGTCATAATGCTTCATGACAGTTTCATAAAGTGTATTTTCTACAAGTTATTTAAAATATGAGGGGGAAAAAAACATGACTTTAAACAATTCATTACAACAACAATGGACTTAAGAAACACATTTTCAAATGAAAGGAAACTTCTTGACGGGGAAAAAAGACATTTGATTAAATGTGGGTTTTCACACTCTTATGTAGGTGTCATCTCCAAACATAACATAACGCAATATATTTATTATTTATTTATTCTGTTTCAAATGTTGGGGTGCCGCTTTGTAGTGTTGCTATACAAGAGCAAAATGGTGCTTTTCGGGCGAAATAGGCAGCTTCAAGTCCATGGAAAATCTAGTGACTGATTTCGACGAAAAATTGGCAGTGTGTTTCCGAAATGTCAACACCCAAACGGAGAACATTGCCCCTGTAAACATTATCGCCGAGGACACAACGTTGAGGAACGACGAGTGAGTATGCGAAGTGACTCCGGGCCAAAGTTAATTTGTAACAACACTGTTCCTCTCTAGCAACACAGTATCAAATGTCAATAAATAAACAAATGACAATAAATAGCGTCCAACTCATAAATGCTGTCACGAGTATTGATGGTTGATGCAAGCTGCCGGCATTCAACATTGTATCAGATAAGCTTATATCATATTTACACCTATTCGAGAATATTGCTATAGGCTTACAGTTATGCTAAATTCACTTCACTGGATGTTTACGTTTATAATTATGCTTTTTCCCCCATGCATTTGTAACAGTATAATTTTAAACCGTCCCCTCGCCCATACCCGGGCGCGAACCAGGGACCTTCTGCACACATCAACAACAGTCACCCTCGAAGCATCGTTACCCATCGCTCCACAAAAGCCGCGGCCCTTGCAGAGCAAGGGGAAACACTACTTCAAGGTCTCAGAGCAAGTGACGTAACCGATTGAAACGCTATTTAGCGCGCACCGCTAACTAAGCTAGCCGTTTCACATCCGTTACACATTATTGTTGCTCTGCACGTACTGTCAGTTGCGCTGATGACTTGTCAATAAGCAATGTTCAAATCAAATCAAATCAAAATCAAATCAAATCTAATTTTATTTGTCACATACACATGGTTAGCAGATGTTAATGCGAGTGTAGCGAAATGCTTGTGCTTCTAGTTCCGACAATGCAGTGATAACCAACAAGTAATCTAACTAACAATTCCAAAACTACTGTCTTATACACAGTGTAAGGGGATAAGGAACATGTACATAAGGATATATGAATGAGTGATGGTACAGAGCAGCATACAGTAGATGGTATCGAGTACAGTATATACATATGAGATGAGTGTGTAGACAAAGTAAACAAAGTGGCATAGTTAAAGTGGCTAGTGATACATGTGTTACATAAGGATGCAGTCGATGATGTAGAGTACAGTATATACATATGCATATAGGAAGAAATAGGAAGAAAAATAAATAAA
The DNA here is from genome assembly GCF_021184085.1 of Oncorhynchus gorbuscha. Lineage (NCBI taxonomy): Eukaryota > Metazoa > Chordata > Actinopteri > Salmoniformes > Salmonidae > Oncorhynchus > Oncorhynchus gorbuscha. Next base: position 30,671,872 of record NC_060191.1, on the reverse strand, counting down.
TATATATATATTTATATATATATACATTTACATTTAAGTCATTTAGCAGACGCTCTTATCCAGAGCGACTTACAAATTGGTGCATTCACCTTATGACATCCAGTGGAACAACCACTTTACAATAGTGCATCTAAGTATTTTAAGGGGGGTGAGAAGGACTACTTTATCCTATCCTAGGTATTCCTTAAAGAGGTGGGGTTTCAGGTGTCTCCGGAAGGTGGTGATTGACTCCGCTATCCTGGCGTCGTGAGGGAGTTTGTTCCACCATTGGGGAGCCAGAGCAGCGAACAGTTTTGACTGAGCTGAGCGGGAACTGTACTTCCTCAGTGGTAGGGAGGCGAGCAGGCCAGAGGTGGATGAACGCAGTGCCCTTATTTGGGTGTAGGGCCTGATCAGAGCCTGGAGGTACTGAGGTGCCGTTCCCCTCACAGCTCCGTAGGCAAGCACCATGGTCTTGTAGCGGATGCGAGCTTCAACTGGAAGCCAGTGGAGAGAGCGGAGGAGCGGGGTGACGTGAGAGAACTTGGGAAGGTTGAACACTAGATGGGCTGCGGCGTTCTGGATGAGTTGTAGGGGTTTAATGGCACAGGCAGGGAGCCCAGCCAACAGCGAGTTGCAGTAATCCAGACGGGAGATGACAAGTGCCTGGATTAGGACCTGCGCCGCTTCCTGTGTGAGGCAGGGTCGTACTCTGCGGATGTTGTAGAGCATGAACCTACAGGAACGGGCCACCGCCTTGATGTTAGTTGAGAACGACAGTTTGTTGTCCAGGATCACGCCAAGGTTCTTAGCGCTCTGGGAGGAGGACACAATGGAGTTGTCAACCGTGATGGCGAGATCATGGAACGGGCAGTCCTTCCCCGGGAGGAAGAGCAGCTCCGTCTTGCCGAAGTTCAGCTTGAGGTGGTGATCCGTCATCCACACTGATATGTCTGCCAGACATGCAGAGATGCGATTCGCCACCTGGTCATCAGAAGGGGGAAAGGAGAAGATTAATTGTGTGTCGTCTGCATAGCAATGATAGGAGAGACCATGTGAGGTTATGACAGAGCCAAGTGACTTGGTGTATAGCGAGAATAGGAGAGGGCCTAGAACAGAGCCCTGGGGGACACCAGGTGAGAGCGCGTGGTGAGGAGACAGATTCTCGCCACGCCACCTGGTAGGAGCGACCTGTCAGGTAGGACGCAATCCAAGCGTGGGCCGCGCCGGAGATGCCCAACTCGGAGAGGGTGGAGAGGAGGATCTGATGGTTCACAGTATCGAAGGCAGCCGATAGGTCTAGAAGGATGAGAGCAGAGGAGAGAGAGTTAGCTTTAGCGGTGCGGAGCGCCTCCGTGATACAGAGAAGAGCAGTCTCAGTTGAATGACTAGTCTTGAAACCTGACTGATTTGGATCAAGAAGGTCATTCTGAGAGAGATAGCGGGAGAGCTGACCAAGGACGGCACGTTCAAGAGTTTTGGAGAGAAAAGAAAGAAGGGATACTGGTCTGTAGTTGTTGACATCGGAGGGATCGAGTGTAGGTTTTTTCAGAAGGGGTGCAACTCTCGCTCTCTTGAAGACGGAAGGGACGTAGCCAGCGGTCAGGGATAAGTTGATGAGCGAGGTGAGGTAAGGGAGAAGGTCTCCGGAAATGGTCTGGAGAAGAGAGGAGGGGATAGGGTCGAGCGGGCAGGTTGTTGGGCGGCCGGCCGTCACAAGACGCGAGATTTCATCTGGAGAGAGGGGAGAAAGAGGTCAGAGCACAGGGTAGGGCAGTGTGAGCAGAACCAGCGGTGTTGTTTGACTTAGCAAACGAGGATCGGATGTCGTCGATCTTCTTTTCAAAATGGTTGACGAAGTCATCTGCAGAGAGAGGAGGAGGGGGGAGGGGGAGGAGGATTCAGGAGGGAGGAGAATGTGGCAAAGAGCTTCCTAGGGTTAGAGGCAGATGCTTGGAATTTAGAGTGGTAGAAAGTGGCTTTAGCAGCAGAGACAGAGGAGGAAAATGTAGAGAGGAGGGAGTGAAAGGATGCCAGGTCCGCAGGGAGGCGAGTTTTCCTCCATTTCCGCTCGGCCTTCCGGAGCCCTGTTCTGTGAGCTCGCATTGAGTCGTCAAGCCACGGAGCGGGAGGGGAGGACCGAGCCGGCCTGGAAGATAGGGGACATAGAGAGTCAAAGGATGCAGAAAGGGAGGAGAGGAGGGTTGAGGAGGCAGAATCAGGAGATAGGTTGAAGAAGGTTTGAGCAGAGGGAAGAGATGATAGGATGGAAGAGGAGAGAGTAGCGGGGGAGAGAGAGCGAAGGTTGGGACGGCGCGATACCATCCGAGTAGGGGCAGTGTGGGAAGTGTTGGATGAGAGCGAGAGGGAAAAGGATACAAGGTAGTGGTCGGAGACTTGGAGGGGAGTTGCAATGAGGTTAGTGGAAGAACAGCATCTAGTAAAGATGAGGTCGAGCGTATTGCCTGCCTTGTGAGTAGGGGGGAAGGTGAGAGGGTGAGGTCAAAAGAGGAGAGGAGTGGAAAGAAGGAGGCAGAGAGGAATGAGTCAAAGGTAGACGTGGGGAGGTTAAAGTCGCCCAGAACTGTGAGAGGTGAGCCGTCCTCAGGAAAGGAGCTTATCAAGGCATCAAGCTCATTGATGAACTCTCCGAGGGGACCTGGAGGGCGATAAATGATAAGGATGTTAAGCTTGAAAGGGCTGGTAACTGTGACAGCATGAAATTCAAAGGAGGCGATAGACAGATGGGTAAGGGGAGAAAGAGAGAATGACCACATGGGAGAGATAAGGATCCCTATGCCACCACCCCGCTGACCAGAAGCTCTCGGGTGTGCGAGAACACGTGGGCGGACGAAGAGAGAGCAGTAGGAGTAGCAGTGTTATCTGTGGTGATCCATGTTTCTGTCAGTGCCAAGAAGTCGAGGGACTGGAGGGAGGCATAGGCTGAGATGAACTCTGCCTTGTTGGCTGCAGATCGGCAGTTCCAGAGGCTACCGGAGACCTGGAACTCCACGTGGGTCGTGCGCGCTGGGACCACCAGATTAGGGTGGCAGCGGCCACGCGGTGTGGAGCGTTTGTATGGTCTGTGCAGAGAGGAGAGAACAGGGATAGACAGACACATAGTTGACAGGCTACAGAAGAGGCTACGCTAATGCAAGGAGATTGGAATGACAAGTGGACTACACGTCTCAAATGTTCAGAAAGTTAAGCTTACGTAGCAAGAATCTTATTGACTAAAATTATTAAAAATGATACAGTACTGCTGAAGTAGGCTAGCTGGCAGTGGCTGCGTTGTTGACTTTGTAGGCTAGCTGACAATGGCTGCGTTGTTGACACTACACTAATCAAGTCGTTCCGTTGAGTGTAGTAGTTTCTACAGTGCTGCTATTCGGGGGCTAGCTGGCTAGCTAGCAGTGTTGATTACGTTACGTTGCGTTAAAAGAACGACAATAGCTGGCTAGCTAACCTAGAAAATCGCTCTAGACTACACAATTATCTTTGATACACAGACGGCTATGTAGCTAGCTATGTAGCTAGCTACGATCAAACAAATCAAACCGTTGTGCTGTAATGAAATTAAATGAAAAATGTGATACTACCTGTGGAGCGAAGCGGAATGCGACCGGGTTGTTGAGTGCGGAAGTTCTATTCAGTAGACGTTGGCTAGCTGTTGGCTAGCTAGCAGTGTCTCCTACGTTAAGGACGACAAATAGCTGGCTAGCTAACCTCGGTAAATTAAGATAATCACTCTAAGACTACACGCTCTAAACTACACAATTATCTTGGATACGAAGACAGCAAAGACAACTATGTAGCTAGCTAACACTACACTAATCAAGTCGTTCAGTTGAGTGTAATAGTTTCTACATATATGAGATGAATAATGTAGGGTAAGTAACATTATATAAGGTAGCATTGTTTAAAGTGGCTAGTGATATATTTACATCATTTCCCATCAATTCCCATTATTAAAATGGCTGGAGTTGGGTCAGTGTCAATGACAGTGTGTTGGCAGCAGCCACTCAGTGTTAGTGGTGGCTGTTTAACAGTCTGATGGCCTTGAGATAGAAGCTGTTTTTCAGTCTCTCGGTCCCAGCTTTGATGCACCTGTACTGACCTCGCCTTCTGGATGATAGCGGGGTGAACAGGCAGTGGTTCGGGTGGTTGATGTCCTTGATGATCTTTATGGCCTTCCTGTAACAACGGGTGGTGTAGGTGTCCTGGAGGGCAGGTAGTTTGCCCCCGGTGATGCGTTGTGCAGTCCTCACTACCCTCTGGAGAGCCTTACGGTTGAGGGCGGAGCAGTTGCCGTACCAGGCGGTGATACAGCCCGCCAGGATGCTCTCGATTGTGCATCTGTAGAAGTTTGTGAGTGCTTTTGGTGACAAGCCGAATTTCTTCAGCCTCCTGAGGTTGAATAGGCGCTGCTGCGCCTTCTTCACGACGCTGTCAGTGTGAGTGGACCAATTCAGTTTGTCTGTGATGTGTATGCCGAGGAACTTAAACTAGCTACCCTCTCCACTACTGTTCCATCGATGTGGATAGGGGGTGTTCCCTCTGCTGTTTCCTGAAGTCCACAATCATCTCCTTAGTTTTGTTGACGTTGAGTGTGAGGTTATTTTCCTGACACCACACTCCGAGGGCCCTCACCTCCTCCCTGTAGGCCGTCTCGTCGTTGTTGGTAATCAAGCCTACCACTGTTGTGTCGTCCGCAAACTTGATGATTGAGTTGGAGGCGTGCGTGGCCACGCAGTCGTGGGTGAACAGGGAGTACAGGAGAGGGCTCAGAACGCACCCTTGTGGGGCCCCGTGTTGAGGATCAGCGGGGAGGAGATGTTGTTGCCTACCCTCACCACCTGGGGGCGGCCCGTCAGGAAGTCCAGTACCCAGTTGCACAGGGCGGGGTCGAGACCCAGGGTCTCGAGCTTGATGACGAGCTTGGAGGGTACTATGGTGTTGAATGCCGAGCTGTAGTCGATGAACAGCATTCTCACATAGGTATTCCTCTTGTCCAGGTGGGTTAGGGCAGTGTGCAGTGTGGTTGAGATTGCATCGTCTGTGGACCTATTTGGGCGGTAAGCAAATTGGAGTGGGTCTAGGGTGTCAGGTAGGGTGGAGGTGATATGGTCCTTGACTAGTCTCTCAAAGCACTTCATGATGACGGAAGTGAGTGCTACGGGCGGTAGTCGTTTAGCTCAGTTACCTTAGCTTTCTTGGGAACAGGAACAATGGTGGCCCTCTTGAAGCATGTGGGAACAGCAGACTGGTATAGGGATTGATTGAATATGTCCGTAAACACACCGGCCAGCTGGTCTGCGCATGCTCTGAGGGCGCGGCTGGGGATGCCGTCTGGGCCTGCAGCCTTGCGAGGGTTAACACGTTTAAATGTCTTACTCACCTCAGCTGCAGTGAAGGAGAGACCGCATGTTTCCGTTGCAGGCCGTGTCAGTGGCACTGTATTGTCCTCAAAGCGGGCAAAAAGTTATTTAATCTGCCTGGGAGCAAGACATCCTGGTCCGTGACTGGGCTGGATTTCATCTTGTAGTCCGTGATTGACTGTAGACCCTGCCACATGCCTCTTGTGTCTGAGCCATTGAATTGAGATTCCACTTTGTCTCTGTACTGACGCTTAGCTTGTTTGATAGCCTTACGGAGGGAATAGCTGCACTGTTTGTATTCAGTCATGTTGCCAGACACCTTGCCCTGATTAAAAGCAGTGGTTCGCGCTTTCAGTTTCACGCGAATGCTGCCATCAATCCACAGTTTCTGGTTAGGGAATGTTTTTATCGTTGCTATGGGAACGACATCTTCGACGCACGTTCTAATGAACTCGCACACCGAATCAGCGTATTCGTCAATATTCCCATCTGACGCAATACGAAACATGTCCCAGTCCACGTGATGGAAGCAGTCTTGGAGTGTAGAGTCAGCTTGGTCTGACCAGCGTTGGACAGACCTCAGCGTGGGAGCCTCTTGTTTTAATTTCTGCCTGTAGGCAGGGATCAGCAAAATGGAGTCGTGGTCAGCTTTCCCGAAAGGGGGGCGGGGCAGGGCCTTATATGCGTCGCGGAAGTTAGAGTAACAATGATCCAAGGTTTTACCACCCCTGGTTGCGCAATCGATATGCTGATAAAATTTAGGGAGTCTTGTTTTCAGATTGGCTTTGTTAAAATCCCCAGCTACAATGAATGCAGCCTCCGGATAAATGTTTTCCAGTTTGCAAAGAGTTAAATAAAGTTCGTTCAGAGCCATCGATGTGTCTGCTTGGGGGATATATACGGCTGTGATTATAATCGAAGAGAATTCTCTTGGAAGATAATGCGGTCTACATTTGATTGTGAGGAATTCTAAATCAGGTGAACAGAAGGATTTGAGTTCCTGTATGTTTCCTTCATCACACCATGTCCCGTTAGTCATGAGGCATACGCCCCCGCCACTCTTCTTACCAGAGAGATGTTTGTTTCTGTCGGCGCGATGCGTGGAGAAACCCGTTGGCTGCACCGCCCTGGATAGCGTTTTCCCAGTAAGCCATGTCTCCGTAAAGCAAAGAACGTTGCAGTCTCTGATGTCCCTCTGGAATGCCACCCTTGCTCGGATTTCATCAACCTTGTTGTCGAGAGACTGGACATTGGCAAGAAGAATACTGGGAAGTGGTGCGCGATGTGCCCTTTTTCGGAGTCTGACCAGAACACCGCCGCGTTTCCCTCTTTTTCGGAGTCGTTTCCTTGGGTCGTTGCATGCGATCCATTCCGTTGTCCTGTTTGTAAGGCAGAACACAGGATCCGCGTCGCGGAAAACATATTCTTGGTCGTACTGATGGTGAGTTGACGCTGATCTTATATTCAGTAGTTCTTCTCGACTGTATGTAATGAAACCTAAGATGACCTGGGGTACTAAATGTAAGAAATAACACGTAAAAAAACAAAAAACTGCATAGTTTCCTAGGAACGCGAAGCGAGGCGGCCATCTCAGTCGGCGCTGGTCATGTGACTGCTCCATCCCACTAGATTTTAGAGCTCACATAATCTCAGGTTGAGTGCATGGTTTCCCAAATGTGCCTAAAAACGACATCCCATTAAACTCTAGATTAGAATGTTGACCCAAATACCCTTCCCTGGAGTTCAGAATAAATCGGACAATTCACATTTATCCCCTCCTAAAAGATGAAAGATTTGGCTCATGTCTTGGGTAGAGATAGTTGATCACACTAATCTGTTTGTGGTTAATAAATAGTTAGCCCAATACTATGCTGTTTATAAATTATAGATTAGTTATTAATGTCTCGCCCTTCCCTTTTTCACTATTCATAATACCGTTTTAAAGCGGTGCGGCTGTAGCATTATCAACAGCCCAAACATATCGCACAGCTAGCCGATTAGTTCTCGTTACATCTGATTGCTTCCAAGTGCAGTGTCAATATGGCAAATATAACCACTGTTGGCCATTATTAGAAGTTAGCTATCACTTATCTACATGAGCTTTTTGTCCTAGAGGTGGTTGTGTTCACTTTTATGTGTCTCTCATCTCATTTCCCCCACAGGATCTGGGATGCTCTCGCAGATAATTATGGTAATGTCATGGCAGTGGATTGGAAACAGTCTCGAACACGCTTCATCTCCCCAATCTAATCCTCAAAGACGAACCAGTGAGTCAAGTTCTTGCTTCATAGAGGGCTCTTTCTTTGCCCCTTTCCTTTCATCCCCAGTCTCTGTCTCTCTCTCTTTCTCCCTCTATCCCTATTCCCTACCACTCCCCCTCTTCCTGCCCCTACCGTCCTGTCCAATCTGTTTATCGCTCCAATCTAAAATTCAGAATTCATTGTGCCAGGATTTAGTTTTGATTAAATCCCCTCCCCCTGACCTGTCAGAGGGTGGATGATGTAACACTGGAGCTGTCTGACGATGAGCTGAGGGAACAGATGGACATGCACACCATCATCGTCTCCTGCCTCAATGACGAACCCCTCTTCACCGCAGAACAGGTAGGGCTACCCACCAATTTACCAACCTACCAACCCACAGCTCTGCCTGGAATAGCTCAAGACTGACCTGCACTTTATCAAAGATAGAATACAGTGTAGCAGAGCTGGGTATGGGGCTTGTGCCTGTTGCTTGAATGTGCTTCACATAGACAGATGACAGGTGAACTGAGCCGGTGTTTGTGTGTTAACCAGAGTTGGGGTCTATTCGATTGACATTTCCAGTCAATTCAGGAATACAATTTAATTCCAAGGTTTGGAATTGCACTACATGTCCAATGCAACAGACAGGAATAGAAATGGAACTGATCCCAAATGTGTGGTGTTACCGTGTGTATTGTAGGTTATGGAGGAGATAGAGGAGATGATGCAGGACTCTCCTGACTTGGGGGCAGAGCAGAACCGCCCCTCTCAGTGAGACCTCTCCATGCTCTCTCTGGACATACAGCGCCCCAGAACAAACCACAGCTATGAAGAGCGTGAGTAATATCTCTGTCAATTAGGTGTGTGTGTGTGGGGGGAGGTTGAAAGTGTGTTTGCATTGTTATGCTACATTTCTGTGTGTGTGTGTGTGTGTGTGTGTGTGTGTGTGTGTGTGTGTGTGTGTGTGTGTGTGTGTGTGTGTGTGTGTGTGTGTGTGTGTGTGTGTGTGTGTGTGTGTGTGTGTGTGTGTGTGTGTGTGTGTGTGTGTGTGTGTGTGTGTGTGTGCAGGAGAGATGACCCTGTGTGTAGCAGAACTGAATGAGTGGCTAGAGGAGGTGGAGATGGCCATCAGACATTACAGTGAGGAGCTGATTCAACACCTGGCCCTCAGGGATGAGCTGGACTTTGAAAAAGAGGTGAAGAACAGCTTCATCTCTATCCTGATAGATGTGCAAAACAGACAGAAGGAACACAGGGAACTACGGAAGAAGAAAAAAAAACTCAAGAGTGGTGCCGGGGCCCCGCAGGGCCGACCAGAGAGGACACAAGCACTAGGATCAGTGAGTGACACCATCCATGATGTGCGTGCACACACACAAACACACACACACAATTCCTGCTGATCCACTGTTTAATGACATTGCTTAGTAACCTTTTAATGTATTCAAACCTTATACAACTTATTTCTTGCTTGTACAGATGTCCCCCTGTATTACTATCTTGATACCTTTATTACTTCACTCTTTTTACAAACTCATTTACTGGTTTATTGTTTTGGGGATATTGACCTTTTAAACCTTGGACATGGTTCCTTTGATTTTCATCTGCTTGTTTCCTGTTTGTGTGCCTCTTCCTTCCCATATCTCTACTTCACTTCATTCCTCTCTAGCGCTTTAGCATGGTGGGGCTCTCCTCTGCCATTCAAAATGGCTTCCGGCAAACTTTTGGGAGTGGTGGGAGTGAAAGACAGGTGCCCATATTTCTCTCTTTCTCTTTGTCTTTTTCCCTCTTCATTGGTGCTGTGTGTGTGTTTTTTTGTTGGTCAACTAAATGGTAATTGTACATGAAGTACAATAGGTGGGAATTAAAGTATTTGTGTGGTAGTGGTAGAACGTTTTACATTACTATTAAAAGCAAAGCAGTTGCATATAGTCAAAGTTTATTGTAGTAAAATAATTATTTTTGATTAACTACTATATCAACCATATTAATTTGGATTATGGGGCAGTTAGATCACAAAAATGTCTCAACTACAGTTGTTGCGTGTGAAAACTAAAAGAAGAAAGACAAAGAACAAAGAAATCTTTTGTTAGAAGATGGGAATAAAAAGCAGGATCAAGTGTACAACACTCTTAGGAAAGCAAAGAAACTCGGAATCAATCACGCTATGGGTTTCAGATAAATAGATTTGTAAAATGTTCAGTGTGAAGGAAGTTTGATTTTCGGTGAATGATGTAATGATTAGAAAGTTGTAAGCTATTATTTTTGGAGAGAAATATCTAGTGGTGACAACTCTTTAAAAGTATTTGTGTGGTAGTTGATGAACTACAGTGCCTTTAGAACGTATTCACACCCCTTGACTTTTTCCATATTTTGTTGTGTTACAGCCTGAATTTCACATGGATTAAATTGAGATTTTGTGTCACTCTGGTCTACACACAATACTAGTTACTCCACAATACTAACCTAAATGACAGAGTGAAAAGAAGGAAGCCTGTACAGAATACAAATATTCCAAAACATGAATCCTGTTTGCAAATAAGGAACTAAAGTAAACCTGAAAAAAATGTGGCAAAGAAATGAACTTTATGTCCTTAGTAGACAGAGTTATGTTTGGGGCAAATCCAACACAACACGTAATTTTTAAGCATCAGGGTGATGCATCATGTTATGGGTATGCTTGTCATCAGCAAGGACTAGGGAGGTTTTTAAGATAGAAAGAAACGGAACAGAGCTAAGCACAGGCAAAATCTTAGAGGAATACCTGGTTCAGTCTGCTTTCCTACAGACACTGGGAGACAAATTCACCTTTCAGCAGGACAAGGCCAAATCTACACTGGAGGTGCTTGCCAAGACGACATTGAATGTTCTTGAGTGGCCTAATTATAATTTTGATTGAAATATTTTTGAAAACCTATGGCAAGACCTGACAATGATCAACAACCAACTTGACGGAGCTTGAAGAATTTAAAAACTAATAATGTGCAACTATTGTACAGTCCAGGTGTGCAGAGCTCTTAGAGACTTACTTAGATAGACTTGCAGCTGTAATCTCTGCCAAAGGGGATTCTAACATGTATTGACTCAGGGGTGTGAATACTTATTTATGTAAATGAGATATGTCTGTATTTCATTTAACATTGTTTTACTAACATTTCCAGAAACATGTTTTCACTTTGTTGTTATGGGGTATTGTGTGTAGAATTCAGAATCCATTTTGAATTCAGGCTGTAACACAACATAATGTGGACTAAGTCAAGGGGTATGAATAGCACTGTATATAACTGCCCCTGAACAGGCAGTTAACCCACTGTTCCTAGGTCGTCATTGAAAATAAGAATTTGTTCTTAACTGACTTGCCTAGTTAAATAAATGTAAAATAAAATAGGGCTGACCCTAGTTAGTCGACTGGTTGATTGTTTGGTCGATAGACTGTTGGTTGACCGAGATTTACTTAGTCGAGCTGTGGCAAATATACACTACATGACCAAAACTATGTGAATACCTGCTTGTTGAACATCTCATTCAAAAATCATGGGTATTAATATGGAGTTGGTCCCCCCTTTGCTGCTATAACAGCCTCTTACACTTCTGAGAAGGCTTAGGGCTGGGTGATATGGCCTAAAACTCATATCTTGATTTTCTCAGCTTATGGGAGATTCACAATATATACAGTTGAAGTCGGAAGTTCACATACATCTTTGCCAAATACATTTAAACTCAGTCCTAGTAACAATTCCCTTTAAACTAATCCTAGTAACAATTCCCTGTTTTAGGTCAGTTAGGATCACTACTTTATTTTAAGAATGTGAAATTTCGGAATAATAGTAGAGAGAAGGATTTATTTCAGCTTTTATTTCTTTCATCACATTCCCAGTGGGTTAGAAGTTTACATTCACTCAATTAGTATTTGGTAGCATTGCTTTTTAAATTGTTTAACTTGGGTCAAACGTTTCGGGTAGCCTTCCACAAGCTTCCCACAATAAGCAAACACCTCATTTGGCCGCCTTTCCTTCCAGTTCTCTGCTTCCTGTGACTGGAACAAATTGCAAAATTGTTGAAGTTGGAGACTTTTATCTCCCTTACTAACTTTAAACATCTGCTATTTGAGCATCTAACCGATCGCTGCAGCTGTACATAGTCCATCGGTAAATAGCCCACCCAATTTACCTACCTCATCCCCATACTGTTTTTATTTATATACTTTTCTGCTCTTTTGCACACCAGTATCTCTACCTGCACATGACCATCTGATCATTTATCACTCCAGTGTTAATCTGCTAAAATTGTAATTATTCGCCTACCTCCTCATTCCTTTTGCACACAATGTATATAGACTCCTTTAAAAAATAAAAATACATTCTACTGTGTTATTGTCTTGTTTATTGTTTAAAAACAATTCATTCGAATTAATTCTATATATTGCCCAGCCCTACTTTCCACTAGATGTTGGAACATTGCTGCAGGGACTTGCTTCCATTCAGCCACAAGAGCATTAGTGAGGTCGGGCGCTGATTTTGGGCGGTTAGGCCTGGCTCGCAGTCTGCATTCCAATTCATCCCAAAGGTGTTTAATGGGCTTGAGGTCAGGGCTCCATGCAGGCCAGTAAAGCTATTCCAAACCGTTCTTAACCGACCGTTTCTGTATGGACCATGGTTTGTGCATAGGGCATTGTCATGCTGAAACAGGGAATTGCCATCCCCCAACTGTTGCCACAAAGTTGGAAGCACATAATCATCTTGAATGGTATTGTATGCTGTAGCGTTAAGATTTCCCTTCACTTGAATTAAGGGGCCATTAAAAACAGCCCCAATGTTGACACAATGTTTCAAGTTCCTTGCAGACAGGTCATGCATAGACAATGGGATTTAGATTATATTTATTTTCTACCTGAAGGTTGCAATGTTCAAAATGTTTGGCTTTATGTAGTTATGTAGAGACTATTTTTACATATTGGCAATGAAAATAAAAGTTACTTTTATTGTGTCTTAATTTGATTAACCTAATGTGAAGGTCTCAGAAACGACTGAGCATGTGTAATATCAGGGATATGAAACATTTTAGATTTGTTTAAAAGTGCTTAAATACATTTAATTAATTAAATAAACCTTGAACTAAATACTAACATTATTCTGCCTCCCTAAAAGCTCTGCACATATATGTTTTAGTCATAGCTAAAAGACTGTAGTAGTAGCATTGTTGTCATACTTAGAAGGAATTGAGGAATGTGAACAGAACTGTAATTAATTACAGAGCACTGATGTGACTACTAGCTATGCATTTGAGTAAACAATGACTCACTGAATCAGAGGCACCATGCAACCCAGACCTGGCCAGTCTATGAAGGCTGTGCACACAAGCTGGGCATTATTATATTTCTATACACAAGAAATTAAGATGCTTTTTATTTGCAAAAAACATTTCTACATTTGTAAATGACTTTTTCTTTTTAACCAAATGTTATTATACTTAGCTACTTCTCTGCTAAATTTATAAAGTCAATAGTAAACCCAATTGAATCTGTTTTTGTTTCATTACTGAGTCAACTCCCTTTTTTCTCTCCTTGCTCACACAGCATACTCCAGCTATCCGTCAATGACAATGATATGGAACAACTTAGTTAGTTATGCAAACTCAACCTTACATTTAACAGGCAGCCATGCTCTGTCAATGCCACTTTACTCTAATCCTCATTGGAACATGGGGAAATCATGAAGCTAGTGTTATATTGAACACAAAATATTGACAACCCATTTTTCCAACTCCAACTAGGAGAAAAACATTAGAGAGAGGAACAGCATATATGGATCCAATGGTTTGTGAAAATGTGAGAGATGGCTCCTTCAGTACCAGTGTCGTTCACTTCACCAGTAGGCTTATAGATACTTGAGGATAAGAGTAACTCGCACGTGCACATAATACACGTGAAATACAAAAACGAACACTCCAAAACACACTGTTGTTTTATAATCAGCCGACCACGTGTCAGCCGAACCATATCCAGCTAGGTGAGAGGAACCAGATGAACTAAATGAAAGGGTATTTTGGCAGCTAGGCCAAGCCAGTAGGTAGCTACCAGTGGGAACATGATTGTGTGATGAGTGAGATGATAAATGCCAAATCAGGCCATGTGACAACCAAACCAACACATGGCACCCCATGAAGAACTTCTATAAGCATTGAGTTGTGTAAACATTTCAAGCAAATTGCATGTTTACAACTCTATCGTGGTGCAATATTACATTCAAAATTCCATATTAAAACTATACAACTACAATATCTCTCCTACCATTATCAACCAGTAAAGTGAATGAAATGCCTCAAAGGCATGTCAAAGGTAGCTCACTCAATGACCCATAGTACACATGTCAATCAGGAGCTCTGCTGGGGCAGTCCCAACAGTTGTCTTACAGACGGCTATACACAGACAAGATATATTTGCAGGAGACTTTTTCAAATCATCAGCCAAGACGCCCTGCTGTTTCACCACTTCTGCAATGGCTGCATTCTTTGGTAATAACTGCCGTGTCTCTGGAAGTAACCTTCTGAATGGTGTTCTGTGTAGATGTCAATGCTATGGGGGAAATGCAGGAAACAACACAGTCTGTGAGTTAAATCAATAGTATATACTACATGTCATTTATAAAAGGTAAAACAAATAGGATATACTATCTTCTGTAGCTCAATTGGTAGAGCATGGCGCTTGTAACGCCAGGGTAGTGGGTTCGATCCCCGGGACCACCCATACGTAGAATGTATGCACACATGACTGTAAGTCGCTTTGGATAAAAGCGTCCACTAAATGGCATAAATATATATATATATATACACTGTCAATAGAAAAAGTGTCGTGAAATATGGCATTTATATGCCATTATCCACCGCTCTCTCTGTGCCGTGGTCCAGCTCCATGACTGGTCTTTTGTCAGGGCAGTAGTCTCTGGTCATCACGCTCCACATACCTCTGCAGGGTGCTATAGTACTGCTCACTCTTGGAGAAAGTGTAGAGGCCTGAGATCTCCTCCCAGGCCTTGTGGTTGGGGAAAGGGAATATTTCCGGTTCACGGTTCTCAAAAAAGCTCTTCAGGTTCCTCTCGGCCAGCTTGGATGCGTACTCCATAGAGAACGTGTCGAACTGCTCCTTCTCCTTTTCTACATAGTGCTTCCAGAAGGTGAGCTGCAGGTAGCTCACCTTCGAGCGGCAGTTGGTGTAGCAGGTCCCGAGGAGCCCTAGAACGGCTGAAATGATGATGATACACCAGCCCAGTATCTGCAGATGTACAACCAGGAACCAAAACACGCTCACATAAAATGAATAAAAAATGCCAACAGTTTTTAAAAATAATAATAATTGTTTATAATACACTTCAATAGTTTTGTTTACAGTCAACTGAATTACAGATAGGAAAGTATACTCGCACCAGCATTTGCAGCTGTACAATATGACATTGAAAAATATGACATTCCACCGTACAAAAGTCACAAACCGGGTCTGACTGCTGCTTGCACTCACCTGTGACTGAGCCCGGAACATAAGCAACAGTTCCATGTTCTAGTCACTGGGCAGCTTGGATTTGCTGCAGGGCACACGGGCCAGCTCCTCCCGGCACATCAAAGTCCTGTTCTTACAGAACAGGACCAGGTTATTATCCAGCACCAGGTTATTATCCAGCCCGCTGACGGCACACTCGTAGAAGGTCCCGTTCAACAGTGCCACACACAGCCACATGATAGGGGCCACACAGGCACCGAAGAAGATTTTGACAAACACCTTGAAGCAGGTGAAACAGTTGCCACCGGGGCAGAGCTCAACAGGGTTGAGGCAACAGCCAGTGTAGAGGCGCCACAGCCTGCTGCTGAAGAAAAGACCCAGCACCAGAAGCACCAGGCCTGGGCCCAACAGGAAGGTCAGGCCATATGCAAAGTTCTGGTCGTGGTTGCAGGGGCACTGAAAGGAGACCATGGAGAAGATCCGCTCTCCCCCGATGGTCAGGAGGGCCATGAAGCTGTAGCCAATGGTGGCCTTCTGGTTCATGAAAAAGCGCAGGACGGTCTGGAAGTTATCCATGGTGTCGACAAGGAGTTTTCACGCACGCTTAGCAAAAAACAAAATAACGCACAGAGAATGAAGATTTAGAAGAGGAAAAAACAAGGCAGTGAAATAGTTTAGACGCAACAGGTTGCGTCTCCAACACTCACTCCACTTCCTGTGCTGTCTGAACACAAACACACTGAAGCTCTTCGGAGCCCATTTCTGCCCCTCCCTTTCCCTCCCTCCTGTTCTTTCTCTTTCAATCTTCCTCTCTCACCAACTCCTCCCTCTTTTCCTCACTTCCTCTCTTTCCTACCCTTGTCCGAACTCTTAATCCAATGAGATTGTATTCTCTAACTCTCAAACCCCACCTTGATTCTTCCTTCAAAATTTCCTTCTCTCCCCACTCCCCCCTCTTTTCCTAGGCGTAGGTAATAAAACAAAAGTGACTAAACTGGCTGACATCCTGCAGATCTGTTTTTTTACTTCAGGCCATGCAGCTGCCTTTGTCCTCTCAGAGTGATGTCATATGACAAGCAGCCACGGGGTCATGCAGTCTGTCAAAAATCAAAAACTTCACTTTAACCAGATTCACTTGGATAGTTATTTGAACAGTTCAGCACAGTGATTTCAGCACCATGATTTATTGTCTGTATTAAATGCACATACAGCTTGACCCAGATACATTATACAGTATATGAAATCACTCTGCTCTCTCACCCTCTTTTTTCCTTTCATGCACAAAACACCGCACACACGACGCAACGTGGTATTTCGGCAGAAAAGCTGCAGTGCATTCATAAGCAGTTGCAAAAATTTTCATACTGAGCTATGCAAGCTCACGTAGATGCATGTCGTGCATACCCAGAAATATAACACGGAGCACAACAGTTTCATAGGCAATCATATAGCTAGCTAGACATTACATTAGACTTGCATAAGACCTACTAGTGTTTCAGAAAAAGGAGAAGAGGGCAGATCAAACATGTGTTCTGAGTTAGTGGTTGGTAAAGAGAAGGGTTTCCTCTCCCACTTCCTATAGAAGCCTGTGATTAGTTTCTGTGCTCTACAATTCACACACAGGATGAAGCTATAGTCTCTTCACCCTAAAAGGCCTCTGAGTGCTATAAGGGCACAAGGCGAAACCCAAATGCAGATGCAGGAGGCAAACGGCAGCGCACCTCCAAATCGATCCCGCTCCAGAGTACAGGCCTCGGCGTAACCCTCATTCCTTCGACGGTAAACTCTAAATCCGACCATCACCCCTGGTGAGACAAAACCGCGACTAGTCAGTGAAGAGCACTTTTTGCCAGTCCTGTCTGGTCCAGCGACAGTGGGTTTGTGCCCATAGGTAATGTTGTTGCCGGTGATGTTTGGTGAGGACCTGCCTTACAACAGACCTACAAGCCCTCAGTCCAGCCTCTCTCAGCCCATTGCGGACAGTCTGAGCAACGACGGAGAGATTGTGCGTTCCTGGTGTAACTCGGCAGTTGTTGTTGCCATCCTGTACCTGTCCCGCAGGTGTTGTTACACATGATCTGCCACTGCGAGGACGTGTCCGTCCTGTCTCTCTGTAAGCGTTGTCTTATAAGCGTCTCACAGTACGGACATTGTCATTTTATTGTCCTGGCCATATCTGCAGTCCTCATGCCTCCTTGCAACATGCCTAAGGCACGTTCACGCAGATGAGCAGGGACCCTGGGCATCTTTCTTCTGGTGTTTTTCAGAGTCAGTAGAAAGGACTCTTTTAGTGTCCTAAGTTTCATAACTGTGACCTTAATTGAATACCGTCTGTAACCTGTTAGTGTCTTAACGGCCGTTCCACAGGTGCATGGTTCATTAATTGTTTATGGGTCATTGAACAAGCATGAGAAACAGGGTTTAAACCCTTTACAATGAAGATCTGTGAAGTTATTTGGATTTTTACGAATTATCTATATAGTTTATATGTTTGTCTTCGGGACTTTGTGGCCCCGTTACCTCAAATATTGTGAGCGTGACGTAATCAGATGTGCTGGAGGAGGTGAAAAGGTGTGTGAAAGAAAGTCGAGGCACAGGATCCACTTCCTGAATGAGAGTGAGTGCAGTGACAGTGTGGCAATAACATAGTGTGTTTGTTCCCTTTCAAAGTCAAGTTTACTTGACTTTTACTGCAATAACCTCATACTTAAAGTGAATACTTGTTCTTGTTCTACTTGTACTTTCTTTCAAGTTCTTCCACTGATTGAACAACAGCTCCCATGGTCTCACACCAGACTTCTGATACCAATGCAGCAAATTTGGGGTGATATTGGGACACAAAACCGAACCGCTAATACATTTTTTGGGAAAAAAATTGTATTTTTATTATTTTGAAAATACAAAATACCATTCTCTGAAGTATCTTGTTAAAAATAAAAATGTATTTACAGTGGGGCAAAAAAAGTATTTAGTCAGCCACCAATTGTGCAAGTTCTCCAACTTAAAAAGATGAGAGAGGCCTGTAATTTTCACCATAGGTACACTTCAACTATGACAGACAAAATGAGATTTCCTTTTCCAGAAAACCACATTTTAGGATTTTTTATGAATTTATTTTAAAATTATGGTGGAAAATAATTATTTGGTCACCTACAAACAAGCAAGATTTCTGGCTCTCACAGACCTGTATAAACTTCTTATTTAAGTGTCTCCTCTGTCCTCCACTCGTTACCTGTATTAATGGCACCTGTTTGAACTTGTAATCAGTATAAAAGACGCCGGTCCACAACCTCAAACAGTCACACTCCAAACTCCACTATGGCCAAGCCCAAAGAGCTGTCAAAGGACACCAGAAACAAAATTGTAGACCTGCACCAGGCTTGGGAAGACAATCTGCAATAGGTAAGCAGCTTGGTTTGAAGAAATCAACTGTGGGAGCAGTTATTAGGAAATGAAAGACATACAAGACCACTGATAATCTCCCTCGATCTGGGGCCCCACGCAAGATCTCACCCTGTGGGGTCAAAATGATCACAAGAGCGGTGAGCAAAAATCCCAGAACCACACGGGGGGAATCTAGTGAATGACCTGCAGAGAGCTGGGACCAAAGTAACAAAGCACACTACGCCACCAGGGACTCAAATCCTGCAGTGCCATACTTGTCCCCCTGCTTAAACAAGTACATGTCCAGGCCCGTCTGTAGTTTACTAAAGCATGATCCAGAAGAAGATTGACATTCTCCCATATGGTCAGATGAAACCAAAATATAACTTTTGGTAAAAACTCAACTCGTCGTGTTTGGAGGACAAAGAATGCTGAGTTGCATCCAAAGAACACCATACCTAATGTGAAGCATGGGGGTGGGCTACATACAATCAAGGGAAACGAGGCACAGGTGCAAATAATAACTGGGAACAAGGGGAAAACAAAAGGGTCAAAAAACACAATGGGGGCATCTAGTAACCAAAACCGGAACAACCCTGGCCAAATCCTGAGAGTGGCTGGGTCTTTCAGCATGACAATGATCCCAAACACACCGCCCGGGCAACGAAGGAGTGGCTTCATAACATAAGAAGCATTTCATGGTCCTGGAGTGGCCTAGCCAGTCTCCTGATCTCAACCCCACCAATCTTTGGAGGGAGTTGAAAGTCCGTGTTGGCCAGCACCAGCCCCAAAACATCATTGCTCTAGAGGAGAGGAATGGGCCAAAATACCAGCAACTGTGTGTGAAAACCTTGTGAAGACTTACAGAAAACGTTTGACCTCTGTCATTGCCAACAAAGGGTATATAACAAAGTATTGTGATAAACTTTTGTTATTGACCAAATACTTATTTTCCACCATAATTTGCAAATAAATTAATTGAAAATCCTACAATGTGATTTTCTGTCATTAGTTCAAGTGTACCTATGATGAAAATGACAAGCCTCTCATCTTTTTAAGTGGGAGAACTTGCACAATTGGTGGCTGACTAAATACTTTTTGCTCCACTGTAATACACAAATGTAATTGAAATATGTATGTCAAATACATGCAACAGAAATACTGCCTATCTCTGACTAGTACTACTTAAGCTTTACACAGAGATACGAATCTAACAATTACGCTAAGTTTGCATTCAATTCAGAGCTAATGTTCATCGCAGTTCACTTGTGGCAATGGTCGGTCTACAGTGCAATGATATAAAGAACAATAACGCATAAATACTTTGGAGACCGAGCTTGTAAGGTCAAACATGTACACTGGTAAAAGGCTTTTATTGAAAGTATTTTGCAGTGCACAAACTTGCTCCTTATTTAATTAGAACCAGACCATGCGTTTCCTGTTTAATGACACAGACCACCTGTATGTAGGCCAAGTCTGATGAACATAAAATACTAAACAGAAAAGTAAAAGAGAAAGTACGATCAACTATTTAAAAATAAATAAAAATCCCTTCTGAGCACAATATAAAATTGGGAAGCATTGTTATTGAAGCAAAGACCTGAAAGTGGTTAATCAGATGTGATTGGTTTTTCTACTGAAAAATCCCCTGACGCACAGCGATAATCATGATGATGACGAAGAGTATAATCATTGACAACAATCCTCTATAATGAGTCATAACTTTGACGCAAAAAAGTAATGAGGATGGTTACAGATAAGGTCATGATAGTGATGCTGTCGCCGCTGTTCCTATGATCATATGCATGCCCATTCACAGCATCATCTTGCCCTCATCCACAAAGGTGAGCACAGACGGATTAGCAGTGTCTGGACCGTCTGACCTGACAGATGACATCCTGTGGTCCCTGGCCTCTGCAGGGTCCTGGCACTTCTCCACGTACTTGTGCAGGATGCTGTAGTAGTGGTCTCTGGTGCTGAACCTGTAGAGGGACGAGATCTTCTCCCAGGCCTGGTTAGGTGGGGTCGTGACAGGCTCTGGAGGAATCTGCTGGAAGAAGCTCTTCAGGTTCCTCTCTGCAAGCTTTTCGGCATGATCTGCCATGTTGCTTTCCAGCACGTCGCTCTCCCGCTGGGCATAGACCCTCCAGAACTTCAGCTGCAGGTAGCTGACTGGGGAGTTACACCGGGCAACACAGGTCAGCAGGAGGTTGAAGACCATTATGGAGGCGATCAGTAGCCAACCCAGGACCTGAAATCAAAACCAAAATATTCCACACATGCCTGAGTTAATGTCACAGTTATAATTGCCCACATACAGTATTCTGCTCATTTTTTGAAATGTTATTTATTTCACCTTTATTTAACCAGGTAGGCTAGTTGAGAACAAGTTCTTATTTGCAACTGCGACCTGGCCAAGATAAAGCATAGCAGTGTGAACATGGAGTAAACAATTAACAAGTCAATAACACAGTAGAAAAAAGGGGGAGTCTATATACAATGTGTGCAAAAGGCATGAGGAGGTAAGCGAATAATTATAATTTTGCAGATTAACACTGGAGTGATAAATGATCAGATGGTCATGTACAGGTAGGTCATGTATATTGGTGTGCAAAAGAGCAGAAAAGTAAATAAATAAAAACAGTATGGGAATGAGGTAGGTGAAAATGGGTGGACTATTTACCAATAGACTATGTACAGCTGCAGCGATCGGTTATAAAAGTCTCCAACTTGAGGGAGATAAAAGTCTCCAACTTAAAAGTCTCCAGCGATTTTTGCAGTTCGTTCCAGTCACAGGCAGCAGAGTACTGGAACGAAAGGCGGCCAAATGAGGTGTTGGCTTTAGGCATGATCAGTGAGATACACCTGCTGGAGCGCGTGCTACGGATGGGTGTTGCCATCGTGACCAGTGAACTGAGATAAGGCGGAGCTTTACCTAGCATGGACTTGTAGATGATCTGGAGCCAGTGGGTCTGGAGACAAATATGTAGCGAGGGCCAGCCGACTAGAGCATACAAGTCGCAGTGGTGGGTGGTATAAGGTGCTTTTAGTGACAAAACGGATGGCACTGTGATAGACTGCATCCAGTTTGCTACGTAGAGTGTTTGAAGCCAATTTTGTAGATGACATCGCCGATGTCGAGGATCGGTAGGATAGACAGTTTTACTAGGGTAAGCTTGGCGGCGTGAGTGAAGGAGGCTTTGTTGCGGAATAGAAAGCAGACTCTTGATTTGATTTTCGATTAGCAGAAACCTGATACCTGTCAGTCTATAATCACCTACACGCCAACAGGCCGTCGACAAAAACAAAGATAGCCAATTAAAACATACTGAAGTGGGGCAAAGATGATATGATAAAAAATGATAAATCAAACCATAACTTAGCTCTATTAGTGTGAATATTATCTCACCTGCGACTCAGCGTGGAGGGTTGCCAGCACATCATTGCTGTCAGATTGTGGCACGTGGGTGGCACTCCTACAGGGAAGTTCATCCTGGCACTGCGGACTCTTCCCATCGCAAAGGTGGTTGGTGAAAACAGTTACATTGATACCAGTCAATGCCATTGAGCAAAGCGACTGCAATCTAACTCACAGGTGCAACAACTGCGGTTGTGGTGATCTGAAAGAAGACCACCCCACAGGCGCAAAAATATTTAAAACGACATAATTTGGATTTGCGTAAACAAAAACCTGTAAACAATTTCCATGTTTTATTGCTCATGTCGTAACCTAACACCAACAGTGCCAGAGCAGGCACTAAGAGAAACACCATGCCGTAGGAAAAGTTCCAGCCACTGCAAGGACATTTGAACACCACTGACGAGAATATCTGTTCCCCGCCTGCAGTTAACAACGCAACTAACCCGAGACTATTCTGCTGTTTCTGAACAATTTTAAGAACAGTTTTAAACATATCCATCTTTCCAGACGCACAGGACTCACAGGCACTTCTGCTGATAGCAAGTCATGGGAACCATATAAATTAACGTGACAGCTATTACTTTCAGTTCTCCTGTCCTCTCTGGCACGCCTCCGACTCAGGGTGTGACTCGCTTCACTAGGCTGATGGACGATACTGTTGCATCCTAAAATGCTGGGTTCTTTTACTGAAGACTCCGAAGCGTACTTATAATAAATGGAACAGATTTACTTAATGTTCTCCTTAACACATTAGTCGACTACTCTCTACAGTGTCTTCAGCCCAACTCTCCAATACATCATTGAATTGTTACCGCCCTTTCATCTCCTTTCATTTTCAATGCAAGACCGGAAACCGCATTAACATTTGTTCATTCAAATAACTCAACCCTTGCATACAAATCCCATTGACTATTTGCAACCATTTTTACATCTAAACTCATAAAGCTATCAAAATAAAGAAATTCGCACCACTCCACGTGTCATTTCCCAGCAATTTAATAGATATTTACCAACGTTTCGGGCATTCCTCTAAACTCATGAACACATTTCTCAATTACACCACACTTCACAAATTCTCACTTCTTCTGAAAACATCCTTGATGAACATCATGGGTTTTCTAAAACAGTTTCACTTATCAACTCATATACAACCTATTTACAGATCCAATTGGTCCGGAGGCCTTTTTGGCCTCTCGATGCTCTGGGCCCTCAGGCTCACGGCCTCACACAATCGGTGTCTCTGTATGTGTGCCTGTCACAGTCGTAGTTCCCAAGTCCCAATCAGAAACGTTCCACTCGGACACATTCAGGTCTTCTCTTTCATTGTGTTGCATCATCATTTGACCCACATACGTCTTACACAATTTCCCCTCAGTCTGCACTAAAGTAGGTTACAGGACCAAGTACCCGTTTCACAACCCCGGGTACCCATTTCTCTCTACTCCCAAGTAATCTCGGACAAGCACTGTTTGTCACAACGACTGCATTCCAGCTGAAAAACTGTGTTTAACCATATCAAATCAAATTTTATTAGTCACATACACATGGTTAGCAGATGTTAATGCGAGTGTATCGAAATGCTTGTGCTTCTAGTTCCGACAATGCAGTGATAACCAACAAGTAATCTAACTAACAATTCCAAAACTACTACCTTATAGACACAAGTGTAAGGGGATACTAACTATGCTGTAAAGACCGTCCTGATGACTTGTCCTTCTCTTAGAGCCTGTTTTAGATTCTGTACACTGAATTAAAAAAATATAAAAGTATTTTGTACATAAATAAGCCGCACATGTCTATAAGCCACAGGTGCCTACCGGTACATTGAAACAAATGAACTTTACACAGCCTTTAAAACGAAACACGGCTTGTTACAAAAATAGATAGGCTTTAACGAAACGGTTTGTAAGAAAAATGAAAAAAATAAGCAGTAAGCAGTAGCCTATCAAGAAAGTCATCTTCCTCCTCCTGTGCACTGAAACCACTGTAGTCATCTCCTTCGGTGTCGGAGTTGAATAGCCTCAGAATTGAAAATCCACCTCTAAAATCCTCAAACTTCATTGCGGTGGCGATTGTTTTGGCTTTCAGTCGGATCTGCACAGTTGAAACACCTCGGCCGCCTGCTCTCTGTGTGTTGACCCAGTCTTCAAGCTCATTTTCTAGTTCGGGCCATCTGCTTTTCTTTCCCTCTGAAAGCTTTTGTTGTCTTTTTGCACTGAGTCAGTTCCTCACACTTCTGTTTCCAATGTCTTATCATCGACTCATTAAGGCCAAGCTCCCGTGCAGCAGCTCTATTTCCTTTTCCAACAGCCAGAATGATCACCTTCAACTTGAAAGCTGCATCATATGCATTTCTCTGTGTCTTTGTCATGATGAGGGTGACAAAATGACTACTGTAATCAGAATGATGGGAAGTTTGAGGGCGCTCGATTTACGTCACGATGTGACTGACGGTGGTCAGTTTTTTGGCGGCATGATTCTTGTGAAAGCGGGAAAAAAATCCATAAACGAGGTTCAAAGCGTGGGGAAAAAGTAGCGGCTTATAGTCAGGAAATTACGGTACTACTCATACACTTTACTTTTGGCCAGCGTGAGAAAATTGATATGGATGCGCTGCCAGGGCCCCGCTCAGGCCATTTCCAAGGATGCACTAGTGCAAGGTTCTATGTCTATGAGACTGACACACCTGGCATCCCTTACCATGTCTTTTATGTCTGAGTCTAACCTGGGCCACCAAAAGTGGCTTTTTTGCAAGAGCTTTCATTTTGACCATGCACCAGTGGTTTTAATGTAGCTCCTTCAGTAGCCAGCACCACCGCTCTCATACCCCATAACCCACAATCTCTTTCTACAGAGAGCTCATCCCTTCTCACCCCAATAATGGTTAGGCCATTCTGTAAGTGTGAAGTGCTTCACTTTTGCCAAACCCTTGTCCTTGGTAGTTTCCTTGTCCTTAGGTAAAATGGAAAGTACATCTAAAAATGACACTTGATAGTTTGGATTGGTCTTATGACCATATAGGTAGTCAGGGAACTTCATTACCCCAAATATGATCCCTAAGGCCTTCTTCTCTATTTGGGCACACTTCAACTCTGTGTGTCGTGAACTTAGTAAGTAAGCTGTGTCACGTTAGTTGGCACTAGGGATGAAACAGTTACCGGTTTCTAGATAAACCACAGAACAATTCCAGACGATTAGTATTACCGTTTCAAATTGTAATTATCATTAAAAGTCATGAATACTGTCCAGCAGCAACCAAAGTTAGCAACAGTCTGACGCAGGTGCATCATGCTAACGTGGGTTTTGTTTTGTGTGAAAACATGGCAAAAGGCAATGACAGCACTCGAGAGATTTTTCAGCCTTCTGAGAGGATCAAATCTGAAATGTGGTCGTATTTTGGGTTTTACAAGAGTGCTGAGGGAAACTTAAATTGAAGATGGTCACCCTGTCTGCAGAACATGCAAAAAATACAAAAATAATAGAACTAAAATTGCTGTGAAAGGGGGCAACAATTAAAATCTTTATAGCGAATGCAAGGTAAAGTGGAACTTCGGAATGGGGGAAAACGTCATGGTTTGACTGTCTTACTTGCTAATAGCTTGTCAGTAATGTAAACTGAGGCTTTCAGTGTTACCTACTCTTGTAAAAACACCACACGTTGTTCTGATGCTGTACTATAGGTGTCGTGTGTCTGCAGACTCTATTCGCCCATTGCACACGTTATGTAGTTTATTCACACTACCAACATATTTTGTGTGTGTGAGAGAGAAATAATTGTAATTTAACATCACCAATAATAATAATAATAATAATAAATTTGCTATTCCTTTGTTTACAGAGTGGGCGTGCAGCAGGCAAACCCAGTGATGCTTTACTGGTCCCTCCTCATCTACAGTTGTGCTTATATGAACCCACATCAACACAAGCTGATGTAGGGGTGGACAACCCTACATCAGCTTCACTATCGATTTCCTCACCCCAAACTGGCAACTGGAATCAAAGTGCTTGGAAACACAGTTCTTCCCAGAAGATCAATCGGCTCACAACAAAGGGTTTTTTGTGAATATGCTGGAAAGAGTAGGGGATCAACAAGAAAGACAACGCAACAAACATGATCAAGGCGTTTGAAGAGTTCCCAGATATGTGGCTTAGGTGCTTTGGCAAAAATTTGATGATCGTACGCTATCCATTTATGTTTCTTGTATGCTATTTTAATATATGAGAATTAACCAATGATTACAGGCCACACTCGGCCATGATTACAGATACCTGTGTGTCTTTTGACACTATATAAATGAGTCATCCCGCAGTGTTTGTCATTATACCCTGATGAAGACAGCTTGTCTGTCGAAACGTTGGACATAAATATTTTTGCATCTGAGCTCCTAGAGTATGCGGCTCTCCTTTATTTTTTAAGATGGCCATCTCAAAGGTTTTGAAAATTCAGAGAGTTGACACAGCTGTCAAGGTCTGCCGTCATCTGGTCCAAGGCATCTCACGGAGCTGGAAGAGAAGGAGAGAACTGAGAGAAAAGCAAGCTGCCCTCAACATGCCACAGAAAGCTCTGATCCATGAGGTGGTGACCCGATGGGGATCTACACACAAGATGCTTGAGCGTTTCCTCAGCCAACAGCAGCCAGTTTGTGCGATACTTGGTGGAAAAATAGGAACTTGGCATCTGATGCCCAAGGACGCCGACATAAGTGTCATGGAGAAACTGTGCCAGCTCCTTGAAACTCTGAGCAAGTTTACAGATCACTTGCCTCAGAGACATGAGTGACACTGTCAGCCATCAAGCCTGTCCTGGACCACATCACCCGTGATATTCTGGTGGAAAAGGAAACGGAGCCATCCCTGACCAAGGAGATGAAAAGGGTAATGAGAGAAGACCTTAACAACAGATCCACAGAGAAGGCAAAGAGAGTCATGCACATTGCTTGTTTCATTGACCCCCACTTCAAAAGGAGCTTTTTAGATGAGCCTGAGGCTGCAAAAATTCAAATCAAATCAAATGTATTTATATAGCCCTTCTTAGTTAGATCAGCTGATATCTCAAAGTGCTGTACAGAAACCCAGCCTAAAACCCCAAACAGCAAGCAATGCAGGTGTAGAAGCACGGTGGCTAGGAAAAACTCCATAGAAAGGCCAAAACCTTGGAAGAAACCTAGAGAGGAACCAGGCTATGAGGGGTGGCCAGTCCTCTTTATTATAACAGAACATGGCCAAGATGTTCAAAAGCTCATAAATGACCAGCATGGTCAAATAATAATAATCACAGTAGTTAACGAGGGTGCAGCAAGTCAGCACCTCAGGAGTAAATGTCAGTTGGCTTTTCATAGCCGATCATTAAGAGTATCTACCGCTCCTGCTGTCTCTAGAGAGTTGAAAACAGCAGGTCTGGGACAGGTAGCACGTCCGGTGAACAGGTCAGGATTCCATAGCCGCAGGCAGAACAGTTGAAACTGGAGCAGCAGCACGGCCAGGTGCTCTGGGGACAGCAAGGAGTCATCATGCCAGGTAGTCCTGAGACATGGTCCTAGGGCTCAGGTCCTCCGAGAGAGAGAAAGAAATAGAGAAAGAGAGCATTAGAGAGAGCATACTTAAAATTCACACAGGACACCGGATAATACAGGAGAAGTACTCCAGATATAACAAACTGACCCTAGCCGGCCGACACAAACTACTGCAGCATAAATACTGGAGGCTGAGACAGGAGGGGTCAGGAGACACTGTGAATGGTAGAATGTGCAGAAGATGAATGTGCAAGTAGATATACTGGGGTGCAAAGTATGGGGGTGAGGTAGTTGGATGGGCTATTTATGGGATTGTTCTTACATGCACATTGCTTTACTTGTGTTGCTTTTATATGCACATTTGATGTGCTTACTTAAGTTGTGTTCATTATAAAACCTGCACTAGGGAAACTTTTACCTTCTTTACCTCTTTACCTTCTATAACGGTATTTTAATGTTTGGTTTGTTAAATGTGATACGCCGCGTGTAACGTCCATTTGTATAGTTTTTACTCCGCTCCTTGAGTTATCCCTCTCCGCTCTCGCTCTCTCTCTCTCCATGCTTCTTTTCACAGACCTAATTTGAAGTAAGGAAATCGTAATAAGACAATCAAAAATAATAGTAATTATAATAGTAGTCTAGTTGAAGCTGAGACAGCTTTATACAACCAATACCAAAAAACTACGTGTGCGCAACGTTGAATGTTTTTTGAGCGTCATTTATGCCCAGCACTTTTAAAATTAAAATGAGGCCCCAAAAAAACGTGTAGCCTCGTGTAGTTACGGTTAACTGGGTCAATTGCAAACGGATGCAGTAAACAAATAACCAAAAATATTTTGAGTCACCGAGACAATGTGTAAACAAACTAAATAGGTGAGCGAGATAAAGCACGCACACTAGAAGATCAAGACATTAGATCACCTCAAATAAGCCTGAATAGTTTCACCAACTATACAAGACTAGCCTGTTATGTCTAAGCATAATTGTACCACAAGTGGGTTACTTACTACAAGCAACAGTTGCTGAACTGTGAGCATATTCAAGACTTCTTGAAGTGACGTTGAATGTGAGCCATAGCCTCATCCGGAGATTCAAATGTGTAGTCTTTACCCTCGTGAGATATCCATAAATGGGCCAGGAATCGCAGTCCATTATTTCACACTTGGATGGTCCCGAAGTACTCGTTTGGCCTGTCCGAAAGCTGCGCGCTGCCTGGAAACAGTGGGGGAGTAGTCCTGGTAGATGGAAAAGCTCTGTCCTTGAAAGCTCAGAGTGGTAATTGCGGGCTCGTTGGAGCTGGAAAATGCTGGGAAATGCACACATTAAGAGATATAGTTGTGTGTTTCCTGTCCTTCATGAGATCACCAAATTAAACACACAACATGACTGTCCCTTAAGTGTCCACGGACAGTTCCCACATTCTCAAAAATAGAAATATTGTTTAATTCTCCCATTTTTGGGGATTAGGAGATTCTCTCCCTCAACGAGACCCGTATAATCATCTGCGCAATACACGTGGCACGAAAGCCAAAACACCGGTACTCAGACAACCAACGGGCAATGGAACAATAATCGACAACCCAATGGTGAAACAAAGGGCATTTATACAAATACAGTCAGTGGGAATGGGGACCAGGTGTGCATAATGACACAGTTGGCTTTTCATAGCTGAGAATTAAAGATGGTCGAGACAGCAGGTACGGTAGAGAGATATAGAGCGAGTCAAAAACAGCAGGTCATGGACAAGGTAGCACGTCCAGAAAACAGGTCAGGGTTCCATAGCCGCAGGCAGACAATTGAAACTGGAGCAGCAGCAAACGGGTGGACTGGGGACAGCCAGGAGTCATCAGGCCAGGTATCCATGAGGCTTGGTCCTAGGGCTCAGGACCTCCGGGAGTGGAGGGAGAGAAAATTCAAGGGAGCATACTTAAATTTACACAGGACACCAGATAAGACAGGAGAATTACACCAGATATAACAGACTGACTCTAGCCTCCCAGCACAAACTATTGCAGCATAGATCCTGTTGGCTGAGACTGTGGGAGGGGGACACCGTGGCGCTATCCAACGATAACCCCGGAAAGGGCCAACTAAGCATGATATAACCCCACCCACATTTCCAAAGCACAGCCTCCATACCAATAGAGTGATATCAACAGACCACCAATTTACTACCTGAGACGAGGCTGTGAATAGCCCACGAAGATCTCCTCCACCGCACGAGCCCAACGGGTCGCAATTACCAGACAGGAATATCACATTAACCCACTGAAGTGACACACCCCTCCTAGGGACGGCATGGAATGGCATGTAAAGCCAGTGACTATGCCCTGTAATAGGGTCAGAGGCAGAGAATCCCAGTGGAGAGAGGGGTGCCAGCCAGCCAGAGACAGCAAGGGTGGTTTGTCACTCCAAGTGCTTTGCCTTTCACCTTCGCACCCTAACAGGACACTGAGTCTCACATTGATAGGCAGACCATTCCATAAAAATGTAGCTCTATAGGAGAAAGCTCTGCCTCCAACTGTTTGCTTAGAAATTCTAGGGACAATAAGGAGCAGACTTCTGTTCCACCCCAGCAATAGCACACTTGATTAGGTTTCATGAATTGAATCAGGTGTGTCATAGCCGGTCTGAAACAGAACCCTGCACACCCAGCAGGGTTGGCCTGCTCCAACTGTAATAGGTGTGTATACATTGTGTGATGTTGAACTATTTTTGTATACAACATGTGCTAACATGAAAGACTCAATCATGGGCACTCTTACTGACAGTTGTGGCTGCTTCACATGATCTATTGTTGTCTACCTTCTTGCCCTTGGTGCTGTTGTCTATGCTCAATAATGTTTGTACCATGTTGTGCTGCTACCATGTTGCAAAAGTATCTATATCCACAGTAAAATTAGTCCTATATCGACATAACCTGAAAGGCCTGCTCAGCAAGGAAGAAGCCACTGCCAGCCAAAACCAGCCAAAATTCACCCAACTAATTGTAGGAAGCTTCTGGAAGGCTCCCTGAAATGTTTGACCCAAGTTTAAATAGTTTAAGGCAATGCTACCAACTACTAATTGAGTGTATGTAAACTTCTGATCCACCGGGAATGTGATGAAAGAAATAAAAGCTGAAGTAAATTCTCCTCTATTATTCTGACATTTCACATTCTTAAAATATAGTGATGATCCGATCCTAACTGACCTAAGACAGGAAATTTTTACCAGGATTAAATGTCAGGAATTGTGAAAAACTGAGGTGTAAATGTATTTGGCTGTATGTATGTAAACTTCCGACTTCAACTGTATGTACAAGAAATGTAATTAAATGCATTTCAAATGCAATGGAAAGTGGCAGATTATGTTAATTAGGGTTAGGGTAAAGTTTACAATGCACACTGACCAAATCAGGTAGCCTAAATGAATCAGGTCGTGACAAATAATCATGAACATCAAATTGATACTTACTGTCACGGGTTTCTTCCTGGGAAGGAGAGGAGGACCAAAATGCAGCGCGGTAATTGTCCATGGTTTTTAATGAGAAAACCTGAACTCATAACCAGAGTAACAAAGTGAAACCAGTCCCATGTGGCACTAACACAGGAAACAACCACCCATAAAACCCAAAACAGGCTACCTAAATATGGTTCTCAATCAGATACAATGACTAACACCTGCCTCTGATTGAGAACCATATCAGGCCCAAACACAGAAACAGACAAACTAGAAATCCAACATAGAATGCCCACTCAGTGTGACACTTAAAATACAGATTCCTTAACTTCCTGTGTACAGACTCACAAATTGACAGTTACCCTGTGGATAAATGCAGAGACAGAGTCAGTAAAACAATTCCACACCAGATGAAGAATAAGGTGTTAATGTTCAGGAACTAGCTAGCTAAATTATTCGAAAGACTAACTTACATTGGCTGGGGTCTCTCCATAGGGAGTTCATATTTGCCCTGCCGTGGATCCTTATTATTTTTTAGCTATAAATAATCTAGCTAGCTAGCCTAGCTACAGTGCATTCAGACCCCTTGACTTTTCCCATATTTTGTTAAATTACAGCCTTATTTTAAAATGGATTAAATAGTTTTCCCCTCATCAATTTACACACAACACCCCATAATGACAAAGCAAAAATAGTTTTTTAGACATTTTTGCAAATGTATTAATATAAAAATAAAACTGATATCCGTTTACTTTGTTGAAGCACCTTTGCCAGTGATTACAGCCTCGAGTCTCCTTCGGTTATGACTCTTCAAGCTTGGCACACCTGTATTTGGGGAGTTTCTCCCCATTCTTCTCTGAAGATCCTCTCAAGCTCTGTCAGGTTGGATGGGGAGCATCGCTGCACAGCTATTTTTAGGTCTCTCCAGAGATGTCCAATCGGGTTCAAGTCCAGGCTCTGGCTGGGCCACTCAAGGACATTCAGAGACTTGTCCCAAAGCCAAAGCCAAAGCCAATCCTGCATTGTCTTGGTTTTGTGCTTAGGGTCGTCCCCCCCCTCTGAGGCCTTGAGCGCTCTGTAAAGGTTTTAATCAATGATCTCTCTGTACTTTGCTCTGTTCATCTTTCCCTCGATCCTGACTAGTCTCCCTGCTGCCCACCACCGTGCTTCACCGTAGGAATGGTATTGGTGATGAGCGGTGCCTGGTTTTCTGGACGTGACGCTTGGCATTCAGGCCAAAGAGTTCAATCTTGGTTTCATCAGACCAGGGAATCTTGTTTCTCATAGTCTGAGAGTCCAATAGGTGCCTTTTGGCAAACTCCAAGCAGGCTTTCATGTGCCTTTTACTGAGGGTGGCTTCCGTCTGGCCACTCTACCATAAAGGCCTGATTGGTGGAGTGCTGCAGAAATGGCTGTCCTTCTGGAAGGTTCTTCCAACTCCACAGAGGAGCTTCGGAACTCTGTCAGAGTGACCATCAGGTTCTTGGTTACCTCCCTAACCAAGGCCCTTCTCCCCCGATTTCTCAGTTTGGCCAGGAGACCAGTTCTAGGTTGGGCTGTTTAGCTCATTCTCCAAACCACAGAGTTCTAGGCTAAATAAGTAAATGGGTTGACATTATTTTGGAGACTAAATAAACTGGTAATTAGCATAGGCCTTACTATTCAAACACACTGCAGTGAATGTTGTATTGTCTGCTAAATGACTTAAATGTAATGTAAATGTATTGGACATAAAGACTTACCAATTTCGGTAGGCCCCATTTCTTAGCCTGGTTTCCAGTCTGTTTCTATTCTATTGCCAACTCTTTATGGAATGTTTAGCTTCACAATGACAACAGAGTAGGCTATAGAGGACCACAATGGAAACAACTCGACTAACCTGTTCCCCGCACATTGACTCGGTACCTGTACCCCCTGTACATAGCCTCCTTACTTTTATGTCATTGTCAACTTTTGTTTATTTAGTAAATATTTTCATAACTCTATTTCTTGAACTGCATTGTTGGTTAAGGGCTTGTAAATGGGCATTCCACGGCAAGGTCTACTATACCTGTTGTATTCGGCACATTTGACAAATACAATTTGATTTTAAGTATTTACTTAAACTATAGGTATATGTAAATGCCTGGTTAACATTTTCATGTATTTTAAATGGTAAAATCACATTTAAAAATCGATTCAAATCAAGCGCACAAACTGGGACCATTTCTCGATTGGACCCATAGACTAGCCTATAAATTATAACGGCTAAGCCCCATAACCTACTAGACGTACTCATACAACAATTCCACCACTTGATGGCGCTGTATACCACATGACCGAATGCATGTGACCACATCAAGAGGAGGGGTTTGAATGTGACAATTTAGCTAATACAATGTAACCATCTCAAGTGTCCAAGTCAACTGACTGCAAAACCGCAGACCAAGTTGTTTACCAGCACTCGTTTCAACTGCTCACCACAAATGCAACACGAACGGATATCAAATGGGAGAAAACAGATTGTCAACAAAACGGAACCGCTGAGGGGACAGGGCCAGAGAACAGTCGTATGAGGTGCGTAAGCTCGTTGGGTGTGCATCATCAGGAGAATATTACTGCATACGTGGTTTGGGTGGTTATTAAATGCGAGAAGTGCATATTTATACCGGAAAATGTGTTTTGGGTTCAATTCGGAGACTAGGTTTATGCGGGTTTACACTTTGTTTACACTTTGGTGAGACCAGGGTTTATCCCAAATACCCCGTGTTTTTTTTCTCTCTCGGCCGAACGATCCGCTGCCTTGTTGCTAGGAAACGTTTGACAGCTCTGATATTTAAAATGGGATGACCAAGGCCTGCGGACTCCTCGGCTGAAACGGGCTCAAGCGGCACTGATTAAATACTCACCACCGCCGGCCTGCTTCTATTTAATCTACCAGCGCGTACTTTTCATGAGATGTCAATTTGTAGGCTACGTTATCCATGTATAAACATGGCCAT
Organism: Oncorhynchus gorbuscha; assembly: GCF_021184085.1. NCBI lineage: Eukaryota > Metazoa > Chordata > Actinopteri > Salmoniformes > Salmonidae > Oncorhynchus > Oncorhynchus gorbuscha. Next base: position 30,638,040 of record NC_060191.1, on the reverse strand, counting down.
ATCGTGTTAATCATCAAACATCGTTCAATTCGCGAGTCATGGATGGACATTATGTTTGGCAATAAAATATGGTACAGCAAAGTAGGTTAGCATATATCCAACCTAGGCTACTTGTCCAAAGCTTGAAAAACGAGAAGTGGCATTTTCACTGGAGCAGCATAAAAGGCAGATATTGGACAGGACAGATGTGTAATGTGGTATCCCGTCACTCTATTTCGTTCTCTTGATTCCTATGGTCATGCATCTGAAGGTCACTCCGTGAACCAGTGGTGTAGACAGAAATCTATTGGTGGCAGGGCCAGCTAAAAAATGTAGGTGGGCCAAAATTGAGGCACTCAGATAATCATTAAATTATCACAAATGCATAGCGTATCCTACCTTAATGTAATCGATCGCACACAACAAACCATCTGACGTGATTTCACATTACAGGCCAAATAGTATTGTAGGCCTTTGTAAAATCCATGACTCTTGCATTTTAACATGATTTATCAATGATTTGATGGCAATGCAAGGACATGTACCGCCTGCAATGCAGCATGGGCAGCCAAAATTACTATGTCCACCCTGTTGCCACATGGAGATGTTCCCTTCCACATTATTCCGAGCAACAAAGCTGAGCTCTCTTGGACAATGTTTCCCTAAAGAACAATCCTTTTGATTGTTCCCAGCTGATGTACGACCTAGTACACTTGAAAAAAAAAACAGGTGTCAACATCTTTGCTAGGAAACTGAAAGAAACTGTTCTGGGACAACGCAAAAAAAATAAAAAATAAGAGGAACTCTGCCATACATGCTCCAAAATCATGACCATCAGCCACCCAGAGAGACCAGCACCACTTCACCCTACACAATCGGGCCCCATCCAGAGAGGCCAACACCAGCCCGCACCATTGGGCCCCTTCCAGAGGGGACAGCATCCCTTACCTCACTACCCACCCATGCTAACAGGAAAACACCCTAGTCAGAAGAGACCAACAGTCCAGCAAGGCATCTATGCAGAAGTGTCACCCTGCTGCAGCTGAACTTAACCAGATAAGGCATCTGCTGAACATTATCTGCAATAAAATCAGAAATAGAATTTGTTATTGTGAGAAATACAATGATTAGAAATACAGCGTATTATAATGTTTTCAGTTTTATATAAGCTACCCAGGAAAAGGTTTTATATATATTACTACACAAACAACATAAAAGGATTAAAAAAAAGAATAACAAGAAAAACTAGCAAACTGAATAATAAAAAAAGTACCCTAAGTAAAAGCAAAGCTAAAAAGGTGTCTCTTTTAAATGTGTCCACAGTTTCAGCCCCCATCAGATTCTCTGGCAGGCTATTCCAGAGGCTGGGGGCATAGTAACTAAGGGCTACCTTTCCATGCCTCTTGTTCCTAGGCTTTGGGATAGCTAAAATGCCAGTGCCAGAGGACCTGAGCTACCTACTGGGTACATAACTCAAAAGCATGCACAATTGTGGGATGATTTAAAAACCAATTACAATAATCTTAAAATATATTCTAAAATGCACAGGCAGCCAGTGCAGAGACTTTGAAACCAGTGTAATGTGTGTAGCATTCTGTATGTTTTGCAGTTAACCAATGGCTTTCTTGATTAGACCAGACAGGAGAGCATTAACGTAGTCAAGCCTGCTTTGGCTCTGGTGATACAGAAATGGAAAGCTGTGTATCGTCTAGGTAGCAGTGAAAATCAATGCCATGCTTTCTGATAACGCTGCCAAGGGGTAACATACAGTGGGAAGTCAGAAGTTTACATACAGCTTAAGCCAAATACATTTAAACTCAGTTTTTCACAATTCCTGACATTTAATCCTAGTAAAAAGTCCCTGTCTTAGGTCAGTTAGGATCACCACTTTATTTTAAGAAAGTGAAATGTCAGAATAATAGCAGATTGAATTCTTTATTTCAGCTTTCACATTCCCAGTGGGTCAGAAGTTTACTTACACTCAATTAATATTTGGTAGAATTGCCTTTAAATTAGTTTGACTCAAATGTTTCCACAAGCTTCCCACAATAAGTTGGGTGAATTTTTGCCCATTCCTCCTGACAGAGCTGGTGTAACTGAGTCAGGTTTGTAGGCCTCCTTGCTCGCACACACTTTCTCAGTTCTGCCCACATATTCTCTATAGGATTGAGGTCAGGGCTTTGTGATGGCCACTCCAATACCTTGACTTTGTTGTCCTTAAGCCATTTTGCCACAACTTTGGAAGTATGCCTGGGGTCATTGTCCATTTGGAAGACCCATTTGCAACCAAGCTTTAACTTCCTGACTGATGTATTAAGATGTTGCTTCAATATATCCGCATAATTTTACTTCCTCATGATGCCATTTATTTTGTGAAGTGCACCAAACCCTCCTGCAGCAAAACACCCCCACAACATGATGCCGTGCTTCACGGTTAGGATGGTGTTATTCGGCTTGCAAGCCTCCTCCTTTTTCCTCAGAACATAACGATGGTCATTATGGCCAAACAGTTCTATTTTTGTTTCGTCAGACCAGAGGACATTTCTCCAAAAAGTACGATCTTTGTCCCCATGTGCAGTTGCAAACCGTAGCCTGGCTTTTTTATGGCAGTTTTGGAGCAGTGGCTTCTTCCTTGCTGAGCGGCCTTTCAGGTTATGTCGATATAGGACTTGATTTATACTGTGGACATAGGTACTTTTGTATCTGTTTCATTCAGCATCTTCACAAGGTCCTTTGCTGTAGTTTCGGGATTGATTTGCTCTTTTCGCACCAAAGTACGTTCATCTCTAGAAGACAGAACCCGTCTCCTTCCTGAGTGGTATAACGGCTGCGTGGTCCCATGATGTTTATACTTACGTACTATTGTTTGTACAGATGAACGTGGTACCTTCAGGCATTTGGAAATTGTTCCCAAGGATGAACCAGACTTGTGGAGGCCTACAATTCTTTTTCTGAGGTCTTTGGCTGATTTCTTTTGATTTTTCTCATGATGTCAAGCAAAGAGGCACTGCGTTTGAAGGTGGGCCTTGAAATACATCAAAAGGTACACCTCCAATTGACTCAAATAATGTCAATTAGCCTATCAGAAGCTTGTAAAGCCATGACATAATTTTCTGGAATTTTCCATGCTGTTTAATGGCACAGTCAACTTAGTGTATGTGAACGTCTGACCCACTGGAATTGTGATATAATGAATTAAAAAAAAAAAATCTGTAGCAACTTCAGAAGTAAGATAGCATTTCTTAATAATGCGTTAATTATTACCCTGAGCTATGGGCAACAAGGTAGTTAAAAATCCACTGTGGTGATCAGATAAAGCAACATCAACAATAGAGGATATGTCAATAGAAAACCCCTTTGGTAATAACCAGGTCCAGAGTATGGCCACGGTTATGGGTGGGCCAGGTCACTTGTTGGATAAAGTCCACAGAGCTCAAAAGATTTATAAATTCAGTGGCCTTGAGGTCAGTCTCTTTGTCAACATGAATATTGAAATCACTGTCCGGGTTAGGCGAGGGTTTGACAGGGGAAGCTTTACTTGGCTCATCGTGCTCTAGCAACTCCTTGTGGCAAGCCGGGCGCCTGTAGGCTGACCTCGTCGTCAGTTGAACAGTGTTTCCTCCGACACATTGGTACAGCTGGCTTCCGGGATTAGCAAGCAGGTGTTAAGAAGCGCAGTTTGGCAGGTCATGCCTCGGAGGACTCATCACTCGACTTTCGCCTGTCCCGAGCCCGTTGGGGAGTAGCAGCGATGAGACAAGATCGTAATCACGAAATTCTGATGGTGTCGGAAACACCAGGAAGGTTGAAGATGGCCCACGACCCTTCTGTCTTGAGTCAGCAACCTCTTGAATGGCCATGGGGGAAGGGTGCCACTAGGCGGCCACCGGCTGGTGGTATACTCCCAGGATCCGTGCTGATTCCCGGGGCTGGTAGGTCCGTCTCAAGTGGGCCAAAACTTTGATAGCTGGATTAGATCTTCTCGGATAGATGAAGGGTGGCCAGACTGCCTTTACCTATCTCCTATGCCTTGCGAGTGTCCAGTCTCACATGAGCTGCAGAGTTGAGCTTAACATCTGTCCGTTGGATTGGGGCAGATCTACTCCACCCGACTCATCAGCTTTGCTATAGGAGGCATTCATAACTGAGATTCGGTTTGCCTGGGCTACAGCAAGGTTGTGTACTTAGAAAGCAGGTTATCCTTTTCTCGCAGCCCAGCGAGCAGTCGGAGGATCTCTTGGGGGTTTGCTCGTCCTCTTTTTCTGCTTGATGGTGGTGCATATACCATCACCATCATTAAGTTTGCTGATGACACAACAGTGATAGGCCTGATCACCGACAACGATGAGACGGCCTATAGGGAGGAGGTCAGAGAACTGGCAGTGCGTTGCCAGGACAACAACCTCTCCCTCAATGTAATCAAGACAAAGGAGATGATGGTGGACTACATAAAAAGAGGGCCGAGCACTCCCCCATTCTCATTGACGAGGCTGCAGTGGAGCAGGTTGAGAGCTTCAAGTTCCTTGGAGTCCACATAACCAACAAACTAACATGGTCCAAGCACACCAAGACAGTAGTGAAGAGGGCATGACAAAACCTATTCCCCCTCAGGAGACTGAAAAGATTTGGCATAGGTCCTCAGATCCTCAAAAGGTTCTACAGCTGCACCATCGAGAGCATCCTGACTTGTTGCATCACTGCCTGGTATGGCAACTGCTCGGCCTCCGACTGCAAAGCACTACAGAGGGTAATTTGTATGGCCCAGTACATATCTGGGGCCAAGCTTCCTGTCATCCAGGACCTCTATACCAGGCGGTGTCAGAGAAAGGCCCAAAAAATGGTCAGTCTCGAGCCACCCTAGTTATAGACTGTTCTCTCTGCTACCACACGGCAAGATGTATCGTAGTGCCAAGTCTAGGTCCAAGAAGCTTCTAAAACAGCTTCTACCCGCAAGCCATAAGATTCCTGAACAGCTAATCAAATGGCTATTATTTGCATTGCCCCCCCCCCCCTCTCCCTTCTACGCTGGTGCTACTCTCTGTTATTACATATGCATAGTCACTTTAATAACTCTACCTACATGTACATATTGCCTCAATTACATTGACTTTGTACCGGTACCCCCTGTATATAGCCCCGCTATTGTTATTTACTGCTGCTCTTTAATTATTTGTTATTCTTATCTCTTACTTTTTTGTGTTGGTATATTCTTAAAACTGCATTGTTGGTTAAGTCCCAGCCTTAAAGGCTAACCGCATCTCAGAATCCATAGCAATAACTTTAGCTATGATTTAAGAGAACTATTTCATAAAACAACAAACCGAGTGTAGACAGTACGCTGTTCTGTTGCGTGCACTGATTATGTATGTAGCCTCAAACAAAGTTCATGAAATTAGTCATTTGCTAATCTTAGATAATATCAATATTTAGTGTGAGAGACTCACTTTTACAGCACCTTCGATGATATAGCAGTAGGAATACAAAGATATAACGTCTATAAAATGTCTACGGGGGAGGTGTTGCTGTATATATTCCGAGCCATATTCCTGTAAAGCTCAGAGAGGATCTCATGACAAAATTTAAGTAGAAGTGCTGTGGTTGCAGGTTCACTTGCCTCATCTGAAGCCTCTTCTTTCAGGGTGCTGCTATAGGCCAACGGGTGCACCAAGCGTTCAAGAGGAACTGTGACTAATAACTGTAACATGACCCAGGTTAATCACTCAACCAACTAGAGTCTATTCTAATAGTGTTGGATCTGTGATATGATCAAGCGGATATCTTCACCAATGCTACAGAGCTTTGCTCCATAGTGATAGTGCACAAGTTCAAACACCACAGGGAACTGTTTCTGAGGAACAGGGGCATTCAGTGGATCCAGGAGAGGGTGATGGACTCTCTTTCAAACACCCGACCCACTCCTGTGCCCTCAGAGCCAGCTCCACTGGGACACGGCGCAGATCACAGCGTAGTCACACGCTGTAGTTGAGACTCGGCGACTCATGGTGTTTTTGAAAAGCAGACATAGTTGAAAGAAAAATGTCTTGTCTTTGTTTGTTTACAGTTGCAGTCACACTAGCACAAGTTCTTAAGTATTGTGAAGAAAAGAAAAGGAAACACTGTTGTTGTTGACTTGTATGCTTAATTTCAATCCCCTGCGAGTAAAAAATACATTAAGGGGAGAGCAGTGGTATGGTGTGGACGCTATATAAATAATTCCTACTGAGTAGGTGGTGTACTTAACTGAAGTAGTATTACTATTCATGGGAGCATGGCTATTATGGACACGTGTTTACCTGGCTGTGATGTCATCACCCAGAGTTGGCACAGCATTAACCTTATGTTGGGTATATCGCTCTTCCGTTTTCTACCGTTTGTACACGGCTGTACCCCTTTATTTTGTAGCTTGCAAGAAAAGGCAATGAACATTGAAATGCGTGTGGATAATCAATGAACATTGAAATGCGTGTGGATAATCCTTGAGATTTACCACAATTATTATCCGGTTATATGGTCAGGTGAAGCAAAGGAAGACTATCATGCTGCAGCTGTCTCAAAACAAAGCAGCACACCCTGCCCTTAACTGCACACACAGAACTAACATCAACTGCACACACAGAACTAACATCAACATGCATGATAGTCTTTCATGGTTGTAGAGAAATTGACTACTTCTATTCTAGTCTTTTTAAGAAACATTTGTGAGTTCAAAATGCCTAAATGTATAATGTATAAATGTATAATCTATTTACGTACACTTCAAACATATTTACGTTGCATTCGGAAAGCATTTGTTACGTTACAGCCGTATTCTGAAATGTACTAAAACACTATTTTTCCCTTATCAATCTTCACACAATAATGACAAAGCAAAACAAATGTTTGCTAATTTATTGAATTTAAAAAACTGAAATATCACATTTACATAAGTATTCAGATCCTTTACTCAGTACTTTGTTGAAGCACCTTTGCCAGTGATTACAGCCTCAAGTCTTCTTGGGTATGACGCTACAAGCTTGGCACACCTGTATTTGGGGAGTTTCTCTCATTCTTCTCATCAGATCCTCTCAAGCTCTGTCAGGTTGGATGGGGAGCATTGCTGCACAGCTATTTTACAGTCTCTCCAGAGGTGTTCAAGTCCAGGCTCTGGCTGAGCCACTCAATGACATTCAGAGACTTGTACCGAAGCCACTCCTACGATGTCTTGGCTGTGTGCTTAGGGTCATTGTCCTGTTGGAAGGTGAACCTTCACCCCCAGTCTGAGATCCTGCTTCAGAGAACTCAGGACTTCATCATAGATCTCTCTCTACTTTTCTCTGTTCACCTTTTCCTCGATCTTGACTAGATCCCCCCGTCCCCGTCCCTGTCGCTGAAAAACATTCCCACAGCATGAATCTGCCACCACCATGCTTCACCGTAGGGATGGTGCCAGGTTTCCTCCGATGTGACGCTTGGCATTCAGGCCAAAGAGCTCAATCTTGGTTTCATCAGACCAAATAATCTTGTTTCTCATGTTCTGAGTCCTTTAGGTGCATTTTGGCGATCTCCAAGCGGGCTGTCATGTGCTTTTTTTCCCTGTGGAGTGGCTTCCGTCTGGCCACTCTACCATAAAGTTCTGATTGGTGGAGTGCTGCAGAGATAGTTGTTCTCCCATCTTCACAGAGGAACTCTGGAGCTCTGTCAGTGACCATCGGGTTCTTATTCACCTCCCTGACCAAGGCCCTTCTCCCCCAATTTATTCCTTCTCCCCCTCCTTTATTATGCGTCAACATTTGAATTTGATTACAATTATTTGTCAATCATTCTTGAATTTGTTAGATTAATGAACTGATACATTCATACATTACTTGTATTTTCTAAATGTTTTAACATGATAGGTTGTATAATATAATGCAATTTCTATGTGAATGTTTATGAATGTTAATTTGTGTATTAATAATAATACAAAATAATCTGAAAATCAGTCTGAAATCGAATATTTCTCCTATTGTTCATGTCCATATAGCCTAGGACAATGTGGTAAAGTACTGTTATTCCTTATCCACTTAATGTATTATAAAAAATATAAAAAATTGCCTCACTTTTCTGGGGGGGAATTCCGTTAAACATTGAATCAATTTTGTCTGGCCTTATTTATCTAGGCAAGTCAGTTAAGAACAAATTCTTATTTACAAAGACTGCCTACTTCGGCCAAACCCTAGTCCGGACGACGCTGGGCTAATTCTGTGCCCCCCTATGGTACTCCCAATCACGGACGGTGGTGATACAGCTTGGAATTGAACCAGGTTATGTAGTGACGCCTCTAGCACTGAGATCAGGGCCTCAGAACGCTACGCCACTCTAGAGCCCTATATATAGATTTTTTTTTCTTTACATAGTTGAATGTGCTGACAACAAAATCACACAAAAATTATCAATGGAAATCAAATTTATCAACCCATGGAGGTCTGGATTTGGAGCCACACTCAAAATTAAAGTAGAAAACCACACTACAGGCTGATCCAACTTTGATGTAATGTCCTTAAAACAAGTAAAATTGAGGCTCAGTAGTGTGTGTGGCCTCCACCTCCCTACAATACCTGGGCATGCTCCTGATGAGGACAACTCCTGGACAGTCTGTGGTGCAACGTGGCGTTGGTGGATGGAGCGAGACATGATGTCCCAGATGTGCTCAATTGGATTCAGGTCTGGGGAACGGGCAGGCCAGTCCATAGCATCAATGCCTTCTTCTTCACGGCGTCCCCAGACTCTGTCACGTCTGTCACGTCTGTCACGTGCTCAGTATGAACCTGCTTTAATCTGTGAAGAGCACAGGGCGCTAGTGGCGAATTTGCAAATCTTGGTGTTCTCTGGCAAATGCCAAACATCCTGCACGGTGTTGGGCTGTAAGCACAACCCCCACCTGTGGACGTCAGGCCCTCATTATACCACCCTCATGGAGTCTGTTTCTGACCATTTGAGCAGACACATGCACATTTGTGGCCTGCTGGAGGTCATTTTGCAGGGCTCTGGCAGTGCTCCTCCTGCTCCTCCTTCCACAAAGGCAGAGGTAGTGGTCCTGCTGCTGGGTTGTTGCCCTCCTATGGCCTCCTCCACGTCTCCTGATGTACTGGCCTGTCTCCTGGTAGCGCCTCCATGCTCTGGACACTACGCTGACAGACACAGCAAACCTTCTTGTCACAGCTCGCATTGATGTTTCATCCTGGATGAGCTGCACTGCCTGAGCCACTTGTGTGGGTTGTAAGACTCCGTCTCATGCTACCACTAGAGTGAATGCACCGCCAGCATTCAAAAGTGACCAAAACATCAGCCAGGAAGCATAGGAACTGAGAAGTGGTCTGTGGTCACCACTTGCAGAACCACTCCTTTATTGGGGGTGTCTTGCTAATTGCCTATAATTTCCACCTGTTGTCTATTCCATTTGCACGACAGCATGTGAAATTTATTGTCAATCAGTGTTGCTTCCTAAGTGGACAGTTTGATTTCACAGAAGTGTGATTGACTTGGAGTTACATTGTGTTGTTTAAGTGTTCCCTTTTATTTTTTTTGAGCAGTATATATTTACATTTATATTTATATATATATATATATATTTAAAAATATAAATATATATTTATTTATATGTAAAAGACAGGTGGACTCCAAGTTGTAGAAACATCTCAAGGATGATCAATGGAAACAGAATGCACCTGAGCTCAATTTCGAGACTCATAGGAAAGTGTCTGAATACTTTTTGTAAATAAGGTATTTCTGTTTTTTATTTTTTATAAATTTGGAAACATTTAAAAAAAATGTTTGCTTTGTCATTATGGGGTATTGTGTGTAGAATGCTGAGGATTTTTATTTAATCTATTTTAGAAAAGGGCTGTAAATGTAACAAAATGTGGAAAAAGTCTAGGGGTCTGAATACTTTCCGAAGGCACTGCACATACCCCACCAGACACGCCACTACAGGTTTCTTCACGGTCTCCAAACCAAAAACTGATTTAATGCATCGCTTAGTTATGTATTGAGCCATATCATCGTGGAATGCTCTGCCATAAGAGGTTACTTGGGCAAAAAGCAAGTTTAGCTTAAAAAAACAGATAAAAACATGTATCACTGTGCCTTTTTCTAAAGATCTAATTTAACTGTACTGCATATAAGAATGTGTATACACTGAGTGTACAAAATATTAAGACACCTTCCTAAATTTGAGTTTTTCCCTCAGAACAGCCTATATCTTTGGAGCATGTACTCAACAAGGTGTCGAAACCATTCCACAGGGAATGGGATACTGGCCCATGTTGATTCCAATGCTTCCTACAGTTGTGCCAAGTTGGCTGGACATCCTTTGGGTTGTGAACCATTCTTGATACACACAGGAAACTGTTGAGCATGAAAAACCTAGCAGCGTTGAAGTTCTTGACACAATCAAACCGGTGTGCCTGGCATCTTCTACCATACCCTGTTTAAAGGCAGTTAAATCTTTTGTCTTACCCATTCGCCCTCTGAATGACACACATACACAATCCATGTCTCAATTGTCTCAAAGCTTAAAAATCCTTCTTTACCCTGTCTTCTCCCCTTCACCTACACTGATTGAAGTGTATTTAACAAGGGACATTAATAAAGGATCATAGCTTTCACCTGGATTCACCTGGTCAGTCTAAGTCATGGTAAGAGCAGGTGTTCGTAATGTTTTGTACACACAGTGTACAAAACAGTGTGTACATTGTACACTATTTTTGTTGTCTCTTGGTGACTTTCTTGTATCTCTTTTGTTCTTGTCCGTTACTGCTCTGTAGTTTGTCATGTATTTGTATGTTTTATGTGGACCCCAGGAAGAGTAGCTGCTGCATGTTCAGTAGCTCATGGGAGTCTTACTAAACTAATCTAAACATGCAACTAGACACATAATAAATCATAGGCCTAGTTGAATTAATGAGACTGAGACTAGAACATAATGCCCTGATATGACTTGGCAACCTATCAGATCACTGGCTCGGCGACCAGGTGATAGCAGGCTAGATGGCCACAAACGTAACCATTTAATCACTGTCACGGAGGCCAATCAAAGTAGATCAGGTTTGCGTTAGGTTTCATGCTGCATATTAAACAACCATCAAATGAACCGCTAATTAATACATATAATAGGTCATACTGTATAGACTACAACAGTGGCCAACAACCTTTTCTTAGTTAAGATCACTTTCTTAGTCAAAATGCAAGACAAGTGCAATTCTCTGCTGGGCGCAGGGGATCATGTGCGCCTACAATGTATTGTGTGACATCAATTAAATGATCAATGGCCTAACTATGGTGCGTGGGCAGAGAACCACAGGGAAAAGTTATATTTCCAATCAAATTTGCTGTGGGCTTGTGGTAGCTGCTGTAGACACGGCGATCTAAGCTATCTGATTGGCCAGCGATATGCCTACAGGTGCACCTGATTTTGCTCTCTGGGGAGATGAAATTATTTAAAAGAGATTTTAAAGAGTTTGTATCTTCAGACAAAGAAAATGGTTCAAAATGGGAACACTTCACCTCTCCGGGATGCAGGGAAACTGAACAGTGAAGATTTAAAAAACTCTTTATGGAACAGCGGGGACTGTGAAACAACACAAACATTGGCACAGATACACACACACACACACGATAACATACGCACTATACATACACATGGATTTAGTACTGTAGATATGTAGTAGTGGATGGAGTAGGGGCCTGAGGGCACACAGTGTGTTGTGAAATCTGTGAATTTATTGTAATGTTTTAAAATTGTATAAACTGCCTTCATTTTTCCGGACCCCAGGAAGAGTAGCTGGGGTCCATAATACATACAAATACAAAAATTCTCCAATGGAACTCTAACCTCTCACCATTGATATTTGTGCGTCTAACTTTCTCACTCATCCTTATTCACAATTCATTCTGGACTATCCGTAATCATGGTAGCATCCACATTAACGTAGAGGTGTTTATAAATATATTATATTCTTAGCCACAGAGTGTCAGTTGAAAACCCAGGATGTGGTCTTTCTTGGCTGATGGCTAATTCACGCAGCGTCTTCGTCATTCTATTCATTAAGCTGAAGTGCCTCTCAGTTTCAGGTTGACTTTCAGTCTGCTTTGTATTAGGGGTTAGTAGTTAGTTGATTGAAATGTGCCTTCTCTGTTTCTCTTTCCAGGCTAATGCAGGAAGTAACTGCAGCCCTCAGGAATCACAGAATACTGTTCCACCTCTTCTCTCCTTCTCTGGGAGCATGCCATCTGAACCTTGTGTCAGGTAAATCTGTAAACTGGTGAATCTGTACACGCACATGACCACAAGTGAAACACACACGCACACACACACACACACACACACGCACACACACACACACACACACACGCACGCACGCACACACACACACACGCACGCACGCACAGCTCTACAACCGTTTCCAGCATTTTGTAATCGGGTGTGAGATTAATTTTGCCCTTCGAGAGTTTGCAATGCCATCTGCATTGTTAGCTCACCCCATATACTACAGTTAACTAACCTCTGACCAACCTTAGATTGGCATGGCTGGTCTGAGCTTCAGTGGGGCAGCATGTTGGCAGGTGTGGTAAGAGCAGTCAACCCCCCCCCCCTCCACACACACACACACTTCTCTGTCAGATTAGAATCATGACCCTACCTCTCAGCCTGTGGCGACCTGTCCCTCATTCCTGGGCTATTACTCTGTCAGGCCACACACACTGTAGGTAGAGGGGCAGGCTGTTCCTCAGGGCCTTGTTAGGGAGGAGCAGACCGTTGACAATCTTGAACTACAGCTGCTGGGCCTTAGAGATGGCCAGCAGGGGGCTCCAGTGCTTCACCACGAACCCTGATAACACACACACACCAGACTTGTGTTCGCATACCTTCAATAGTATTTAGTTATTTGTAGTGACAGACCAAACTGCAAACAGGCAGAAAAAAGGACTGACAGCTAGTTGACTAATAAACAGACATATGAAATGGACAGCTAGGAGAACAAGAGACACAAACAAGGAGATGCGGCAGGAAGCCTAGCGATTAAGAGTGTCGGGCCAGTAACGAAAGGTCGCTGGTTTGAATCCCTCACTTGAATAGGTGAAAAATCTGTTCATGTCCCCTTGAGCAAGGCACTTAACCCTAATTGCTCCTGTAAGTCACTCTGGATAAGAGCATCTGCTAAATGACTGAGATGAGACGAAAGACAAGAGACAGAGATATTCCCACAGCCTTGACTGATATCTCTCCCTTTCCCTCACTCTCTCTCCCGCTCCTTTCTTCGCTCTGTCCCTCCCTCCCAGTGGGCAGGAGCTGGTAACAGACCAGAGGCTATGCCAGTCCAAGTCTCACCAGGACTCCGTCCTCTCCGCCCTCAACCAGCAGAGGAAGGATGGCCTACTCTGTGATGTCACCCTGGTCGCCGGCGACCAGAAGTTCCACGCCCATAAAGCAGTGCTGGCGGCGTGCAGCGATTACTTCCGGGTGAGTTTGGGCCTGGGGAGGACACTCCAAAAAAATGTTATTTGTCTGTTCCCATAGGGGAACCCTTTGAAGAACTCTTTAGCTTCTAGGTAGAAGTTTTCCACAGAGGGTTCTACATGGAACCAAAAAGTGTTCTACCTGGAACCAAAAAGGGTTCTCCTATGGGGACAGCCGAATAACCCTTTTTGGAACCCTGTTTTCTAAGAGTGTAGTTTCAAGTTGTATTGTCACGTGCACAAGTACAGTGAGATGCCTGTCTTGCAAGCTCTTTCCCAACAAAGAAATAATCACTAGTACTATAAATTAGAACAAAAACACACGAGAAATAGAAATAATAAGAACAGGAGAAAGTGAGTAAGCTACATACAGGCTCAGTTCCAGGGTCAGTGCCAATACCATACAATGTACTGGATACTGGAGTTGTAGGGGTAGATATGTATAGGGTGTTAGGTGACGAGGCATCAGGATATATGATAAACGGAGTAGCAGCGGCGTATTTGATGATTGTTTGTGTGTGTAATGTGCACGTGTGTATGTGTGTGTGTGTGTGTGTGTGAGCAAATGAAGCGTGTGTGTGTGCATAGAGTCAGTGCAAAAATAAAAAATAAAATAAAAGGGTCAATGCAGAAAGTCTGTGTAGCCATTTTGTTAGCTATTTAGCAGTCTTATGGCTTGGAGATAGAAGCTGGTCAGGAGCCTGTTGAGGTCAGACTTGTTGCTCCGGTACTGATTGTGATGCTGAAGCAGAGTGAACAGTCTATGGCTTGGGTATCTGGAGTCTCTATCACACACTGCTTGATATAGAGGTCCTGAATCTCAGGGAGCTCGGCCCCTGAGTGATGTACTGGGTGTTCTGCACCACCCTATATAGCACCATGCGATCGAGGGTGGTGCAGTTGCCATAACAAGCAGTGATGCAGCCAGTCAAGATGCTCTCAGTTTGGCAGCTGTATAACTCTTTAAGGATTTGAGGGCCCACGCCAAACCTTTTCAACCTCCTGAGGGGGAGGTGGCACAGTTGTTCCATCTTCTTGACTGTGTGCGTGGACCATTTTAAGTCCTTTTGGACACAGAGGAACTTGAAGCTCTCGACCTGCTCCACTAGTGCCCTGTTGATGTGGATAGGAGCGTACTCGCCCCTGTTTTCTGTAGTCCACGATCAACTCCTTGGTCTTACTGGCATTGACGGAGAGGTTGTTCTGGCACCACACTGCCAGCTCACTGACCTCCTCCCTGTTGGCCTTCCCATTTTCGCCGGTGATCAGGCCTAACCCCGTCATGTCGTCAACCAACTTGATGATGGTGTTAGAGTTGTGCATGACCACGCAGTTGTGGGTGAACATGGCGTACAGGAGGGGAGTAAGAATACCTGATTGTTAAAAGTCTTCTAAAACGGGTGAACAACGCGTCAAGGCTTCCACTGGGCTAGAGTCAGCACACCATTTGCTGTTGATGAAGAGTCATACCCTCCCCCTCTAGGATTTCCCTATATGCAATGTCCTGTCCGCTTGGTGAATGGAGAATCCATTGAGTTGGATAGCCATGGGGGGTATCTTAACCAAAAGCCATGTTTCAGAAAAGCAGAGAATATTGCAGTTCGAGGGTCCTGTTGATATCAAATTCACAATTGGAGGTCATCCATCTTATTATCAAGTGTCTGGCCAATAAAATGGAGGGAAGAGGTGGCCGGTTATCCCTGCACCTAAATCTTGGCAGGACTCCCTCTCTCCTGCAATCTGTTTCGTCTTGGGTAGCCCGAACATTGTGTCGGAATTACACTAACAGCCCAGGGCAGATGAGTTGAAGTTGAAGCCAGAATTGAGGTTAGTAAATGCCGATCTGATGTTCAAAAGTGATTGACGATCATAAGAACCTGGTAGCAGATACATTTCATCAAAAAAAGTCAAGATAAACGCCAAAAGAAGCAAAGTTGGGTCAGAACTCGAAAGACTTACAGTATGACGCTATCTTCTGTGCCAGTATGTAATGTCAGTGTAATGTGCACATCTGGCTTCGGAGGACATGGAACATATACAGTACAGTCCGCATGCACAGTATATCTACACAGTATATCTACACAGGATATCTGCACATACACTATATATAGAAAGTATGTGGACACCCCTTCAAATGAGTGAATTTGGCTATTTCAGCCACAACCGTTGCTGACAGGTCTATAAAATCGAGCACACAGCCATGCAATCTCCATAGACAGACATTGGCAGTAGAATAGCCTTACTGAAGAGCTCAGTGACTTTCAACGTGGCACCGTCATAGGATGCCACCTTTCCAACAAGGCAGTTAGTCAAATGTCTACCCTGCTTGAGCTGTCCCGGTCAACTGTAAGTGCTGTTATTGTGAAGTGGAAAAACGTCTAGGCGCAACAGCGGCTCAGCCGCGAAATGGTAGGCCACACAAGCTCACAGAACGGGACAGCCGAGTGCTGACCGCCAACTTTTGGTCATGTAGTGTATATTAGTCAATCAAGCAAACCAGCTTCATGAGAATGCATTTCAATTAAAAGGTGTGCCTTGTTTAAAAAATATATTTGT
Organism: Oncorhynchus gorbuscha; assembly: GCF_021184085.1. Taxonomy (NCBI): domain Eukaryota; kingdom Metazoa; phylum Chordata; class Actinopteri; order Salmoniformes; family Salmonidae; genus Oncorhynchus; species Oncorhynchus gorbuscha. The sequence continues at coordinate 30,622,029 of NC_060191.1, read as the reverse complement.
GGAATTTCTTTCCTTCTTAATGCATTTGTGTAGTAGATAGCCCTAAATGGTAAAATAATAGCTCAAATAAGCAAAGAGAAATAACCGTCCATCATTACTTTAAGACATGAAGGTCAGTCAATCTGGAAAATTCCAAAAACTATTAACGTTTCTTCAAGTGCAGTTGCAAAAACCATGAAGCGCTATGATGAAACAGTCTCTCATGAGGACCGCCACAGGAAAGGAAGACCCAGAGTTACCTCTGCTGCAGAGGATAAATTAATTAGAGTTACCTGCACCTCAGATTGCAGCCCAAATAAATTATTCACTGAGTTCATTGTAACAGACACATCTCAACATCAACTGTTCAGAAGAGGCTGCGTGAATCAGGCCTTAATAGTCCAAATGCTGCAACGAAACCATTGATAAAGGGCACCAATGAGAAGAATAGACTTGCTTGGGCCAAGAAACACGAGCAATGGACATTAGACCAGTGGCTTTTTTGAAGAATATAAAATATATTTTGATTTGTTTTAACACTTTTTTTGGTTACTACATGATTCCATACGTGTTATTTCATAGTTTTGATGTCTTCGCTATTGTTCTACAATGTAAAAGTTCAAACTTTTTGACTGGTACTGTATATTTTTTAAATGATCTGAGAAGAACAACAATGCATTGGCAGGGCAATTCAAGCAAAGCCAATATGCAGTGATAAGCTTTTGGGCCTATAGCCTACTGCGAAAACCTCGTTACGAGGGAACTGTGTTGAATAGATTCATGTTGAAAATCACATTTGCCGTTTCACATGTTAAAAAACAATAATAATAATCCCCATGTGAAAATCATAGGGCCGGCCCCCATTTAGTTGTTTGGTCGATAGGCTGTTTGGTCGACCGAGATTTCTTTAGTCAAGACATCTGCCTGATTCGCGCATGTCTCAGTGGACTACTCCATTGCGGAGGCCACAGGGAAGGCACAGTCCATCACTTCTTAAACGTGTATGGTTATATTATAAATAATGGTGTAACACTAATAAACCGAATAATAATATTTTTTATAACATGAGCTTTCTGCCGCGTTGGATATGGTCGTTGTCCGTGATTATGAAACATAGTCTTCAGTGCGCGGTAGAATTGGCGCCGATCCCTATGTTGCCATGTGCATAATAGCAAAATGAACCAGCATATTTGGATTGAGGACAATGGCAGAGGCATCAGCGTCAGAGACGAGGAAACAGCCCTTGCCTTAAACCCTATTCATATGGGATTAGTTTTACTGGGGGTGGTCGGGTAATGTAATTATGTACACAAGCTCAAAACACCACATCTGTCATTTTCTTTGGTCTACAATAACTGATTTGATCAATTGAACAAAGTTGCTCTGCATAGCCTATAAATGAAGGGCCCACATGTATCAACTTTCTCAGTGAATGCTTTTGTTAATATATTTTTTGTGCGTATGAATTGAATAATGCATCAATAAAAAAAGATATAGCGCCTGTAGCGCCTATTTAATATCCTAATGATTATGCTGTTAATAGATCGCAAATCAGCATACAACTGACTTAAACGTTTGGAAATGATGAAAGTTGACTTTCGCATCCATAACCTTAAAACTAATCTCATGTGCAAGTGCACTGTTTAGCTCACATCTGAAGGCTGGGGGCATTTAGGACGTCTACTGGGGATCGCTAAAATATTCGAATGATTATCACATTTCCTCAATTCAAATATTTAGGCGACACTATACCGAAGATGGTTTGGTATGGTTTAGAAACTTGGGAACCAAGCTCGAGTTATCACTGTAGCTCTGTTATCACCTGGACTTGTTGAAGTATCTTTGCCTAGAAAAAAACCCTCCAGGGTATAATAATATGTAATGTCATTATCAATAGTAGGCTTTGTATAGTAGCCTTGTATAACCACCATCGAGCTGTAGGCCTAAGAGCACGTCCTGTTTAGACGAAATACCGCAACTTACTTATTACTCTTATATTTCAATATATAGGCTACTGTATTAATCAATCAGTCATTCGTTCATGGCATCACACAGCATAGGAGATATTCATGCTTTGAAATGCAATTAAGCATTTTAGTTTTCAAATTAATAACAAAGGGAGCTTTGGATAATTAGCCTAGACAATGAATACTTTGCAATTCACGAATGCATGCAACTGTTTTTAGTCTACTGTAATAAAGCCACACATATGCCCAGGCCTTGAGCAGAGAAACAGGCCCAACCCTCACTAATACACTCGCCTAAGCCCCATCTTGCGACCTAAGAGATATATATCAGATGCTCAGCATGCTCTGCTCACACCTACTGTAATGGTCCGAGCCTAAACCACACGAAAACAACACTAGACACTGTGGAACACAAAGCTTTTACTATCTCATCCTGGAATATACAAGGTCTGAGGTCATCTGCTTTTGGTCTAAAGAGCAGGAACCCAGACTTCATCAAAGAAAATGGAAATACAGACATTGTCATCCTACAAGAAACATGGTATTTTACATCTGGCTAGAAATGAATAAGTACTTAAAAGGAGATATTTTAGGACAGACTGTCTCAGTATCTAATAAGGCTAGATTTCAAAACCCTAAGAAAAAAAAAACATTGAAATCTATGCCTCTAGTCTGTGGTGACCTCAACAGAGAAAAATCTCCTCGTGTGCTACCTATATCCCCCCAATAGAATCCCCATACTTTAACGACAACAGCTTCTCTCCATTGAAGAAGGAGGAGATAAACCATTTGCAGGCCCAGGTACTAGTCTGTGGTGACCTAAATACCAGAACTGGACAAGAGCCTGACACCCTCAACACACGGGGACAAACACCTCCCTCACATGCCCCCCTAAACACAACGACAACAACAAAAACGTGTCACAACTCCTGCAGCTCTGTCAGACTGGGTATGTACATAGTCAAAGGTAGGCTTCGAAGGGACTCCTATGGTAGGTACACATATAGCTCATCTCTTGGCAGTAGTACTTTTTCAAGCAGAAATTTGCTTCCTGCAACACTAACTCAAAAAAGTTCTGGGACACTGTAAAGTCCATGGAGAATAAGAACACCTCCTCCCAGCTGCCCACTGCACTGAAGATAGGAAACACTGTCACCACTGATAAATCCACCATAATTGAGAATTTCAATAAGCATTTTTCTACGGCTGGCCATGCTTTCCACCTGGCTACTCCTACCCCGGTCAACAGCACTGCACCCCCAACAGCAACTCGCCCAAGCCTTCCCCATTTCTCCTTCTCCCAAATCCGTTCAGCTGATGTTCTGAAAGAGCTGCAAAATCTGGACCCCTACAAATCAGCCGGGCTAGACAATCTGGACCCTTTCTTTCTAAAATTATCTGCCAAAATTGTTGCCACCCCTATTACTAGCCTGTTCAACCTCTCTTTCGTGTCGTCTGAGATTCCCAAAGATTGGAAAGCAGCTGCGGTCATCCCCCTCTTCAAAGGGGGGGACACTCTTGACCCAAACTGCTACAGACCTATATCTATCCTACCATGCCTTTCTAAGGTCTTCGAAAGCCAAGTCAACAAACAGATTACCGACCATTTTGAATCTAACCATACCTTCTCTGCTATGCAATCTGGTTTCAGAGCTGGTCATGGGTGCACCTCAGCCACGCTCAAGGTCCTAAACGAGATCTTAACCGCCATCGATAAGAAACATTACTGTGCAGCCGTATTAATTGATCTGGCCAAGGCTTTCGATTCTGTCAACCACCACATCCTCATCGGCAGACTCGACAGCCTTGGTTTCTCAAATGATTGCCTCGCCTGGTTCACAAACTACTTCTCTGATAGAGTTCAGTGTGTCAAATCGGAGGGTCTGCTGTCCGAACCTCTGGCAGTCTCTATGGGGGTGCCACAGGATTCAATTCTTGGACCGACTCTCTTCTCTGTATACATCAATGAGGTCGCTCTTGCTGCTGGTGAGTCCCTGATCCACCTCTACGCAGACGACACCATTCTGTATACTTCCGGCCCTTCTTTGGACACTGTGTTAACAACCCTCCAGGCAAGCTTCAATGCCATTACAACTCTCCTTCCGTGGCCTCCAATTGCTCTTAAATACAAGTAAAACTAAATCCATGCTCTTCAACCGATCGCTACCTGCACCTACCCGCCTGTCCAACATCACTACTCTGGACGGCTCTGACTTAGAATACGTGGACAACTACAAATACTTAGGTGTCTGGTTAGACTGTAAACTCTCCTTCCAGACCCATATCAAACATCTCCAATCCAAAGTTAAATCTAGAATTGGCTTCCTATTTCGCAACAAAGCATCCTTCACTCATGCTGCCAAACATACCCTTGTAAAACTGACCATCCTACCAATCCTCGACTTTGGCGATGTCATTTACAAAATAGCCTCCAATACCCTACTCAACAAATTGGATGCAGTCTATCACAGTGCAATCCGTTTTGTCACCAAAGCCCCATATACTACCCACCATTGCGACCTGTACGCTCTCGTTGGCTGGCCCTCGCTTCATACTCGTCGCCAAACCCACTGGCTCCATGTCATCTACAAGACCCTGCTAGGTAAAGTCCCCCCTTATCTCAGCTCGCTGGTCACCATAGCATCTCCCACCTGTAGCACACGGTCCAGCAGGTATATCTCTCTGGTCACCCCCAAAACCAATTCTTTTTTTGGCCGCCTCTCCTTCCAGTTCTCTGCTGCCAGTGACTGGAACGAACTGCAAAAATCTCTGAAACTGGAAACACTTATCTCCCTCACTAGCTTTAAGCACCAACTGTCAGAGCATCTTACAGATTACTGCACCTGTACATAGCCCACCTATAATTTAGCCCAAACAACTACCTCTTTCCCAACTGTATTTAATTTATTTATTTATTTAGCTCCTTTTGCACCCCATTATTTTTATGTCTACTTTGCACATTCTTCCATTGCAAAACTACCATTCCAGTGTTTTACTTGCTATATTGTATTTACTTTGCCACCATGGCCTTTTTTGCCTTTACCTCCCTTCTCACCTCATTTGCTCACATTGTATATAGACTTGTTTATACTGTATTATTGACTGTATGTTTGTTTTACTCCATGTGTAACTCTGTGTCGTTGTATCTGTCGAACTGCTTTGCTTTATCTTGGCCAGGTCGCAATTGTAAATGAGAACTTGTTCTCAACTTGCCTACCTGGTTAAATAAAGGTGAAATAAATAAAATAAATAAAATAAAGTACTGTAGACTACTTTATCACTGACCTCAGCCCAGAGTCTCTGACTGAACGCTCTCAGGTCAGAGCAAAATCATACTCTACTTGAACAGAGCTTTGTTCAATCATGAGGCATCAAAGCCAAAGGTTAATGAATAATATTAAGAAATGCTATAGATGGAAGGAAAGTTAGGCAACAACAAATTCAATCCCTTCTAGACAATTTCCTGGACAAAATGTTTCACTGTAATAGTGAAGGTGTAGACTTGGCAGTAGAAAATCTAAAAATGTCAAGCAGACATCCTAAGAAAATTAACAACAATGACAAATGGTTTGATGAAGAATGCAAAATCCTAAGAAAGAAATTGAGAAACCTATCCAACCAAAAACAGAGACCCAGAAAAACTGAGCCTAGGCCTTCACTATGGTGAATCACTAAAACAATACAGAAATATACTACGGAAAAAGAAGGAACAGCACGTCAGAAATCAGCTCAATGTAATTGAAGAATCCATATAATCTAACCACCTCTGGGGAAAACTCTAAACAAAGAGTTATCTGTCTAAAACGGAGATGTATGGATAAACCTCTTCTCCAATCCTTTTGGCTCTATAACAAAGAGCAAACATCAAACACATATACATGAACAAATACAAATCTTAGAATCAACTATTAAAGACTATCAGAACCAACTGGATTCTCCAATTACATGTTATGAACTACAGGACAAAATACCCTCCAACCCAAAAAGGCCTGTGGGGTGGATGGTATCCTGAATGAAATGATAAAACATAAAGACCACAAATTCCAATTGGCTATACTTAAACTCTCTAACATCAGCCTCAGCTCTGGCATATTTTGGAACCAAAGACTAATCATCCCAATCCACACAAGTGGAGACAAATTTGACCCCAATAACTTCTGTGGGATATGTGTCAACAGCAACCTTGGGAAAATCCATTGCATTATCATTAACAGCAGACTCGTACATTTCCTCAGCAAAAACAATGTAATGATCAAATGTCAAATTCGCTTTTTACCAAATTACCGTACAACAGACCACGTAGTCACCCTGTTCAACCTAATTGACAAACTAAGAAAGCAAAACAAAGGCAAAGTCTTCTCATGCTTTGTTGATTTCAAAAAAGCTTTCAACTCAATTTGGCACGAGGGCCTGCTGTACAAATTGATGGAAAGTGGCATTGGGGGAAAAACATACGACATTATAAAATCCATGTACACAAACAACAAGTGTAAGGTTAAAATTGGCAAAAACCACACATATTTCTTTCCACAGAGCTGGGGGATGAGATAGGGATGCAGCTTAAGCCCCACCCTCTTCAACATATATATACCAATGAATTGGCGAGGGCACTAGAACAGTCTGCACCGTCTGACCTCACCCTACTAGAATCTGAAGTCAAATGTCTACTGTTTGCTAATGATCTGGTGCTTCTGTCTCCAACCAAGGAGGGCCTACATCAACACCTAGATCTTCTGCACAGATTCTGTCAGACCTGGGCAATGACAGTAAATCTCAGTAAGACAAAAATAATGGCCTTCCAAAAAAGTCCAGTTCCCAGAATCAGGAATACAAATTCCATCTAGACACCGTTGCTCTAGAGCACAAAAAAAACATACCTCGGCCTAAACATCAGAGCCACAGGTAACTTCCACAAAGCTGTGAATGATCTGAGAGACAAGGCAAGAACGGCCTTCTATGCCATCATTTACATTACATTTAAGTCATTTAGCAGACGCTCTTATCCAGAGCGACTTACAAATTCAAACGGAACATCAAATTTGACATGCCAATTAGGCTAAATATACTTGAATCAGTTATAGAACCCATTGCCCTGTACGGTTATGAGGTCTGGGGTCCGCTCACCAACCAGGAATTCACAAAATGGGACGAACACCACATTGACACTGCATGCAGAATTCTGCAAAAATATCCTCTGTATAACGTAAAACACCAAATAACGCATGCAGATCTGAATTAGGCCGATACCCGCTAATTATCCAAATCCAGAAAAGAGCTGTTCAATTCTACAACCACCTAAAAGGAAGCAATTCCCAAAACTTCCATAACAAAGCCAACACCTACAGAGAAATACACCTGGAGAAGAGCTCCCTAAGCAAGCTGGTATGCGTTTTCTTATGATTTGGTTGAGTATAATTGTGTTGTTGTCCCGGGGCTCTGTTCACAAATGGACCCTACAGAGCCCCGGGACAACAACACAATTATACTCAACTAAATCATAAGAAAACGCATAGATTTTCACAAAATGAAATCAACTCAAATCAAACTTTGTCACGTGCCAAATACAACAAGTGTAGAATGTACCTTGAAATGCTTACTTACAAGCCCTTAACTCTTCTTGAACTGCACTGTTGGTTAAGAAAATATTTACCAAGTAGACTAAAATAAAAAGTAACATAATAAAAATAACGAGGCTATATACAGGGGTCACCAGTACAAAGTCAGTGTTTGGGGGTACAGGTTAGTTGAAGTAATTTGTACATGTAGATGGGGGTGATGTGACTATGCATAGATAGCAGTGTACAAAAGGAGGGAGGGGGTCAATGTAAATTGTCAGGCGGCGATTTTATTAATTGTTCAGCAGTCTTACAGCTTGGGGGTAGAAGCTGTTGAGGAGACTTTTGGGCCTAGACTTGGCACTCCGGTACCGCTTGCCGTGCGGTAGCAGAGAAAACAGTCTATATTACTGAAGTCTCTGACAATTTTATGGGCTTTCATCTGACACCGCCTATTATATAGGTCCTGGATGTGAGGAATCTTGGCCCCAGTGATGTACTGGGCCATTCACACCACTCTCTGTAGCGCCTTAGTCAGATGCCGAGCAGTTGCCGTACCAGGCGGTGATGCAAACGGTCAGGATGCTCTCGATGGTGCAGCTGTAGAAACATTTGAGGATCTGGAAACCCATGCCAAGTCTTTTCTGTCCCCCGAGGGGGAACAGGTTTGGCGTGTCCTCTTCACGACTGTCTTGCTATGTTTGGACCATGACAGTTTGTTGGTGATGGACACCAATGAACTTGAAACTCTCAACCCTCTCCACTACAGCCCCGTCGATGTTAATGGGAGCCTGTTCGGCCCACCTTTTCCTGTAGTCCACGATCAGCTCCTTTTTTTTTCTCACATTGAGGGAGAGGTTGTTGTCTTGGCACCACACTGCCAGTTCTCTGACCTCCTCCTATGGGCCGTCTCATCGTTGTCGGTTATCAGCAAACTTAATGATGGTGTTGGAGTCGTGTTTGCCACACAGTCGTGGGTGAACAGGGAATACAGGAGGGTCTACTGAGGAGCCCCAGTGTTAAGGATCAACTTGGCAGATGTGTTGTTGCCTACTCTTACCACCTGGGGGGCGGCCCGTCAGGAAGTCCAGGATCCAGTTTGAGGGAGGTGTTTAGTCCCAGAGTCCTTAGCCTAGTGATGAGCTTCGTGGGCACTATGGTGTTGAACGCTGAGCTGTAGTCAGTGAATGGCATTCTCACATAGGTGTTCCTTTTGTCCAGGTTAGAAAGGGCAGTGTAGAGTGCGATTGAGATTGCTTCATCTGTTGGGGCGGTATGCGAATTGGAGTGGGCCTAGGGTGCTGTTGATGTGAGCCATGACCAGCCTTTCAAGCACTTCATAGCTACCGACGTGAGTGCCACGGGGCAGTAATCATTTAGGCAGGTTACCTTTTCTTCCTTGGGCACAGGGACTATGGTGGTCTGCTTGAAACATGTAGATATTACAGACTCGGTCAGAGAGAGGTTGAAAATGTCAGTGAAGACACTTGACAGTTGTTCCGTGCATGCTTTGACGACACGTCCTGGTAATCCGTCTGGCCCAGCGGCTTTTGTACATGACATGTGGTTGTCCCAATCCCCTATAGAGTAGAGACTGCGTTAGCTATGGAAACACAATTTACCTAGAACAACACTAGTGCTTACACCCCAAAAATACCAGTCCTAATCAAAAAAAAGGGGCAGGGGTATCCTCTGCTCTGAGGTTGTAGTGGTGTGACTGTAGCCTGGTCCCATCATGTCAACTCCCTCGCATGACAAGGTGTGGCATGAAGGCGCAAACATATTGGTACCCAGGCTAGTGTGATTTAGGAGTCCTTGATTATTTTAGTTGTGAATTAAAGACATGACTAATCCATCACCCTGCCGCTTCCCCTGTTCCTCCATCCTGATCAATGGCTCTGCCAACATCTCATCTCATAATTGCTTTGATTTGGGAGCACCCGGCATCAGGCACAGCACAGCAGGCTCGGGGCCAGGCGACTGCTCTCTCTGGGGCTTCGATTTCACTTTGTCTTTGTTTGTGTGTGTGTGTGTGTTCATGCAGTGTTTCCCAGAAAAAGATCAGGACCAGGAAGTAACCAGTCTGTGTGTCGGACAGTGATAAATATAGCTTGTAAAATGGGTGTCAAAGAAACACATGATCTCTACGTAATCTCTATGTCCAATGAACTCTATGGATAGGCCAAGAGTGAGCTTTCAACTGGAGGGCAGTTGCTGTGTGAAATCACATGCTAGTTCTTGTGCTTTCAACCCCTTGGGGGGGTTGTCTCCTGTCTGTGTAACGGATGTGAAACGGCTAGCTTAGTTAGCGGTGGTGCGCGCTAAATAGCGTTTCAATCGGTGACGCCACTTGCTCTGAGACCTTGAAGTAGTAGTTCCCCTTGCTCTGCAAGGGCCGCGGCTTTTGTGGAGCGATGGGTAACGATGCTTCATGGGTGACAGTCGTTGATGTGTGCAGAGGGTCCCTGGTTCGCGCCCGGGTATGGGCAAGGGGATGGTCTAAAGTTATACTGTTACATCTGTCTGTCTGTTCGTTTCTGTGTGCTGATCAAGCAAAATAACTGTTCTCTCTAAGACAATGGGCAATAAAGTATTTTTTATTTTTTTGCGGAACAGATGGGGGTGGTTCAGCACCCCTACTTCCCACATCTATGAGGCTGTTTTTGTAATTTAGTTGTGCTGTAGCCTATTCATAGCTCAGGTTTGCTGTGCCTATGTCTCAGAGGTGTGTGTGTGTGTGTGTGTGTGTGTGTGTGTGTGTGTGTGTGTGTGTGTGTGTGTGTGTGTGTCTGTCTGTCTGTCTGTCTGTCTGTCTGTCTGTCTGTCTGTCTGTCTGTCTGTCTGTCTGTCTGTCTGTCTGTCTGTCTGTCTGTCTGTCTGTCTGTCTGTCTGTCTGTCTGTCTGTGTCTGTCTGTCTGTCTGTCTGTCTGTCTGTCTGTCTGTCTGTCTGTCTGTCTGTCTGTCTGTCTGTCTGTCTGTCTGTCTGTCTGTCTGTCTGTCTGTCTGTCTGTCTGTCTGTCTGTCTGTCTGTCTGTCTGTCTGTCTGTCTGTCTGTCTGTCTGTCTGTCTGTCTGTCTGTCTGTCTGTCTGTCTGTCTGTCTGTCTGTCTGTCTGTCTGTCTGTCTGTCTGTCTGTCTGTCTGTCTGTCTGTCTGTCTGTCTGTCTGTCTGTCTGTCTGTCTGTCTGTCTGTCTGTCTGTCTGTCTGTCTGTCTGTCTGTCTGTCTGTCTGTCTGTCTGTCTGTCTGTCTGTCTGTCTGTCTGTCTGTCTGTCTGTCTGTCTGTCTGTATGTGTTCTCAGGCCATGTTCAGTCTGTGCATGGTGGAGAGTGAGGCAGATGAGGTGACTCTTCAGGGAGTGACCAGTGTGGGACTGAAACATGCACTAGACTTCGCCTACACAGGACAGGTGAGTCTACAGTAGCACCTTCATCTACAGCTAGCCACCCCACACATGTCCTCAAGTCACACACAGGCACAGAACTGTACACACAAACATATATCACAACTATCCAGGCTCACACTAACTAAGAGTGACAGTTTCCAGCTTTTCGTTAGCTGATTAAAGCTATAGCCCAGCCATACTGGCGGACCTGATAATTGACCCCTAGGGTGCCCCCATTTGATTTTGTTGAGTCACTTAGGTATCATATGAACGCGCATAAAACATGACAAAATGTATAGAATTGCAGGAAAATTGCTTTAAAAAGTTTTCTCTCCGCCAAGGAAAGGGATGTGAACAGTTTGAGCATTTTGGGGTCATGCGAGTCGCGATGTGGGGGTTTGTTACTATGGCGATAAATGACAATATCCTCCCGGACCGTTGCCATCTAGTACATTTGTGTGACTGGACCTTCTTAAATAGTGGTTGAGTCCACCTGCTATAGCCTATACATGGATTTGATATCTAACCTAGCCTGATCCTACAGTATGCCAGTGAACCCCCCCCTCCCACTCTTTCTCCTTCCTCCCTCTCTCTTTTGCCTATCTCTCTTGCCTATTTCTCTCTCTCCCCCCATCTTTCTCTCCCCTCTCTCTCTCTCTCTGCGGTGAGGAGTCAGGAGATCTATGCCCTGTGGCCCAGCAGTGAGAGGCTGGCTAGCTCGTAATTATTCCTAATTGCATTTCCACAGTGGAAATGAGCAGGGGGGAGTTGTGTTGATGTAGGTCAGCAGCCGGCTGCCGGTCCGTTTCCGTCTGCTGAGATGATGAGACGTGAGCAATATGCTTATTTCAGTAAACAACCACAGAGCTAGTTGCTGAAATCCACCAGCCACATGTCAGGGACCATGGGGTTAGCAGACATGCTGTTGCTATATAGTCTACACTGAGAGGACGCACACACGCATATTATAAATATTAGTCGTACTTTTGATTTGATGTTGCTAAAATCATGTATTTTGCATGGCAATTACATCGAAATGTGGTATATATCACAGCTGTAAGAAGGATAACTGTGTGTGTGTGAATAACAATGTATAATACCACTCTAACTGCAATGTAATGACCCTTTTTAAATTCATGTTTTATAGACATGGAATATAAAGTGGGACACACACATGTAGTCTATTGAAGAGCACACAGCGCAAAGAATGCCTTTCAAATGCTTTCAGTAGCACATGAGTGAAATCACATTAGTGTGAAATGCTATTGCACACATAAAAAACACGCCTGGCCCGAGACCACAGTCACACACCCACACACATGAATCAGCAGCATTATATAAAGTGACCACTGGTCCCTGAGGGCTTCTGTCATTTGGTTGAGTCCCAAATGGCACCCTATTCCATACATAGTGCACTACTTTTGACCAGAACCCTATGGGCACTATACAGGGAATATGGTGTCATTTGGGATGGAACCTGTCTGTCTGGGGAGGTGAGCAGTGTGTGAGGTGGACAGGACGTGGTCTCACTCAGGTCCTCTCCTCAGATAATGCTGGAGCCAGGGGTGATTCAGGATGTTCTGTCGGCAGGAAGTCACCTTCAGCTGCTGGAGCTGCTCAGTCTTTGCTCACACTACCTCGTCCAGGTGAGGAGTCAAGACAGACATGGACCCACACACACACACTCACATATATTACATACTCGCACATAGTCATATACAGTAGTACAGTCAAATAAGCACATACGTATCACACACCTCCACTGGAATTTCTTGTGTATATGGAGGGTCTACTCTCTACATGTCCAAGGTACTTCCTAACAACACAAGACCACACATTAAACCCCCCCTGTCACTACCAGTAAGATACATTAGCATGGCTGTGGGCAAACCGTTACATCACCTTATGGTCAACAGTGCTCTCATACACCGTCTGCTGGTAGAGAGAAAAATGGACACTGTGTTGATTTCCATTGATTTCACTGCACTGTCCCTATAGACATGCTCACTGTAAACACTGTATTATACAATTAGATAGCAGCTGAAGATGCAGAGAAAAGACCCAGGTTAACATAAAATATAGATTCACTAGCTTTCTATTTGTATTTTGTCTGTATGAAATTGGGTATTGAACAGGTTATTTTTTTGTGTGCCAGTGTTTGTTTGAGGCGATTACTCAGAGCCATGCAGTATATTGCACGTGGTCCTGCTTACTCCCAGCAGATGGCAGTCTTATTCCACTCTCGATCTCCATGTTCTGTTCTCTTGCCTCCTCTCCTGTTCTCTCTCTTACTCTCTTACTCTGTGTTCTGCTTGAATAACAATGTAGTTTCATCTTCAATAGATTCAGTGGTATATAAACTGCAGTTCAAAAACACCCCAAGGAAAGTGTGTGACCCAGTATGTGTGGGCGTGTGCGTGTGAGGGATACCCAACTGTATGTCTGTGTGTGTTACTGTATGTAAACCAAAAAACCTGTACTTGTCTTTTCCTGCTACTTTATTGTGGGAAGATCACGGTCCCACCGCTGTGATATGTTGTTGTCTTACCTAGCTAACCTTACAAAATTGTAAGTCGCTCTGGATAAGAGTCTGCTAAATGACTAGCTGGGTTTCTCAACTCCACGACATGCAGATCTCGGAGTTGGGCTGCGACAACTATCAGTTGATACGAGGAAACAGTCGGTGGTTGTATTTGAAAAAAAGTTTTTTTGAAAAGTATGGATTTCAGCGAAGAAAGGCCCGCTTTTACACAGGACAAACATATGTTTAAGAAAAGTGTCGACTGACAGTGACTCGATGTAGTCGGAGGTTCAGTCCGCCCGCAGTCGTCGCTGCTCAACTCCACTGAGGTGGTATATATCTTGGCGTTTTAGAAACTCTGCTACAAAATGACTCAAATGTAAATGTATTTACCTTGTGAGTCTGTACCTGCCGATGTGTCCACAACAGGAGCTGAACAGTGTTAACTACCTGGACCTGTACCGTGTGGCCGATCTGTTCCACCTCCCTGCTCTGGAGGAGGCTGTGGTCAGCTTCCTGGTAGAACACCTGTGTGAGCTGCAGCAGAGCCGCCAGGAGGAGGTGCTGCTGCTCCCCTACCGCCTCCTCAGGGAGGTGCTGAAGAGCGACCGCCTCACCTCCCTCAACGAGGAGGAGATCTGGCAGGTACACTGCACTGGCTCCTCACAGTCACACACGCACGCACACAATGGAAGGAACACACATGTTCGCAAATGCATGCACATATACACACACACACACACACACACACGCACACACGCACACACACACACACACACACACACACACACACACACACACACACACACACACACACACACACACACACACACACACACACACACACACACACACACACACACACACACACCATAAACCCACGCAGACTTTGATATACTACATCACACAGTGTGTCATAAAACGTCAACTGGGCAACATTCATTGCCTTCACCAAAATACACTCTTTATATTTATGTATAGGAGTGAATAGGAAAGGAAGGCGTGTGTGTGTGTGTATATGGAGTGGGGGGGGGCTATGCGTTTCGACTGTTCATTTGCACCAATCAGGCCCCCCTTTCCACCTCTTCTCTCTCTCCCCCCTCTCTGATTAGGCCCACCGCGGCTTCATCAGCGCCCCAATCACCCAGCTGTCACTCCGGCCGCCCGTCTGATTGAAAACAATCAGGCCTCTGATGGCACAATTACCCTGACCCTTTAGCCGGGCGATGCTGCCATAATCAGACCCCGATTAGGCTGCTTTGGGCCTCCTTCACTCTGCCGAGGAAGGTTAATTTGGGCATCCGCCCGAAAAAACGCGAGGGCGCCAATACACAGCCGATATAGTTTGCCCGTCAATCATCGTCACACCGACTACTCTCAGAGTTTCACGCTCTGGAAATCACATTTTCTTGGGTCTTTGTTTTTTTGTTCTCCCCCTTCTTTGCGCGTTTGTCTTTTCTCTGGTTGCTCTCTCCCTTTCTCTCTATCTGTCTCCCTCTTTGCGGAAGAGGGGAGGGAAGTTGATTTATTCTCTGCCCCGAGGAAGTTCTCTGATCCAGCGTGACCTTCACAGTCAGCCTACCGGAGAGCACACACACACCCCTCTGCCACTTCAGAGGTGGGAGGAGGAGGAGGGAGAGAGCGGGAAAGAGAGAGAAAGGAGGAGAGGGGTGTAGATAGCAAGACCAAGAATAGGACAAAGCAGAGAGGTGGGGGGGGGTGTAAATACTGTTGTGTTAATACTGTTGTGTTGGCATAATTTTAGGATGAGAGAAAAGGGAGTGGCATTGACAGTAGTAGGACAATATATACAGTGCATGTGGGAATATGTCTGCTTCTATGTAAATGGTGTTCTGGTGTGCTGTTTGTATAGAATATGGTTTGAGCGCATCTACGAGCCAGTTTAATGTTTGAATAGGATTTCAGTGTGTATCCAGTGTGCCTGCGAGTCAGGAGGAGGTGCTGACAGTGAACCGCTCCAGCTCAGTAATCTTGCTGTGCTGTAATAAGTTCCCTGTCTCTGTACTGATTGTGTTGAAAGCCACTTTGTTTCCCTGATAATGGTATCAGTGATCTTCAGCCATCTCACCCACATTCACACGCCACCGCCGCAGCTAAACAGCCTCCGATTGCTCTCAAGTTCAATTAAATCCCCCCTCTGCTTCTCTCCTCTCCCGGTCCTCAACAAAGGAATGTACCGGTGGATATTCATGATGTGTGTGTGTTTGTATAAGTGTGTGTGTGTGTGTGTGTGTACGCGCGTTTTGTATAAGTACGTGTGTATGCGTTTTGTATAAGTGTGTTTGTGTATACAGTAACACACTCATCTTGATCTTGCAACACTGCTCTGTAGGCATTTAGAATACTAATAAGTATGAATTGCTTCCCTCTGTCTTCCTCTTCCCCCTCTCCTCTTTAGCTGGTGGTGTGCTGGTTAGAGCATGACTGTCGGTACCAGTACACCGAGGACCTGATACAGCACGTTCGTTACGGCCTTATGGACGTGGCCGCCCTGCACCACGTGGCACAGTGCCACCCGCTGGTCCAGTCCAGTGCCACCGCCGCCGCCCTAGTGGACGAGGCTCTAGAGTACCACCGTGCCACCTACGCCCAACCCCTCCGCCAGACCGCCCACACCAAGCCCCGCTTCCAGTCTCTCACCCTCTACATAGCCGGCGGGCGCAAGCGCGAGGTGAGCCGCGTACGGGAGCTGCGCTACTTCAACCCGGCCGCCCAGGAGACCGTGCGCGTGGCCGGGTGCTCCAATTGGAGCGAGCTGGCGCCCATGCCCGCCGGGCGCAGCCACCACTGCGTTGCCGTCATGGGTCACTTCCTGTTTGTGGCAGGCGGCGAGGTGGAGCATTCCACTGGGAGAACGTGTGCGGTGAGGACCGCTTGTCGGTACGACCCCCGGGGGAACCGCTGGACGGAGATAGCCTCCATGAAGGCGTGCAGGGAACACTTTGTCCTGGGGGCTCTGGGCCAGTACCTGTATGCGGTGGGGGGGAGGAACGAGCTGAGACAGGTGCTGCCCACCGTGGAACGCTACTGTCCGAAGAGGAACAAGTGGACCTTCGTCCAGTCCTTTGACCGCTCGCTGTCCTGCCACGCCGGCTGTGTGGCTGACGACCTGCTCTGGGTCTCAGGTACACACACACACAGATGGAGAATAGAGCAGAACAGATTGAACACACACACACATGCCCGCCCGCCACCTGTGTGTAATACTCTTCTCTGTTACAGGTGGAGTCACAAACACAGCTCAGTACCAGAATAGACTGATGGTGTACGACCCAGAACAGGTAATTGAAGAACAGATAGTACAGAGAAATAAGCCAAAAGCGAGACAAATGCCATCAAAACATTTAAAAGCTTGGTTTCAGAACAGTTTCTGTTTGTGTGATAGCTGAGTAATGCGCTTGTTTACGGTAACTTTGAGGATGTGTGTTTGCGTGTGCGCGAGACAGGGGGCCCATGCGCAAGGGGGAGTGCAAGAGGTAGAGAAGGAGAGCAAGAGGGAGAGCAAGAGCGAGGAAGGAAGGAGGGGAGAACAACAGAGAGCGAGCAGGAGGCCGAGAAAGTCTCATTTGTATTCACCGTGGAGCTACATTCACCTGCCAGGAACACCAACCCCCCCCCCCACCCAACACTACCCTCAACAGATGGCCACCCGTCAGCTCCTACCAGACATACGCAATTGCGCACATACACACACACACAATCGCTCAAGTACACACACAGACATGGTCACGTACGCCCCCCCACACACACATACAAAACAACCAGACACACTTAGTCAAATGTGCACAGTTGGATACATCTGTGTAAAATGGAGAGGGTGAAGTATATTATAAGGAAGGGGGGCGAAATCATGAGGAGAAATCATAGCCCTGGTGTCACATTATTTATCCAGCACTGAACATACATCAATTACCCAAGCAGGGATACGCTAAAATATTAATACATCTATTCAACATCTTCCCACTGTCCTTTTCCCTCCCCACCTTCTCTTTCTCTCACTCTCTGCCCCTTCCCCTCTCTCTCTGACAGAACCAGTGGCTGGCCCGCAGTCCCATGCTACAGAGGCGAGTGTACCATGTCATGGCCGTGGCGAGAAGGCAGCTGTATGTGCTGGGAGGAAATGACCTGGACTACAACAACGACCGCATCCTGGTCCGCCACATCGACTCCTACGACATAGACATGGACCAGTGGACCCGCTGCACCTTCAGCCTACTCACGGGTGGGTGGGCTGCGCATACACACGCTCATGCATACGCATGCACGTGCACACGCAGGCAGGCAAACACACACACACACGTACTAGATCACTGTCCTCCTTTTTTTCCCTTGTGACTCCACCCCTCCCGACTTGATTCCCCGTGAAGTTGTCAAATAAGTTCAAGGTGAAGTCGGAAGTTATTTTCTGAACTTTCCCAACGCACCCTGTGTCTCAGATGCCATTGAGTCATCTGGCCTCTCTTTGGCACAGTGAATCATTGTTTTCGCTCTCTCCTCTCTATCCTCCGCAGGTCAGAATGAATCTGGAGTGGCAGTCCATGATGACCGAATCTATGTTGTCGGTGGATATTCTATCTGGACCAATGAGCCCCTAGCGTGTATTCAGGTGAGTGACCTTAACCGATTTAAGTAACCTGAAAAATTGTCTTGTTAAACTATGTTGTACATAAATCATTTATGCATCGTTTTTTAAAGATATTTTGAATGCTCTTATAATCCATGATGAGGAAATAGGGTATTCATAGCAAATGTTATCTTACTAAAATCTCTTATTATTTCATGTATTTGACTTTTACATTTTTTTTAACTTCCTGTTGTCCAGGTGTTGGATGTGAGCACAGAGGGGAAGGAGGAAGTGTTCTATGGACCAACTCTACCATTCGCCTCCAATGGAATAGCAACGTGTTTCCTTCCTGCCCCATACTTCACCTGCCCCAACCTCCAGACTCTACAAGTGCCCCATCACAGGATAGGGCCTGTCTAACACACTAATATAGACTACAGTAAATGTCTACATAGATACATCATGCAGCTCTTCTGGACATACAACTATGTAACACAAAATAACTAATTTACAACAACACCACTCCCCCCTCTCTTCCTCTAAATGCATTCTAAATGCATTCACACACTATTGCCACCCAGAAAAGATTACCCACGTCTTCCCCAGTTTCAGGATCCCAACCTAACCACTCCCAAGTGCAGGTGTCACTGCCCATCCTACCCATAAACTGAACAAAAACGTGGCCCTGTATGAAAGGAGGGTCCTCAAGGACATTGAGGAGGTTCCCTATTCAGCTACCCTGTGATGATGGACTGATCTTCCATCAGCTGCAGGGTTTGGGTCAATTCCATTTCAATTCAGTCAATTCAGGAAGTAAAACAGAAATTCTGATGACAATTTTGCTCATTGAAAAACATTGAGAATAATAGATATTCGATTGGAATAATATATCCCGAACTGCCATAGAATTGACCCCAAACCCTGCTCAGATGACTGGTTGAAATAAAGGGGCTGCACTAGTCAATGGTGCAGAACAGGAGATCGCAATGCTGGAGCACTCAAGGAGAGCAGAGCTCTCTACGGAGTGAAATGGCTCCCTCTTTTACTAATACCCTCTAGGGCAGGGGTGTCAAAGTCAAATGGACGGAGGGCCAAATAAAAAATTTAGCTACAAGCCGAGGGCCGGACTGTTCGAATGTTCATTGAAAAAATTTTAAATGACGCATATAGTCTAGTGAACCTAATTGAACCTACTGAAAACCTAACAAATATATTCCAATATGATCAGATAAATAAAGCAATATTTTCTTATGGCTCTGTCAGTATCTTTAATTTTCAACAGACACAAAAGACAAATTTCCTTTATATAAAAATCCCCATAACATGAACATTAAATGAAAGAAACCGGTATTCAAGGCACCATCAGTAGCCTATATTTTCTATTTTAGCAAAAGTGGGCTAAATTTACTTCAAAGAAAAAAACAATAATAGCAATTTTCTATCATCCACTCAACTGAAATATTTTTAAAATATAATTGGATTGAAATACAATAAAATAAAGTGCAAAAATCTATTAATCAAAAACAACACTTTGTTTAAGGAGAAGTAACATGCAGTGAAAACAAATATTAAACTTTAACTTTTAAACTTGAACTGAGTAAAAACTCAAATTGCATTGGAGGTCAATCAACTCCATTTGGAGGTTTGGTGGTGAGCTTTCCACGTCAACAGCAAATGGGTTACCGAGCAGTTCCAACCTGCTTTTTTGTGCTTCAAAGTCAGCAAATCGGCGTCGAAAGTCAGCGGCAAGCATACCTATTTTATCAGCCAACTGTGCGCTCGGGAACGCACTGGTAGAGAGCTTCTCTTTCATGGTCTGGCAGCTGGGAAAGTGGCTCAAATTTTCTTTCCGCATCTGCGTCTCCCACAGAGTCAGTTTGGTTTTAAATGCCTTCACTGTACTGTACATATCAGAGATGACACGATCCCGACCCTGCAGCTGCAAGTTCATTGCATTCAGATGACTCGTAATGTCACACAGAAAAGCCATTTCACACAGAAACATTTCGTCTCGGAGTTGTGTTGTGTCTTTCCCTTTGCTGTCCAAGAACAGACAAATCTCCTCACGAAGCTCGAAACATCTTTGAAGCACCTTTCCCTGGCTTAGCCATCGCACCTCTGTGTGATAAGGCAAATCACCATGCTCCGTTTCTAACTCCGTCAGAAATGCCTTGAACTGGCGGTGATTCAAACCTTTGGCTCTGATAAAGTTAACTGTGCGCGTGATGATGCTCATTACATGCTCCATTTTCAAGGCTTTACCGCACAACGCTTCCTGGTGTATGATACAATGATAAGCTGTCAGCTCACCTGTCGCGTTTTCCTCTTGCATCTTTTCCCGTATCTTCGCCACCAGTCCGCTCCTGTGTCCACACATCGCAGGTGCTCCGTCGGTTGTCAAACCCACAAGTTTTTCCCAAGGCAGCTCCATCTCATTTACACATCTTGACACCTCTTCATACAAATCATGCCCCGTAGTTGTGCCATGCATAGGACGTAAAGCCAAAACCTCCTCTGTCACGCTTAGGCTGGAGTCCACTCCGCGGATGAAAATTGACAACTGGGCAATGTCAGAAATGTCGGTGCTCTCATCCACAGCCAAGGAATATGCAATGAAATCTTTTCCCTTTTTCACAAGCTGCTCTTTTAGATTGATGGACAACTGGTCTACTCTCTCGGCAATGGTGTTTCTGCTCAGACTCACATTTAAAAAGAGTTGCCTTTTTTCTGGGCAAACTTCGTCACAAACTTTAATCATGCAGTTTTTGATGAAATCCCCCTCCGTAAATGGCCGGGCTGATTTAGCGATCTCTTCTGCCAAAATAAAACTGGCCTTGACAGCAGCCTGGCCTTGTGATTTGGCTTTTTGAACAGAGCCTGTCGAGATTTGAGGCCTCGTTTTAATTCCTCTGCCTTTTGTAGCCTTTGTTCCATGTCCATATTCTTGTTTTTGTCCGCGTGTTTCGTTTCATAATGTCGTCTCAGATTATACTCTTTCAGTACCGCCACACTTTCTCCACACAGAAGACACACAGGTTTTCCAGCTACCTCCGTGAACAAATACTCCGACTCCCACCTTGTTTGAAACCCCCGGTTCTCAGTGTCCACCTTCCGTTTTGCCATTTTTGATGGGTATTTGAAAGTTAATTTTACTGTGATGCTGACAACTGCTGTGCCAATAAATATTGAAATGAAGCAGCCTACTGCTCGGTGCGTCACCGTTGCATTGTGGGAAATGTAGTATTGGTGCGTGTAAAAGATCTGCAGGCTGCCGGCTTGCTGCGGTCTGCGGGCCGGTTCTAATAATAAATCAAGATCATCCCAGGGGCCGTAAAAAACCTTCTCGCGGGCCGGATGTGGCCCGCGGGCCTTGACTCTGACATATGTGCTCTAGGGCTATTGGCACTCTAACTAGCTGTACTTACTTACTACTTACCATAACCCATCTACTCCATACAAAGCCAATGGACCCATCCAAGGTCATTTCAACTGAAACCGGTTATGTGTGAACTGTGGACCCAATCTTACTCTTTTCTTGAGCGTGTGTTTTCTATTCAAGCTCAGGATTTAAGACTGTTTAACAGTTCAATGAATGTCTGACCAATGTTATCATACAGTGCATATACTCAACATACTGTGTGTAGGAGAACATAAGCTATGTGTTGCCACTGTCTTATGCCATTTTCAAAACGTCTTGTTTTACTTTGAGCAAAAAAATAAGACAAAAGTAATTCTGTAACTTCACCAGCCTCCAGCAGTGAGAGGAAGTGTGAGGAAAAAAAATGTCTTGTTTTCAGAATAAAGAGGTACAGTACTGTATCAATAAAGCCCATAAATTGAATTGAGCAAGTTAATCCGCTGTATTTTCTTAGTATGAAATAGGGGAGTGTTTAAAAAAATAAATGTTTTTCTTTCTATTGGGCACAGGGGAGGGTAGTGTGCTTTTTCCCTGGTTTACATTCTCCCCTTTGCAGGATTTACTATATCATTTATTCTATCCTTAGGAAATGGTCTCATCTGCTTGCACGCACATCCCCTATTTCGAGGTGTTTTGGTACTTCCCTTATGCAGTACGCTTTTCCACACACTAACTATTATTGTAAACTGGGTGGTTCGAGCCATGAATTCTGTTTGACTGACAGCCATGGTATATCAGACCCTATACCACGAGTATGACAAAACATGCTCTAATTAATTGGAAAGTGGTGTATAATAGCAGTACGGCACTTTGGGTATTGTGATATATGGCAAATATACCACGGCTAAGGGCTGTATCCAGGCACTCTGCGTTGTCGTGCGTAAGAACAGCCCTTAGCCGTGGTATATTTGCCATTTACCACACCCCTTATTGCTTAACTATACCACAGGTATACAAAACACAAATGATACCTGCTCTTTCCATGACAGACTGACCATGTGAATCCAGGTGAAAGCTGTGATGTCACTTGTTAAATCCACTTCAATCAGTGTAGATGAAGGGGATGAGACAGGTTAAATAAGGATGTTTAAGCCTTGAGACATGGATTGTGTATATGTGTGCGATTCAGATGGTGAATGGGCAAGACAAAGGAGCCTGTGAATGGGTTTAAGTGCCAGGCGCAGCGGTTTGTGTCAAGAACTGTGATGCTGCTGGGTATGAACAATGGTCCCCTACCCAACTTGACAACTGTGAGAAGCACATAATACCCATAAAAAAAATGGAAACGTTTATTCCGCCATTTATTTGTCATATCGTGAAGTTTACAATTAAATGCAATTAATTGTGAGGTTGAGAGCCGTGTAATTCTCGGACAAGGAGATTGATCAATATATTCACCTCAATCTAATTATTGATAAACGTGACCTCGGTCGGAGAGATTTGCGCTGTTATCAAAACGCCACGTCACGTAAGCCTACGTGAACGCGGATCGTCGTTCTCGCATATCGTCCTATAATAATGGTGCTCTCAGCAGGCCCAGTTATTCAGGAAGGCTCAACACATGCTCTGCCTCTTCTCTGATCTGAGCAGCTATTCTAGGCTCTCTAGAATCTTAACGCTTCAGTATAGCCTATATGTTTGTCATTTTACTTTTAAAATGTATTCAATTACCGGTTATATGTGGCATGAACACACAACCAATGACAATGTTTCAATCTGATTACTTCAACGTGGTGCATTGGCACAGTAACCTGTTGGTGGATCATTCGTTGCATATATTTAATAGAATAATAGCATCACCATTTAAAAAAATCAGATTTCCAGGCCTCTCGAATGGCGCAGCGGTCTAAGGCCCGTCGGAATTTCCTTCTCCCATCGCGCTCTAGCGACTCTGTTGGCGGACCGGGCGCCTGCAAGATGATTTTGATCGCCAGCTTGACAGTGTACAACAGACAGGGAGAATGAGAATGTCCCGTAGCCCTGCGTGTCATCAACTGTGCCACAACAGCATGCTGACATGGAAATAGTCAATATGCACATCTATAAACACATGGTTGCTATAGTTATTTATTCTTTGGTTTCTAAACATGATTTAGAGTTAATTCTATGAGGGGGGAGGGTATCCAACAAGTAACCTACAGTACAAGGGGAGGGTCATGTGAAACTATGTTTTATGTTGGGGGAGTGCATTTTTTTTATGACATGATCGACCAGGCATGAAATTCTGACAAAATGAAGCCTGATTGCATGAAGATTGCAGAGGAAAAAGGGAATGGAAAGAGCAGAAGTCATCTTTCGGACTCTGGCTGTATCTTGATGAGGGATACAGTGTCAGGAAAGGAGGCGGGTTTCTGCCTGTAAAGTTGGGCCAACAAAAGAGTGCATGAGCATAAAGAGATCCTATTTGTCTACTATCGGTAGTTACTATCACAACATGGAAGAACAAAATATTATTTATCTCTATGCATCACACACTCGTTCCATGCCTGTGAAATTAGGAAACAGAAATACAACACTAGCACTTCCAAATTATCTTATTTCATCACATTTACTTTATTTCGTAACACCTTTTTTGAAAAATATTTCAATATGAAGATGGAAACTTGACCATAAATTATGATCTATATCACCAACAGGACAGGACAATTTGTATACATGATGTATATCTATACATGAAGCCCAGTGGTGTTGAGGTCAACAGCATGGTGACCTGGTTCTGGGGGTCAAGGGTCAGTTCTCCTCCAGGCTGATGATCTCCGCCTGACCACCGTCCCCCAGCAGAGTCAGCAAATTCCTGTATGCATTCCTGTCACACATGCAGAGACATTGAGTGAGTGATGTCACAGCACAAGATCTAGTATATTTCATACAGAGTTGACTGTGTCACTGAACACTGTATAAATGCGGTGCATTCAGAAAGTATTCAGACCCCTTTACTTCTCCCCCAAAAAAATTACAGTACAGCCTTATTCTAAAATGGATTTTTTTAAAAAAATTCTCTCATCAATGTACACACAATTCCCCGTAATGACTAAACAAAAACCGGTTTAGACACTTTTGTAGATAAAAAAGAAAAAAATATGAGTACTTTGTTGACACACCTGAGTGGGAGGCCCCGTGCATAATTGAGCAAGAGGACAAGTACAGTAAGAGTGTCTAGTTTGAGAAACAGACGCCTCAAGTCCTCACAAGTGGCTTTTTCTTTGCAACTCTGCCTAGAAGGCCAGCATCCCGGAGTCGCCTCTTCACAGTTGACAAAACACTGAGACTGGTGTTTTGCTAGTACTATTTAATGAAGCTGCCAGTTGAGGACTTGTGAGGTGTCTTTCTCAAACTAGACTTTCTAATGTACTTGTCCTCTTGCTCAGTTGTGCACCGGGGCCTCCCACTCATCTTTCTATTCTGGTTAGGGACAATTTGTGCTGTTCTGTGAAGGGAGAAGTACACAGCGTTGTACGAGATCTTCAGTTTCTTTGGCAATTTCTCACATGGAATAGCCTTCATTTCTCAGAACAAGAACAGAAGAAACCCACAAATGCTGATGCTCCAGATACTCAACTAGTCTAAAGAAGGACAGTTTTATTGCTTCTTTAATCAAACAACAGTTGCAAAAGGGTTTTCTAATGATCAATTAGCCTTTTTAAAATTATAAAATTGGATTAGCTAACACAATGTGCCATTGGAACACAGGAGTGATGGTTGCTGATAATGGGCATAGGTAGATATTCCATTTAAAAAATCTGCTGTTTCCAGCTACAATAGACATTTACAACATTAACACTATTTCTGATCAATTTGAAATGATAAAAATGGAAAACAAGGACATTTCTAAGTGACCCCAAACTTTTGAACGGTACACACACACACTGCATTCAGAAAGTATCCAGACCCTTTCCCTTTTTTTGACATTGTTACATTACAGCCTTACTCTAAAATTGACAAAATTATTTTTGTGTTGGGGGGGGGCATTAGTGATGTGGTTTGATATCTGGCATGTCATACACTGGCTTCATGGTTTTATGACTACTGTAAAGCATTTCAATAGAACCAACATTTGGACGAAAGTCCCATTCCCTATACTTCAGATGTTTTCCCCATGTAGGCCAACACGCAATTTATACCGTGCGATAAAGATTCCTTGTGGTGTGTGTAGACGTAGTGTTATATCAGGTCGGGTGACAAGATTCTCTGAGGGGAAACTGATTTTTTTTAAAGGCATCCAAAAAAAGGCAACAGTACTTAGTTCCGCATCTCTCCAAATATAAATTAACCTTAACAAATAGGATTATGTCTAGGTTAGGTTAGACTAGAGACTGGGATAGTCAGGTTTAAAACTCTACCTCAGTGTGGTGTTCTTGCCCAGTCCTCTCTTGTGTTCTGTGTTCCTCAGACTCAGTGACAGAACAGGGATCAGGACCTGGACCACATGACTGTCCAGAACAGCTATTGTCTCCAGAACACTGTACACCTGTCTGTCATACAACCCCTCGTTCTCCTCCACAAAGGACCTGAACACACAGAACACAGTAAGACAGAGATACTGTAACACCAATGTACATGATTTATACACACAAAGCGCCGCAGGATATGTACATTTCTAACAGTGACGGTTCAAAAAAAGCATGGCTGCTCTAGAACAGCGTCGCGCGTTCAGCCGACACGAAGCGGAAGGAAATGTTCTGAACAAAGTGAAACAGGGAAGCAATTCCACGAACTTGTCCGACGTCTGAAAAACGTTTTTGCTACGGTGTACATTAATAGACACCACCTAAGCGCTGAATGCAGAGAGAAGGAAGAGTAAAGGCCACGGCAGTTGGTTTCGCTCACCGTAGGACAGTGACGGTCTGGTCACATGGTGTACCCCCTGCGGCGGCCGAACATCTCTCCACCACCAGCTGCAGGGCCTCTGTACTGGTCCTCCTCACTGTGAACGCACAGCTGCTTTTAGACTGGTTACCACATGCACATTGCACACACGAAAAACCTAGAAGAACACCCCCCCCCCACCCATAGCAGCAAGCTCGTTTGGCATATTGTTCACAAATAGGATTACTGCGCGTACGCGTCTTTCTGTGTGTGGACTCTCACCGTGAGGCTCGTTGACCAGCTTCAGGCAGCGGAGCAGAGAGGGGAGGGGTATGGTGAGCAGGGCGGGGTCACTGTCATTGTTCCGTCTCAGCAGCTCCAATAGGAAGGCCAGGACCGTGACCAGGCGGGGAGGAGGGGCATTGCCTTTGAAATGCAAGAAGTTCTCACTATGGAGACAGAGACAGACGAAGGTATGACACAGAGCCATGTCATGTCTGGCCATTTGGTAGATGTTCATAGGTGGATTAGGATGAAGTTGTCCTGAGACACTACTCCAAGGTCAGTTTGGCTTCGCATTCCCTTACCTAATTATGTGGGCAGGGTTAACTCCTCCTGGATCTGTGCCTAAGAGCAATCTCTACCCAGAGCGTCAGAACCCTACCTGATCACCTGCAGGATGCTCCTTCTCAGTGCCGCCCCACGCGGGGTGGGCGTGGCCTCGCAGGCCGCCAGCAGCACCGGGTGATTGGCTATGGCCCCAACCGATGGCGTGGCAGGCAGGAAATGGTCGAGGAACTTGGAGATGACATCCCGGAGCTGTTTCTTCAGGTAGGCACCCTGAGACTGAGACATACTGGTTGCTATAGACAGACCCTGGAGGGAAGGAAAGGAGAGACAGAGAGAGGTCAGTTCGTATACTTCTGGATTTTTCTTTCCTCCCCTCCAACCCTGCTAGTTCTTTCAGAAGTATCAAAACAATTATTTTTGTCAGAAGTATCATAAGTATTCAAAGTGGGAGTGTGTGTGTGTTGGCGGGTGTGTGTGTGTGCGGGTGTCTGTGCATGCGGCCCACCTGCAGGTAGAGGGGCAGGCTGTCCCTCAAGGCCTTGTCCAGCCCGGACAAAGAGTTAGGGAGGAGCAGCCCGTTGACAATGTTGAACAGCAGATGCTGGGCCTTAGAGGTGGCCAGCAGGGGACTCCAGTGCTTCACAACGCACCCTGAGAACACACACACACACACACACACACACACACACACACACACACACACACACACACACACACACACACACACACACACACACACACACACACACACACACACACACACACACACACACACACACACACACACACACACACACACACACGACAGACATTCAACGTGTTTGAGGCGATAGGCTCGAAGCAAGTCGCTGGGCAGAATTGCTAACCCTGATCATATCCTGATCCTCGTAAACACGCCGATTCCTTCTCACCCAATACCAAACGAAACTCTAGCAAATATATCTTCTATGCCCTTGTAGAAATCTGAAATATTTGGATAGGTATAAGCAATATGGCCATAGCTCCACCTTATACCTATCCAGTCCTTAGAGATTCACACACCAGCCTAAGTGGATAGGGGCAAACCTCAGTGATGCATACACCCACCCACAGCCCAGTAGGCCAGCAGCAGCCCCTCCTGAGGACTCTTATTGACCAGGTAGTGTTTGATATACTTCATGATGTCCCCTGCGTAGTCCAGAGCACGGGTGACCATGGCAGAACGCTCAGACAACACCTGCAGCCCACTGTACACACGCCCCACAGCCTGAGAGAGGAAAATACAAAACGACAACGTATTTGTATGGAAATGCGGACTTGCCTTTCAGCGTATGCTGTTGATATACATGTTAACGCCAAAATAAAAGGAAACACCAACATAGTGTCTTAATAGGGCATTGGGCCACCACAAGCAAGAACAGCTTCAATACTTCTTGGCATAGATTCTACAAGTGTCTGGAATTCTATTGCAAGGATGCGACATCATTCTTCCATGAGAAATTCCATTTTGGAAACTGTTGTATTTTGCAAATAAATTCATTAAAAATCCTCCATTTTGATTTTCTGGATTTTTTTTCTCATTTTGTTTGTCATAGTTGAGGTGTACCTATGATAAATTACAGGCCTCGCTCATCTTTTTAAGTGGGAGAACTTGCACAATTGGTGGCTGACTAAATACTTTTTTGCCCCACTGTACTTTGTATCCCTCATTTACTAAAAGTGTTTCCTTTATTTTGGCAGTTACCTGCATGTATCGTGCATGTTGCAAATATCTTTGTACACATGCGTGTGTGAGATGACAAGCTACCCTGTGTGTGTAGTACCTTGATAAACATCTCCAGAGCAGACCTGGGCACTAGCTTGCTGCCGGCTCCAGGCTGCAGCCCGGCCCTCTGCAGTAGGGAGTCTACCTCAGGGAGCCTTAATACGAGCCTAGTGAGCTCCGACAACTGCTCCTCCAGAGCCCTGCCTGGAGAAAGTCAGTAACGCATCAGAAATAATCACACATGCCACTTAGCAGATGTGTAAATGCAGTCCTTGGATAAACATGTTTCCCAATTCTGATCCTTTGCCCGATTTATTGGCAAAATATCTGATCTGATTGGGCAAAATATCAAAATTGGGCTGCCCTAAATGCTGGCCATTTTTAGAATGTGTATCAGTTCCTTATGGGAACTGAACCCACAACCTTAAGTGTTTCTAGCGCCACTCCTTCCAACTGAGCCACACATATACACACTTACATCTCCATAACAAAACACTGAAATAAACTTACAGAAATACACATACTTAAAAAGGGGAAACTAATGGGAAATTATCATAATATGGTAATAGACAAGAAGTGTAAGTGTAGTGTTTTAATGTGGCCTAACTTACTGAGGATGTCTTTCCATGGCTGACTGCTGAACGGAAACCAGCGAGGCCTGGCCAGTGTGTGCACGCATGACTACGCATCTTCGGATAAGAGTGTTTGATAAATGGTCGGATGTCCAGGGTTCTAGGTTGAGGTTCTGTACCTGCTCTGCTGTCCGTGCCATCTGGGTTCTTGTGGATGTACTGCTGCAGAACACAGCGGAACCAGGCTCTCACAGACAGGGTCTGGGCTGAGCCCGACACGGAACCTCCACAGCCGGAGCTCACTGAATACACCAGCTCACTGTGGAAGAGAAGTCAGCTTGACATAGAACAAACAACAAATATGTTCAAGGGAATTACAAGTTAGAGAAAGGTGAGGCACAGAATTTATAATCTTAATTAGTTATTGTTTGGGATGCAAGGTGATTTGAGGATCAGTGATTCTGTGCAGTCTGACCGCAATGTAGTGGATCTCAATCTCTATAGTCGTGGCCAAAAGTTGAGAATTACACAAATATTAATTTTCTCAAAGTCTGCTGCCTCAATTTGTATGATGGCAATTTGCATATACTCCAGAATGTTATGAAGAGTGATCAGATGAACTGCAATGCAATTAATTGCAAAGTCCCTCTTTGCTGTGCAAATTAACTGAATCCCCAAAAACATTTCCACTGCATTTCAGCCCTGCCACAATAGGACCAGCTAACATCATGTCAGTGATTATCTCGTTAACACAGGTGTAAGTGTTGATGAGGACAAGGCTGGAGATCACTCTGTCATGCTGATTGAGTTCGAATAATAGACTGGAAGCTTCAAAAGTAGGGTGATGCTTGGAATCATTATTCTTCCTCTGTCAAGCATGGTTACCTGCAAGGAAACACGTGCCGTCATCATTGCTTTGCACAAAAAGGGCTTCACAGGCAAGGATATTGCTGCCAGTGAGATTGCACCTAAATCAACCATTTATCGGATCATCAAGAACTTCAAGGAGAGCAGTTCAATTGTTGTGAAGGCTGCTTCAGGGCGCCCAAGAAAGTCCAGCAAGCGCCAGGACCGTCTCCTAAAGTTGATTCAGCAGCGGGATCGGGGCACCACCAGTACAGAGCTTGCTTAGGAATGGCTGCAGGTAGGTGTGCGTTCATCTGCACGCACAGTGAGGCGAATACTTTTGGAGGATGGCCGGGTGTCAAGAAGGGCAGCAGAGAAGCCACTTCTCTCTTAGAAAAACATCAGGGACAGACTGATATTCTGCAAAAGGTACAGGGATTGGACTGCTGAGGACTGGGGTAAAGTCATTTTCTCTGGTGAAATCCCTTTCCGATTGTTTGGGGCATCCGGAAAAAAGCTTGTCCGGAGAAGATAAGGTGAGCGCTAGCCTCAGTCCTGTGTCATGCCAACAGTAAAGCATCCTGAGGCCATTCATGTGTGGGGTTGCTTCTCAGCCAAGGGAGTGGGCTCACTCACTATTCTGCCTAAGAACACAGCAATGAATAAAGAATGGTATCAACACATCCTCCGAGAGCAACTTCTCCCAACCTTCCAAGAACAGTTTGGTGACAAACAATGCATTTTCCAGCATGATGGACCACCTTGCCATAAGGCAAAAGTGATAACTAAGTGGCTCGGGGAACAAAACATTGATATTTTGGGTCCATGGCCAGGAAACTCCCCAGACCTTAATCTCATTGAGAATTTGTGATCAACCCTCAAGGAGGCGGGTGGACAAACAAAAAGCCACAAATTCTGACAAACTCCAAGCATTGATTGTGCAAGAATGGGCTGCCATCAGTCAGGATGTGACCCAGAAGTTAATTGACAGCATGCCAGGGTGGATTGGGTAGAGATTGTCTTGAGAAATAAATATTGACTCCTTCCATCAACTTCATGTATTACCAATAAAAGCCTTTGACACTTATGAAATGCTTGTAATTATACTTCACTATTCCATAGTAACATCTGACAAAAATATCTAAAGACACCGAAGCAGCAAACTTTGTGAAAATGTATATTTGTGGCCAAAAGTTTTGAGAATGACACGACTGTATGTTCCACCGGAGCAAGGCTCTGCACAGATATGCTAATCTGTATAAAGGGAGGCTCACATGATGGATAGTAGCTTGGAATGCAAAGGTGATTTGTAGATCAATGATTTTGTGCAGCACCTTGCTCAGAATGATCCTTTCGGATGTTTGCCACCACACATGGTTCATATTCATTAGTGCACTCCATAGCAAAGTGTTTTGCAACAGAAAATAAAAACAAGCATTCCTATTGGACAAGTTCAGACCCTGCTTACTAGGGTAATGTACTGGAGTAATGTTACCTGTTCTGGAGCAGGTGGGGTAGGTAGCGAGTCACTAGCAGGGGGTGAAGCATGTCGTCCCAGCTGAAGCACTGCATGATGGACTGGATGGGGTTGGGCTGGAGGTCTTGGGGGGCAGAGCTAGGAAGGTCAAAGGCCAGCAGTGTAAATCCTGGAAAAGAGAGTCAAAATTCATACCATGTTACGGTAACTACCGTGGAAAATATGTTTGAGAGAGTCATACTATAATGGAAAGATTTTTCACTGCATGGTCAAGACAAAGCAAATATGCAAGATGTTGAGAGTAAAAGAGCTGACAAGAGAGCACAAGAGAGAGAAACGGTGAGACAAAGGCAGACATATTATCTTATGAGAAAGACAACTGTTCATGTGTGCAACCCGGTGTGAAATTGTTGCACACAGTGAACATTTATCCTCCTCCCTCCCACTCTCTCTCTCTCTCAGTGTGAGCCTCTGACCTGCGGCAGCATCAGCCAGTTGGGCAGGAGGGGTGTTGGAAAGGCGCAGGCTGCGGAGGAAGGGGAAAAAGTGGGACCAGAGAGCTGTTGCAACCGCTAGGTGGCGGTCTTTACCCACGCTGGCACTGGGAGGAGGCAGCCAGGCACCGGGGGGACATGCCGAGTGGCCAGGCTGGACATTGCGCTGATGGACCCTCCTGTAGGACACACATACACCAATAACATCATTATTCAACAGAACCACAGCATCTCCCTCTCTATCATACACCACCTCTCCACCTCCATCCCTATCTATACTCCACTTCCTTCCTCTTTCACATTCTCTCCTTCCTCTTCCTTGCTCTCTCACTCTTCCCATCTCTGGGGGGATTAGGTCATGCGGTGCAGTGCCGGGTAGAGAGGAGCAGGGCAGGGCAGATCCCCTGTACACAGACTGGGCTCTGGCTGCTGTGTCTGCCTGGCCCCACTGCGGCTGGCATTAGCCCAGATAAGCAGCTGAAGGAGCTGTAATCTCATTTAGACTGAAGATGATCCTCCTGTCCCCTCATTCGCCCGGATGGAGCGAGGGAGAGAAGGATGGAGGGGAGGGAGGCAGGGGTGAGTACTGGCACTCCCTCAGCTCCCCACTCATCTCTCTCACACACACCTCTGCCTGCGCCTTCCAGCAAGGTTGCATCTAATCCAGAGAGAGCCGAGACAATCGATTAGAGTCTGAATTCATTAGCCTCGTTACTACGGCGGAATGGGCCTTTCACACCCATCAAGGCTCATTGTACAAGACATAGTCAGAGACCCCACTTAATCCTTCCCACTGCCGCTTCTTATAGCTGTACACACACACCATTCGAGACCCCACTTAACCCCTCTCCCAAATGCAGCCACTATCACACACACACAGACTGACTTGCCACTCGGACAGCTGATGAAACTGTGGGTTTGCACAACCGATGAATGTCTGCACAAACTCTCAGAAACCGTCTCAGGGAAGCCCATCTGCATGCTCGTCATCCTCACCAGGGTCTTGACCCGACTACAGTTCGGTGTCGTAACCGACTTCAGTGTGCAAATGCTCACCTTCGATGGCCACTGGCACGCTGGAGTGTTCTTCACGGATTAATCCCGGTTTCAACTGTACCGGGCAGATGGCAAACAGCGTGTATGGCGTCGTGCGGGCGAGCGGTTTGTAATATATATGCCATTTAGCAGACGCTTTTATCCAAAGCGACTTACAGTCATGTGTGCATACATTCTACGTATGGGTGATGTCAATGTTGTAAACAGATTGCCACATGGTGGTGGTGGGGTTATGATATGGGGTTATGGCAATTTGAATGCACAGAGATACCGTGTCGAGATCCTGAGGCCCGTTGTTGTGCCATTACTTCATATTTCAGCATGATAAAGCACGCCCCTATGTCGCAAGGATCTGTACACAATTCCTGGAAACGGAAAATGTCCCAATGCTTCCATGGCCTGCATACTCAGACATTGAGCATGTTTGGGATGCTCTGGATCAACATGTATCACAGCGTATTCCAGTTCCCGACAACAACCTCTGGCAGTCTATGGGGGTGCCACATGGTTCAATTCTCGGGCCGACTTTTCTCTGTATATATCAATGATGTTGCTCTTGCTGCGGGTGATTCTTTGATTAACCTCTACGCAGATGACACCATTCTGTATACATCTGGCCCTTCTTTGGACACTGTGTTAACAAACCTCCAAACGAGCTTCAACGCCATACAACACTCCTTCCGTGGCCTCCAACTGCTCTTAAATGCTAGTAGAACGAAATGCATGCTCTTCAACCAATCGCTGCCCGCACCCGCCCGCCCGACTAACATCACTACTCTGGAAGGTTCCGACTTAGAATATGCGGACAACTATAAATACCTAGGTGTCTGGCTAGACTGTAAACTCTCCTTCCAGACTCACATTAAGCATCTCCAATCCAAAGTTAAATCTAGAATCGGCTTCCTTTTTCGCAACAAAGCCTCCTTCACTCATGCTGCCAAACATACCCTCATAAAACTGACTATCCTACCGATCCTTGACTTCAGCAATGTCATTTACAAAATAGCCTCCAACACTCTACTCAGCAAATTGGATGCAGTCTAACACAGTGCCATCCGTTTTGTCTCCAAAGCCCCATATACTACCCAACACTGCGACCTGTATGCTCTCATTGGATGGTCCTCGCTACATATTCGTCGCCAAACCCACTGGCTTCAGGTCATCTTTAAGTCTTTGCAAGGTAAAGCTCCGCCTTATCTCAGCTCACTGGTGACAATAGCAACACCCACCCGTAGCACGCACTCCAGCAGGTATATTTCACTGGTCATCCCCAAAGCCGCCTTTCCTTCCAGGTCTCTGCTACCAAAGACTGAATCACTGAAGTTGGAGACTTAGATCTCCCTCACTAACTTTAAGCTTCAGCTGTCAGAGCAGGTTACCGATCGCTGCAGCTGTACACAGCCCATCTGTAAATAGCCCATGCAACCTACCACCTACCTGCCTCATCCCATATTTGTTTTTCTGCACACCAGTATTTCTACTTGCACATCCTCATCTGCACATATACAGTTGAAGTCAGATCTTTACATACACCTTAGCCAAATACATTTAAACTCCGTTTATCACAATTCCTGACATTTAATCCTAGTAATAATTGCCTGTCTAGGTCACTTTATTTTAAGAATATAAAATGTCAGAATAATAGTAGAGAGAATTACTTATTTCAGCTTTCATTTCTTTCATCACATTCCCAGTGGGTCAGAAATTTAGATCCAAATACTAATTGAGTGTTAGCATTGCCTTTAATTTGTTTAACTTGGGTCAAACGTTTCAGGTAGCCTTCCACAAGCTTCCCACAATACGTTGGATGAATTAGAGCTGGTGTAACTGAGTCAGGTTTGTAGGCCTCCTTGCTCACACACGCTTTTTCAGTTCTGCCCACAAATGTTCTGTAGAATTGAGGTCAGGGCTTTGTGATGGCCAATCCAATACCTTGACTTTGTTGTGCTTAAGCCTTTTTGCCACAACTTTGGAAATATGCTTCGGGTCATTGTCCATTTAGAAGACCCATTTGCAACCAAGCTTTAACTTCCTGACTGATGTCTTGAGATGTTGCTTCAATATATCCACATCATTTTCCTTTCATCTCTAGGAGACAGAACGCGTCTCCTTACTAAGCTGTATGAGATCAGGTCTTGGCTGATTTCTCTTGATTTTCCCATGATGTCAAGCAAAAAGGCGCTGAGTTTGAAGGTAAGGCCTTGAAATACATCCACAGGTACATCTCCAATTGACTCAAATGATGTCAATTAGCCTAACAGAAGCTTCTAAAGCCATTACATCCTTTTCTGGATTTTTCCAAGCTGTTTAAAGGCCCACTCAACTTCGTGTATGTAAACTTCTGACCCACTGGAATTGTGATACAGTGAAATAAGTGATAAGTGAAATAATTTGTATGCAAACAATTGTTAGAAAAATGACTTGTGTCATGCACAAAGTAGATGTCCTTACAGACTTGCCAAAACTATAGTTTGTTAACAAGACATTTGTGGAGTGGTTGAAAAACTATTTTTAATGACTCCGACCTAAGTGTATGTAAACTTCCGACTTCAATTGTATCTCTCCAGTGTAAATTGCTAAATTGTAATTACTTCGCCACTATTGGCCTATTTATTGCTTTACCTCCTTACTTCAATTGCACACACTGTATACAGATTTTTCAATTGTGTTATTGACTGTAAGAATGTTTATCCCATGTGTAACTCTGTTGTTTTTGGTCGCACTGCTTTGCTTCGTCTTCGCCAGATCGCAGTTGTAAATGAGAACTTGTTCTCAACTGGCCTACTTTGTTAAATAAAGGTGAAATAAAAATAAACATTTAAATAAATATCCAGCAACTTTGCACAGCCATTGAATGAGAGTAGGACAACATCAACTATATGTGAAGGAGATGTGTTGCACTGCATGAGGCAAATGGTGGTCACACCTGATACTGACTGGTTTTCTGATCCAGCCTCCACCTTTTTTCTAAAGGCATCCTTGAGAAACACATGCATATCTGTATTCCCAGTCATGTGAAATCCATGGATTAGGGTCTAATGAATTTAAATAAATTAACTGATTTCCTTATTTGAACTGTAACTCAGTAAAAATCCTTTAAAATTTTTGCATGTCGCATTTCTATTTTTGTTCGGTGTAGTTAAGGCATACCGTAACCTACACCGGTTGAATGTGTTTGTTATTGTCGGCTCATCAAAGGGGCACTGTCTACAGTGGCTCCATGTGTAGCAAACAACGTAGATCTTTAAATCAATGCAAAGTTGAATTAAAATTATGGAATTAAGTTAGTTAAATGATAAGGAGTAGGCTACAATGAGCAACCATCAGGTAGGCTGTTGTTTAATCTAAATGGAGTTGAAGACAGCAAGCCAGTTCCCAAGCTTTTTCTCCCCAATTTCGTGGTATCCAATTGGTAGTTATAGTCTTGTCCCATCGGTGCAACTCCAGTACGGACTCGGGAGAGGCGAAGGTCGAGAGCCGCGCATCCGAAACCCAACCCAGCCAAGCCACACTGCTTCTTGACACAATTCCCGCTTAACGCGGAAGCCAGTCGCACCAATGTGTCAGAGGGTACACCTGACAACCGTGTCAGTGTGGATCGCGCCCAGCCGGCCACAAGAGTCGCTAGTGCGCGATGGGACAAGAACATCCCTGCTGGCCAAACCCTCCTCTAACCCGGACGACGCTGGGCCAATTGTACGCCGCCCCATGGGTCTCCCGGTCGCAGCCGGCAGCGACAGACTCTAACCAGGATCTCTAGTGGCACAGCTAGCACTGTGATACAGTGCCTTAGACCACTGCACTACTCGGGAGGCCCAGTTACCAAGTTTTTAAAACATTTTTAGATATTTTAAATACTATTTGGATATCTGAAAAAATGTCATATTATTGTAATAGTGAAAATATTTAAAATACCCATCGATAAAAATAAACAAAAATTGCTTCTCAGCAAAGAGCAATTTTGCAAGGACTGTCTGAGTGAAGAGGGAAAAACTGAAAACTAGCAGTTATTGCCTGAGAGGTTTGGAACTCTCTTTCTTATTGTTCTATTAACTAATGTTAATTTCAGGTGGTATCTTCAAACGGCTCTTACACTAAACGGGCATTTTCATTATTTTCACAATTACACAGTATTTTCAAACCTTGGTGTGGAAATACATATAAAACACAGGAAAATTATGTTTATGATTGCACTGGGCCTTAAATAATGACAAGGGGAAAACAACTATTGCCTCCCACCACCTCCAAAATGCCCATCCACTGCCCCTTAAGAGAGCAATTCAAGGTCCAATGGAGGGCCAAGGTGTAGGGGCGTAGGGTCTAGATACGGAGGAGAGCACTTCATTAAGATCTCAGATAATTGTTCACCACCCGCCCCCCAATATAATACTGAATGTGTACCACTGAGACCTCACACACCCCCTCTGGCGACACAGGGGTCTCAAGCTCCCACGCGCAGGATCATGGGACGGAATGAAATGTGAGGAATTAGCCTCCTGATTGGCTGTTGGGTGGGCGGCCGGCCTTGGCGATGGCCATCCGAGTCAGTGGTTGTCACACACACACACCTCTCTCGGTCGCAGCCTCTGGCAGGATAATTCTCTTAATGTGTGCAGATTCCGCTCTGCTCTTAATAAACATAATGACGCGAGGCACAATTTGCCGGACTACATAATTACCTGTTAATTGTGTCACTGAAAACGCATTAAATCACAGAGATACCAAGTACTGCCAGGAAGGAGAATTAAGCTTCATTTGGCAGGACGAATTCGAGAAAGCGCTTTTTTATTTAGTTAAATGGGTCAGCATGATCTCAGCCATAACACTGTCCCCTTTGGGAGTTTGTGCAAATGAGTGCCCTCCAACCCAGAGATATGAGATGGGGAAGTTTTTTGAATTAGTGAAGCTAACGAGATATGCCGCGTTACGGGACCCTGGACTGAAATAAGAGAATAGAGCACTTTAGTGATGGTGGAATAATCTACAGTTACATATAAGGATTTTTTTAAACGATATATATCGCATCGACAATATCTCAATATTACTTATACATCGTATATATGCACTTAATTATCGTGAAACCGTATCGTGAGGCCCCTGGCAATTCCCAGCACTAGTGCACTTAGTGTTTATGGGAATGTGTGCATGCATACACAGGAGAGTCAAAGCAAGCACGCACTCATATAAGTTATGAGTGAGGATTGTTGCAGGCTGGCAGCTTACTGCTACATTAGCGCTGACTCAGGGTAATCCAAACTGAACAATAACACAACACTGTAGTGGTCCGGTCCATTCAGACAGCACCAGACACCCTCTCCCTCCTGACGCCACTCTCCTACCCTTTCACTTCTTCTCTCACCAGACAGACACCTGTTACACCTGTGCATTTCTCTCTAAACCTTTGACCTCTGATCGGGTTGTCCGTGTAACACACACCCGTGTCCCGCTGATGAACTCACCCAGACTCGTCTCCACTCTCCTCCACTCCACAAACTCACGACCTGCCGCTATACCCATGGTGACCGCACTGGGGCCCCTAGAGGCCGTAACTATACTCAAGCCTCTGCCAACACCTGCTGAAGGTGACCTGGGGGCCACAGGGTCCCAAGAGACAGAGAGGGGCCTCCATACACAATGGATGGGCTGGGTTTACCATAGGGATGGTGGGGGACAGAGGACGGCACAATCCTGTCTTTGTAGGTGTCAGTACAGGGGCCTGACTGCCCCGTTTACTGCTTCTAGATCTCAGCATTGATAGGTAGGGCCAAGAGTTTTTTGACATGATCATGCCAGCAAAAACTCCAGGCTCTAGTTCTAGGGTC
The DNA here is from genome assembly GCF_021184085.1 of Oncorhynchus gorbuscha. Taxonomy (NCBI): domain Eukaryota; kingdom Metazoa; phylum Chordata; class Actinopteri; order Salmoniformes; family Salmonidae; genus Oncorhynchus; species Oncorhynchus gorbuscha. Next base: position 30,583,234 of record NC_060191.1, on the reverse strand, counting down.
TAAGGCCAATGCCTGAAAACGTCAGTCTGTCCGTCACTCCGTCTGTCTGCTCGTCAATGTGTACAGTGTGTGGGCATTTGTGTTACGGGTGTCTCAGTGAGTTGCTGAGTGTTTGTCCCCCCTCCCTCACCGTAACTCCCTCAGCACAATCTGCAGAAAGCCCAGGGTAGAGCTCAGCTCCGACTGGCGGCAGGCAGGCAGCAGCAGACCGAACCCCTCGTTGAGTAGCTTCTCCTCCGACAGACCGAGACTTGCGCTCGTCTCAAACACCTCGGCCACGCCCTCTAGGTAGGACCCCAGGGGGCCCCAGAGGGCCAGGCGGCGAGACGGTTCTGTGGTCTTCAGGTAGAACTCCCTGGCTGTCTGAGAGAAGGAGGCGGCCAGCCAGCTAGCTTGGGCCCCCACGTCAAGGCCCCTCTCCTGGAAGAGCAGTAAGAGAGCCAGCTGGCCCCTCCACACCAGGCTCCGCTGGGCAGGGGGGGAGTCCGGAGGGAGGAGGCCCAGCAACTCACAGGCCCGGCCGGCCACGTCCTCCAGCTCGGCCTGCCGGGCCACCACTACGAACAGCAGCAGGAAGTTCATCAGCCCAGCCTCGGATAGTTCCTGCATCCGCCGCTGGTGGAATTTGGAGTACACCCTGGAGAGGCACGCGAGAGAGAGATGGATGAGAAATAAGGGACATGAGTTCCCATTGGTCATAGTAAGATGACGAGATAGTAGTGTCACAGTTCAAATTGAGTGTGTGACATATTATTCATCTTTCACTGAGACTTTGCATTGCTCTAGACAAGATCAGACTGCACCGCCCAAACCAAAATTCAAGTCTTCAAATGTTTATTGGTAGATCTCCCCACCAGCACCTTCCTCCATCACTCCTTCTCTGGTGCTGATGAGAGGTATGCCAGGTGTGTGTGTGTGTATGAGAAAAACACCCAGCGCATCATTGTTAGATCCTACAAGCACCGTGAACAAATGCCTTTAGAGATCATGTTAAATGTCAGACTTAGCAGTAGGCACACAGTCACCCACTCTGCAGTCAAACCAATCTACTGCAACACCAGTTAGAGATCAATAACTATCACACACACACACACACACACCACCCGGGGCTGTGGCGGTCATGAAATTTTGGCAGCCGGTGATTGTCAAGCAAATAACTGCCGGGCTCACGGTAATTGCCCGTTAATTTAAATAAACACATTTAGCATCTCCTGGCTTTCATGCATAGCCTACAAGCCACTGATGCAGACCTTTGGAAAATCTACAGTACCAGTCAAAAGTGTGGACACACCTACTCATTCATTTCTACATTGTAGAATAATAGTGAAGACATCAAAACTATGAAATAACACATATGGAATCATGTAGTAACCCAAAAAAGTGTTAAACAAATCCAAATGTATTTTATATTTGAGATTCTTCAAAGTAGCCAACCTTTCCCTTGATGACAGCTCTGCAAACTCTTGGCATTCTCTCAACCAACATTTATTTTTTTAAATTGTACCTTTATTTAACTAGGCAAGTCAGTTACAAACTGTTTGGGATAGGGGGCAGTATTTTCATGTTCGGATGAAAAGCGTGCCCAGAGTAAACTGCCTGCTACTCAGGCCCAGAAGCTAATATATGCATATTATTAGTAAATTCGGATAAAAAACACTGAAGTTTCTAAAACTGTTTGAATGTCTTGAGTATAACAGAACTCATATGGCAGGTGAAAACCTGAGAAGAATCCAACCAGGAAGTGGGAAATCTGAAGTTTGTAGTTTTTCCAAGTCATTGCCTTTCGAATATACAGTGTAAATGGGGTCATATTGCACTTCCTAAGGCTTCCACCAGATGTCAACAGTCTTTGGAACCTTGTTTCAGGCTTCTAATATGAAGGTGGAGCAAAAAAGAGCTGTTTGACTAAGGGGCCTGGCAGAATGCCTTGACCTAAGTCACGCTCACAGCCGTGAGCGCGAGCTGCGTTCCTTTTCATTTCTAAAGACAAAGGAATTGTCCGGTTGAAACATGATTGAAGATTTATGATAAAAAGATCCTAAAGATAGATTGATTCTATACATCGTTTGACATGTTTCTACGAACTGTAATAGATTTTTAAAAACTTTTCGTCTGGACTTGCCCGCGCCTTGTGAATTTCAATTGGTGAACTAAACGCGCTAACAAAAAGGAGGTATTTGAACTTAAAGATTAACTTTATCGAACAAAACAAACATTTATTGTGGAACTGGGATACCTGGGAGTGCATTCTGATGAAGATCATCAAAGGGAAGTGAATATTTATAACGCTATTTCTGACTTTTACTGACTCCATAACATGGCAGGTACCTGTATGGCTTGTTTTTGTGGCTTAGCGCTGTACTCAGATTATTGCATGGTGTGCCTTTTCTGTAAAGCTTTTTTGAAATCTGACACAGCGGTTGCATTAAGAAGTATATATTTTATTCTATGCATAACACTTGTGTCTTTTATCAAAGTTTATGATGATTATTTCTGTAAATTGATGTGGCTCTATGCAAATTCTCCAGATGTTTTCGAGGCACAACATTACTGAACATAACGTGCCAATGTATACAGATTTTTTGATATAAATATGAACTTTATCGAACAAAACATACATGTACTGTGTAACATGAAGTCCTATGAGTGCCAGCTGATAAAGATCAAAGTTTAGTGATTCATTTTAATCTCTATTTCTGCTTTTTGCGACTTCTCTCTTTGGCTGGAAAATGGCTGTATAATTTTCTGTGACTAGGCGCTGACCTAACATAATCGTATGGTGTGCTTTCGCTGCCTTTTAGAAATGGGACACGATGGCTAGATGAACAAGAAGTTAAGCTTTCATTTGGTGTATTGCACTTGTGAATGTATGAAAGTTAAATATTTCCCAAAAATATTTTTGGAATTTTGCGCTCTGCCATTTCAGCGGATGTTGTCCAGCCTAGCCTAGAACAAATTGTTATTTTCAATGACGGCCTAGGAAGTGGGTTAACTGCCTTGTTCAGGGGCAAAACAACAGATTTTTACCTTGTCAGCTCGGGGATTCGATCTTGCAACCTATCGGTTACTAGTCCAAGGCTCTAACCACTAGGCTACCTGCCGCCCCTATGAGGTCACCCGGAATGCATTTAAATTAACAGGTGTGCCTTGTTATAAGTTCATTTGTGGAATTTCTTTCTTTCTTAATGTGTTTGAGACAATAATTTGTGTTGTGACTGGGTAGGGGTGGTATACAGAAGATAGCCCTATTTGGTAAAAGATCAAGTTCATATTATGGCAAGAACTGCTCAAATAAGCAAAGAGAAAAGACTGTCCATCATTACTTTAAAACCTTTTACGGCTAGGGGTTCCACTAGAGGAACGTTTCGACAACATCCTGTGAAATTGCAGGGCGCGAAATTCAAAATAAATTATTAGAAATATTTTACTTTCATAGAATCACAAGAGCAATACCCCCAAATACAGCTTAATTTATTTTTAATCTAGCCACCGTGTCATATTTCAAAAAGGCTTTACGGCAAAAGCAAACCATGCTATTATCTGAGGACAGCACCCTATCAAACAAACACATGACAATCACATTTCAACCCGCCAGGCGCGACACAAAACTAAGAAATAACGATATAATTCATGCCTTATGTTAGAGCCGATTTGGACATATTTGTATAAAAGACTAAACATACGGAGCTCCATGTATATTTGTGTAAATATATTAAATATTAATGTATATGATGAAATATTAGGTACCTACCTTTATGATTTATATTTACTTGATTGAGATATATTAATTTGTTGTTAGTGTAACTCAGTTTTTGGCCCCCCCTCTTGCCTATTCATTGTATTGTGGTAAGTGTGTTAGGATCAAGGCAGGAAGTTGGGCCTTCGGGAGAGGGAGTCCTTGCTAGATGCGGGAGCGGTATAGTTTTTTGACCATACAGACAGGTCATAATATGTATTTTCCATAAAGTATTCTATGCTTTAAGTTGATTGGAGAATCATTTATTTGTTTGATATAAGAAGAATAAATATTTTTGTTGCACCATATCCCTGGATGTCATTGAATGTTTGGCCGTTTGGAAACCCTGAGTGTGGACTGTATGCGTACCAAACAACCCCGCTTCAGGCTTGGGCAGTGGCTATGGTAAAGACGAAAGGAAGCTACTACATTCAAGTCAATAAACTCCGTGAAGGATTACTATCGGAAGGAAATCTCCAGTTCGGACACATGCTGGATATTGTTCAATTTGTAATTGCATTTGGATCGTAAGGACAGCTCGCTTGGAAGGATTTGAACTCTTGAGAATTCGCCAGCCGTGAGTAACCACTGCGAATGAATGAGCTGCCCTGTTCAATGCAATCGTTTGATCATGCATATTATGGAAGCGCAAATGTGCTTTTAAATTGGAATGTTTGATAAACTTGGGAATGGAATTCAAAACACAGCGTTGTGAAAACAATTAATAAGTTTAAGTTTGGGAAACACTGAGATCCTACGCACAATGTAGCCTAATCTTATGTCTAATATTTGGCCTAACGTGGAAATGCAATGCATCAACGCAACGAATGCAATCTAAGGATCTAAAGATACTGCGTGTTTAATCTTCATTAAAGAGACAACTTATAAAGGGACAACTTATAATGGGATGAAATGTTTAAAAAGCATCTAAAATGCCGTACTTGCTCATGTGCAATTCAAAATGGGTCAGTATGCTGAAATGGAGGACTGTGTTTTAAAGCATTAAAAGGAGGTCTAAAGGGGCATTACGTTTAACAATCAAAAACCAACAACTGTATCATTGTAAATTGAGTGAACTAAAAGTGAATGATGGAGGATGAGATCCCAAATAAGACTCCACTGGAGAGGGCAGAGGAGCATCTAAATTCACTCTATGCAGCCCGGAGAGACAAACTTGGAGTGTGTACACGCAAAATGAATGAAATAAAAGCCCTTCTTGTTGATGGAGGAAACATTGAAACTGTGGATGAGAGTCTTGAAGCATTTCATGCTGTTCTCAATGACTAAGAATGCTCATGATTCGGTGCTAGAGCTGGTCACAGAGGAGGAACACGAACAGGAGAGCATTAACTATTATCAACCAAGAATGAGAACTTATGAACATTTCCTGAAAGAGGTGGAAATATGGAAAAAAGCTGAAATTGAGCCACTTTGAAGATCTTCTTCTGTCTCGTGCAACATGACTACAATATATCTAATAAATGACCTGTAAATCATGGTCCAAACATTTCAAACAACTTTCCAAATACAACTTTTGGTATTTTTAAACGTAAATAAATCGATCAAATTTAAGACAGGATACACTGTGTTCAATAGTGGATAAAATGAAAGTGGAGCGAGCTCTCAGGTCACGCGCCCCAACCACAACAGTGGCTGTACACCCACAGATAGGAAATGGCTACTTCTTAATTTCTCAAAGGAAAAACATCAACCAAATTCTAAAGACTGTTGATATCCAGTGGAAGCCATAGGAACTGCAAGCAAGTGTCTTGGAAATCTAAATCAACATAGAAAACACATTGAAGGCACTGTCACCTCAAAAAACAATCCTGGATGGTTTGTCCTCGGGGTTTCGCCTGCCAAATAAGTTTTGTTATACTTACACAGACACCATTTTAACAGTTTTAGAAAATTTAGAGTGCTTTCTATCCAAATATACCACTTATATGCATATCCTAGCTTCTGGGCCTGAGTAGCAGGCAGTTTACTTTACTGTGAAGAACAGTAGGAACAGGTGACACTTGTGATTTATTTAGAATTCTAGGCACACTTCACCAGCACGGCTACCACAGCCTTCTGCAGCAATACGCCATCCCATCTGGTTTGCGCTTAGTGGGACTATCATTTGTTTTCAACACACCTCCAGGCTGTGTTAGGGCTATTTGACCAAGAATGAGAGTGATAGAGTGCTGCATCGGATGACCTGGCCTCCACAATCACCCGACCTCAACCCAATTGAGATGGTTTGGGATGAGTTGGACTGCAGAGTGAAGGAAATCTTGTTTCTCATGGTCTGAGAGTCCTTTAAGTGCCTTTTGGCAAACTCCAAGCAGGCTGTCATGTGCCTTTTACTGAGGAGTGGCTTCCGTCTGGCCAAACTACCATAAAAGGACTGATTGGTGGAGTGCTGCAGAGATGGTTGTTCTTCTGGAAGGTTCTCCCATCTCCACAGAGAAACTCTGGAGCTCTGTAAGAGTGACCATCGGGTTCTTGGTCACCTCCCTGACCAAGGTCCTTCTCCCACGATTGTTCAGTTTGGCTGGGCGGCCAGCTCTAGGAAGAGTCTTGGTGGTTCCAAACTTCTTGCATTTAAGAATGATGGAGTCCACTGTGTTCCTGGGGACCTTCAATGCTACAGAAATGTTTTATGGACAACTCCGACCTCATGGCTTTGTTTTTGCTCTGACATGACTTGCTTGGGCCAAGAAACGCGAGCAATGGACATTAGACCAGTGGAAATCTGTCCTTTGGTCTCATGAGTCCAAATTTGAGATTTTTGGTTCCAACAACGGTCTTTGTAAGACGCAGAGTAGGTGAACGGATGATCTCCGCATGTGTGGTTCCCACCGTGAAGCATGGAGGAGGTCTGCTAAATGACTTAAATGTAAATGTAAATGTGTGATGGTGCTTTGCTGGTGACACTGTTGTGATTTATTTAGAATTTAAGGCATACTTAACCAGCATGGCTACCACAGCATTCTGCAGCGATACACCATCCCATCTGGTTTGCGCTTAGTGGGACTATCATTTGTTTTTCAACAGGAAAATGACCCAAAACACACCTCCAGGCTGTGTAAGGGCTATTTGACCAAGAAAAAGAGTGGGAATGGAGTGCTGCATCAGATGACCTGGTCTCCACAATCACCCAACCTCAACCCAATTGAGATGGTTTGGGATGAGTTGGACCGCAGAGTGAAGGAAAAGCAGGCAACAAGTGCTCAGCATGTGTGGGAACTCCTTCAAGACTGTTGGAAAAGCATTCCTCATGAAGCTGGTTGAGAGAATGCCAAGAGTGTGCAAAGCTGTCATCAAGGCAAAGGGTGACTATGCTGAAGGAGACTGGTACTGTATATGTTTGATTTGTTTGACACTTTTTTGGTTACTACATGATTCCATGTGTGTTATTTCATAGTTTTGATGTCTTCACTATAATTCTACAGTGTAGAAAATAGTAAGAATAAAGAAAATCCTTGAATGAGTAGGTGTGTCCAAACTTTTGACTGATACTGTATGTGTGAAATTAGTTTTGATTTAGAATGGACTATTATCACGCACCGGTCATCTATGCACTTAAATAGCGAATGGAGGACGCTTTTCCCGTGGTTCATTTTCATGCCAGCAAGGTCGGCTATATTCCTGTTGTAAAGTGAAGCGATGTGCTAAATATTAGGATAAGTTGAGAAATAAATAGAGGCCTTGCCTATAGAAAGCTGATGAGATCCTCTTTTTAAGAGGCCATCAAAACGATGTCCTCACGCAATTGCATAGCCTATTTTGAGCTCTCATTAAGTGTTTGATTTGATTTTCAATCACTTTTGCATTGATGTTAGAGTGAATCGAGGTACAATAGAGTGCTGACGACCAGGCAGTTAGTAGCCTACCAAACTTGCTAATGACCATCAGAGCTTGGAGAAGCTTAGTTACCGTGACCGGAATTTGACTGCGGTCATGACTCGTGACGGTAATATGGTCACCGTAACAACCCTAACCATGACTGGTTCTAAAGTTCTGCTACATGTTACACGGAGAGAGAGTGAGAGGAGGAGAAGGAAAAAGGTGAGGAAGAGAGGTGTATGGATGGTATTCATGTGGCAAAAACCTAAGGCAGGAAGAGAGTGAGAAGAAGGGAAAGATGAGAAAGAGACAGAAGGTACATTTCTAATTTTTTATTTAACTAGGCAAGTCAGTTAAAGAACAAATTCCTATTTACAACGATGACCTAGGAACAGTGGGTTAACTGCCTTGTTCAGGAGCAGCACGACAGACTTTTACCTTGTCAGCTCAGGGATTCGATCTAGCAACCTTTTGGTTTACTGGCCCAACGCTCTAACCGCTAGGCTACCTGCCTAGTGGTTAAAGAAAAGAAAAACAGCAGTGGGAAACGGATTTATAGCTTGTCTGTAACAGGTTGGGTGGCTTTTTCCTGTGTTTTCTGTCTGTCAGACAAACAGTCCGTCTGTGTGTTTGTTTATCCTGGACAGCTTTTTCCAGAGGCGAGCAGATGCTCAAGATTCCCGGCATAAGAGATCAGCGCCCTCCCAGTCGATCCCATTAATGCAGCCACCACAAGCCTCCCACGCAGCCAGCGGGAACGCTGCCGGAACGCCGTAAGCACGCCCGGCTCTTCTCGAGGGAACTGGAGCAGAGAGAGGGAGAGGGGGTGTTCTAATCTGGACCAGGCCCAGCCTAGTCCGGTCCCTGCCAGCAACCTTCCTGCCGCTGCCCACCCCCATCCGTGCTGGAAACCAACACGGCTTCGTTAAGGGGAATTAACCGCCATGCTCGTTAGCTAATTAGCCTTCATGTCTGCGGAGCGGCTGAGCACGTTCCAGACAGAGTGAAGTCGTTAGGCGGACTTATCCTGCTCGCTAGCGCCCAGCCGGGCTCGTCCCAGGCCACGTTCTGATGTTGGGATCCATGGGCTTATTGTCTTTGGTCTCCCCCAGAAAGAGGAGCCATAACTGGGGGAGTTTGGGAAACAGCTGTGGGTTTTATGTGGGGCTCAGTGGGACTAGGCTGGTCTCCACTGGGAGGAGAGGAGAGGCAGGTGGAGGTTCCTCCTGAGACACCTGCTCTCCCTGGGAGTCTGAGCAAATAGCAAAGCATCAGAGAGGGGCTGTGCCACACCTGGCAGGCACACACACATGCACAGACACGTCAAGATCAAGGCACAGAGAGTCGTGTCTGTGAATGTGGACTCAACTGTATTTCGTCTCAACATAATATTGAAGTAAACTAATTTAGTTCCATTTAAAGAGTACCTTAGGGGTATAACTGGCCTCCTTTTCTGTACCCCATCCCTACACACACACGTGCGCCTCACCTGCCCTTGATCTGCCTCCAAGGGGCGCCGCCTGCGTTCTCCTGGGCCAGGTAGAGAGCCAGCACTCTGAGGAAGATCTGAAAGGAGTTGGCTGAGCGGTACAGCTGGGTGTGGCCGGAGGAACGAAGGGGGGAGGGGGAGCAGCAGCTTCGGGCCTGGTCCAACAGGGCCAGGGGGGTTCTGCTCACGCTGCCGAGCCCCGACACCCCTAACCAGGGCACTGTGAACAAACCGCTCTGAAGGGAAGGGGAGACGGAGGGGAGAATGTAATTGGGATATTTGGGGGGGATTAATGGGCACATAACTCTGCTGTATATAATAGACATAACATCTCATACACATCAAACATACTGTACATGACATATAGTCCATGTTTTAGAGTGGTGTGTTAGAGGTATTCTTTACCAGGTTTTTGCTGTAGTACTCCCAGAGTGTGGCGACAGTGCCATTGTTAGGTTTCCATAGCAGAGACAGACTCAGGCAGCAGTGGACGTGCATTCTGATCTGGTCCTCCTGTAGCGCTCTCTGCAACACACACAGATCAATCAACAAAACAAATGATAACTGTACACAGAAACCATGCACCCGTCCATAACCCATATCCTCTTTGCGCGAGAGCCTACCTTGGGGTTACAGGTGGACTTGAGCAGCTCACACACAAAATTCCAGTTATCCTCCAGCTGTATCTGTGAGACCAGAGCATTATATTACCAACAAAAACAGTCTAATACGCTTGGGCAAGAAGTCAAAACTGCAGGGGATGCGATCGGGACAAATCAGGATTTTGACCGATATGGAAGACACATTTCAGAAATTCAGCCATATCTGATTAACCAGGGGGGGGGGGGATCACACCCCTTTACAGTTTAGGACATCCCTCCTTATAGCCCCCTAATCTCAGGTAGATTACCCCATTTTGGAAGGCCCCGTTGCGGCTGTATTGTCCCAGCTCAGCCAAGTGAGTGACAAGCCACCAGGTGAAGCCCAGAGGGTCTTTACAGTGTGTAGGGAGCACACCGTACTGCTCTGCTACAGGCTGGCCACTGATCAGAGACTGCAGCAGTGTGTTCATGTAGTTCCAGAAAGACTGTGGGGAAACACACACACACACACACACACACACACACACACACACACACACACACACACACACACACACACACACACACACACACACACACACACACACACACACACACACACACACACACACACACACACACACACACACACACACACACACACACACTTGTAAATACAAACACTATGTCAAATTTTATTAATTGCAGAAAAAATCCAAATGGTCACTGAATCAAAGAGTTACACTAAGTGTGAACGTGTGTATGTTCACCTGTGTGTGTAACACTTTGCTCCTGTGTTCCAGTAAGTGTATAAGTAGTATCCACAGCTCTTTGGTGCAGGTGCAGTAGTAGTGATGGCTGGTCAGGGCCTCAGTAGGCCTTACCTAGAACAGAGGAAAGAGTTAGGAATACCCTCGAAAGAGGCTACCAAGAAAATGCTTATGGGGGAGGTGTTGCTGTATATTCAGAGCCATATCCCTGTAATGTTTACAGATCTCATGTCAAGTGTTATTGAAGTGTTGTGGTTGCAGGTTCACTTGGCACATCTAAAGCCTTTTCTTTTGGGGTGTTGCTATAGGCCACCAAGTGTGAACAGTCAGTATCTAAATAATATGTGTGAAGTGCTTGATCGTGTATGTGATGTACACAGAGAGGTCTACCTTCTTGGGGACTTGAGTATTGACTGGTTTTCATCAAGCTGTCCGCTCAAGAGGAAGCTTCTTACTGTAACCAGTGCCTGTAATCTGGTTCAGGTTGTTAATCAACCTACCAGGGTGTTTACAAACACTACAGGAACAAGATCATCCACATGTATCGATCACATTTTTACTAATACTGTAGAACTTTGTTCTAAAGCTGTATCCGTACCCATTGGATGCAGTGATCACAATATAGTGGCTATATTCAGGAAAGCCAAAGCTCCAACAGCTGGGTCTAAAATAGTGTATAAGAGATCATACAAAAGATTTAGCTGTGACTCTTATGTGGATGATGTTAAAAAATAATTGTTGGTCTGATGTGATTAATAAGGAGCATCCAGACCCTGCACTTGATGAATTTATGAAATGTCTTCCAATTATTGATAAACATGCACACGTTAAAAAACTGACTGTTAGAACTGTTAAGGCTCCATAGATTGATGAGGAATTGGTTCAAAGAGATGGGGCAAAAGGAGTGGCTAATAAGTCTGGATGTACATCCGACTGGCAGACTTACTGCATATTGATTACTTAATTGGCAAAGTGGCAAAGTGGTCAACAACGAACTGTGAGCCAAGAAAACAATTACTGAAAGAAAAGAATTGCATGTTTTAATTTTGTAAAGTTAGTGTGGGAGAGGTGGACAAATTATTGTTAGCGATCAATAATGACAACCTGGCATTGACAACTTAGATGGAAAGCTCCTGAGGATGGTAGCTGACTCTACAGACACTCCTATCTGTCATGTCTTTAATCTGAGCCTAGAGGAAAGTCTGTCCTCAGGCCTGGAGGGAAGCCAAAGTAATTCAACTACCCAAGAGTGGTAAAACAGCCTTTACTGGTTCTAACAGCAGACCTATAAACTTTCTGCCAGCTCTTAGCAAACTGTTGGAAAAAATTGTGTTTGACCAGATACAGTGCTATTTCTCTGTAAACAAATTAACAACAGACTTTGAGAATGCTTATAGAGAAGAAGGGCACTCAACATGTACTGCACTGACACAAATGACGATTGAAAGAAATTGATAATAAGAAGATTATGGGAGCTGCACTGTTAGATTTCAAGCAGCCTTTGATATTATTGACCACAACCTGTTGTTGGAAAAATACAATTAAGTTAAGGCTTTTCAACCTCTGTTATATCGTGGATTCAGAGCTATCTATCTAACAGAACTCAAATGGAAGCTTATCTAATGTCAAACATGTAACGTGTGGTGTACTGCAGGGCAGCTCTCTAAGCCCTCTACTCTTTTCTATTTCTACAAATGACCTGCCACTAAACAAAGCATGCATGTCCATGTATGCTGATGATTCAACCATATAAGCATCAGCAACCTCAGCTAATAAAGTCACTGAAACCCTTAAAGAGTTGCAGTCGGTTTTGGAATGGGTGGCCAGTAATGAACTGGTCCTGAACATTTCTAAAACTAAGAGTATTGTATTTGGTAAAAAAATAATTCCCTACGTTCTAGACCTCAGCTGAATCTGGTAATGAATTGTGTGGCTGTTGAACAAGATAAGGAAACTAAATTACTTGGCATTAACTGTCATGGTCAAAACATATCGATGCAATGGTTGTAAAGATGGGGTGAGGTCTGTCCGAAATAAAGAGAAGCTCTGCTTTTTTGACACCACACAGAAAAAAAGCAAGTTCTGCAGGTTCTAGTTTTGTCTAATCTTGATTATTGTCCCGTCGTGTGGTCCAGTGCTGCACGGAAAGATCTAGTTAAGCTGCAGCTGGCCTAGAACAGAGCGGTACATCTTGCTCGTAATAATTGTAATCAGAGGGCACAGTCCCCAAATCCAGAACAAATTTGAGAAAGCATACAGTATTATAGAGAGCCATTATTGCATGGAACTCCGTTCAATCCCATATTGCTCAAATAAACAGCAAACCTGGTTTCAAAACACAGATGAAGCAACACTTCACGGCACAACGCGTCTCCCCTACTTGACCTAGATAGCTTGCATGTATGCATTGATATGTAGGCTACATGTGCCTTAAACATTTTATTATTTTTACGTAGTTTTGTCCTTGAGCTGCTCTTATCTATTAATGTTCTGTATTATGTCAGGTTTCATGTGTACCCCAGGAAGAGTAGCTGCTGCTTTTGCAACAGCTAATTGGGATCCTAATAAAATACAACAATACACCACCCACCCACAGAGAGATGGGAGCACAGCGTCAGCCATAGTGTGGCGCCCCTGGAACATTCTTAAGGGGTTTGCCTCAAGGCTTACTCAATGGTTAGTGTTGTTAAGGAACACAACACACACGTATAACCCCATGCACAGTACCTTGCTGTATTTGCCCATGGCCATGCCTGTGAGGTCAGAGAGCAGGTTGCAGAGATGCTCCTCAAACAGGCTGTTGTTGGTCAGGTTCTCCCCTGTCAGGTTCACAAACTGGTGGGCGTACACCACCTGACCTGCAAAGGTCAAACAGACAAATAAGATTGCAGTAGACCTACAATGCACTGACAATACCAGCCTGACAACACCAGCCTCAACTTATTTTATTTTTCTCTCTCTTCATATTGTGTATTTCAGATCCGTTTTCGATTTTTACAGTACTGCATATGAAATTTGTTTTGCCTTGGAAGATTACCCTACGATAGGTTAGACGAGATCCTAAATAACAACAAGAAAATCAACACATACCTTGCATCCTCTGCCCCAGCAGGTGGAGAATCTCCAATACTGACCAGTGGATGTCCAGGTGGAGGTGTAACAAATGCCAGGAGGGAGGAAGCAGCTGAGGGGAGATATACAGTAAAAGCATACCAGGGTGTATTCACCAGACCTGGGTTCAAATACTTTAAAATATCTAAATTACTTTCACATACTTACGAAATGTAAAGGAACATTTTATGTATGTGCTTCTCTAATAATGTAACTAATTGAACGAATCCTCACTATCTACAAGTTGGCAGTACGCCCAGGCCCTTGATTTGAGAACAAAAGATATCTCAGTTTCAAGGTTTCCGCCTAGACAAGAAGCCTCCTGGTGTTGCCTCGTAGGGTCTGTCACATGCATGACCCAGTATTGGTCAGTCACATGAATGAAGCAAATGTTAATGATTAATTAATTATGAATGATGAATAAGCTAAATCATGCAAATATAACTTGTCTGCAGTATATTAGAGAACTAACGGGACTTCCCAGGTAGAGCTCCTGATCGACATGTATACTTGGTGAATTGATTTGGTTGGAACCTCTCCAGGGCGCTGATGATAAAAAATTATTAATTTAAGATTGACTTTGAGTGTCCCTGTGTAGAATTTCCACAACAGAAGTAAGTATTGAGATATATTTTCTTTGACAAAACAAGTAGTTTAATATTTTAATGTATTTGGAAATACACTTGGAAAGTATTTGAAAAACCTAAATCCACTGACTCAAATACACTCTCATGCATTTAACCGAGGTATTTGAAAATATCCTTTGAAATAAGTATTTGAACATACTGTCAAATTGAAATAAGTATTTGAACACTGTCAAATACAATTTGGCAGACTATTTGTTTTTTACATTCAAATACTCAAATAAAAATAATTGTTTTTTTTTGGCTGTGTATTTGAATATTCTGTGTATTTGAATATTGAAATACACAGAAAAAGTAAATTAAATTCCAGATACTCAAATACACATATTTGAACCCAGGTCTGGTATTCACTCACAATATTCATGCTTTCTGTGTGTGTGTGTGGGGGGGGGGGGGCTACCTTGCCCTGGTGCTGTATGGTGAGGGCACTCTGGATGTTGGCTGGCAGGTCTTTGAGGCGCCCTATGAGGAGGGTGACCCCAAAGAGCTCCTCCAGCAGAGCAGAGGGTAGCTGAGCCTCCAGCTCCACATAGGGGTGACAGGGGCCCTCCTCCAGGGAACAGGTGGGCTCCAGGTACCTGCAGGGTGCAGCGGTCACATAGGGAATCACAGAAAAGTCAGGTGTCAGACCTGAATGCTGATCCTTTGACCTTTTAAACAAAAAAACAAATCCTTACACTGTTTTACTGGAACTAGATATGTATATGCCTAGTAAATATAGCCTATGCCCTAGGCCAGGAACAGTCAGTGAGAATCAGTAATAACTGACCAGCAGCATTACCTGTATAGGAAGACTTTGACATATTGGAGAAACAGCACACATTGTTGCCTAAGGTCTTCTGCCTCATAATGGAGGCTGCTGGCTTGGCCTGAAACATAGCATTGTCAAGTACATACAGTACAACGAAAACCGTACAAGATTTCCCCATTACAACAACCCAGAAAAAAAATACAACCACCACCATACCAAATCTAATCACTTCACACTTGGTTATTACCACAAAGCTTTATCAAATGTCAACTTATGAACTCCTCACAAAACCATGAGCAGCAAGGTACACATTAAGTTAGCTTACCAAAGTCATGAGAGCTGGACTGCACCAGGGTCTCTAATTTAAGAAGCTTTTGCCTGAAAGGTGACAACAAATTGTGACATACTGACTTCAAAACCCTGAGAATGAGAGACAGTGAGGCAGTTCTACATAGTCTGAAATAAATGAATGACACTCTACATTATCTGACTGTATTCCCACCTGAACAGGCCAAACAAAAGCTTGGTCGATTCCACCAGAGCGGTCTCTGTCACCCATGGGAAACCAAAGATATCCACTGTGTCATCTTCGTAGTCTGCAGGCGCTGGGGCCAGACGTAACAGCAGCCTATGGAAGACAAGAGTAACTTACTGCTGCAGCCTAAAAGACACTGAAGATAGGGAGTTTTCCCTCAAACAATATTGTCGGTAATGATTCTGTTGTATTATAACAAGGTCAACATATTATTATTTCTGTCCACTGTTGTCAGCTGTCCAATCTGACGATCGTTTGAGTTACTATGCGTCACATTCGGTATGCAAGTCCCACCTATTTCCTGGATCATGTCCTGTTATTGAATGGCCTTCAAGATTATATTGTCAAATTCATGAAGACACAGTAATTTAAGATATATATTATATTTGTATTAGTGGATTAATTTACTCAATCAAACAGAAATCTTCATGAAAGGCATCAGGTAGAAGTCAATTAATCCACAAATACTAATATAATTTTACATACATCTTAAATAACCACTTTTCTATTAATTTGATTTTATATTCTTGAAGTCCATTCAAAAACACTGTGGGACACAATCCATGAAGTAGGCGGGACTTTCCTTCTGTATTTACCATGACAAGTACCTAATGTAATGTCTCTTTACTCTTATACAGTAGATTATACACTGAATAAAGGAGTACTGAGGAGTTTTTCTGAATGTAATAATTCATTTAAATTGACTGATTTCCTTATATGAACTGGTACTCTGTAAAATCTTTTAAATTGTTGCATGTAGCATTTATATTTTTGTTCAGTATAATATTAGCCTGCCAAGATATGCCTTAGCAGTGTGACGTTACCGTTTCAGGGAGCCCCTGCCAATATAACCGTCAGATGACAGTGGCCGGGTGTCATCCCGACCCGGGTCAGATGCACAGGAGAAACAGGGCGGCAGGGCTGGGGTCAGGTCACACTGGCTTTCCCCTGCGAAGGGTGACACCGGCGGGGTCAGGGACTGGCTGATGTCCTCTTCCATTGTCTTCACTTTAGAGAAGAAATGAAAGATTGTGTCTTTAATGTCGCAAGTCTGGCCATGGCACTTTGGTTGGGAAGATGAGAAATAGGGCTGGGGAAGTGTACAATTCATAGTTAGAGCTTACTGTTAGTAAGTTACGTGCAGGGAATGACAATCAATGTTTTATCAATATAATCGTTTTTGAAACGATACAAATGACAACATAAACAATTAAACAACACATCTATAAAAACGTACACGTAGTTAACCAAATTAACCTTGTAATCTTACAGGGCTAATGTTGGCCAACTTCTAACGTTACTTAGCTAACTAGCTAACGTTACAGTTCCCTGAAATACTAACGTTTGATTTGTATAACTAACTCATTGTTCTATCTGCGCGGTGGTTCAGTAGCAGTTACTCGAGTCTTGACTTTATGCCCTGCCGGGAATAACATCGTCAAAAACACCTACATTAGCAGCACTGTTGAATAAACTGCAGTTACACCATTAAATGAAACGCGAAGTAAAAAAAAAAACAGTTTGGTGTGGTTAACGAGCTAGCTTAAATCCAGATGAAATCCTGGAATCCTTTCTGAATGCTCTGTCTGGTGTTTTCACTTCCGCCTGTCTCTCCCGCGCAAAAGGAGCACACGAGCTACGCATGCGCAAAGTCGGCACTGCGACCGATATCTCCGGGATAATTGGTCCGAAGTTCTGTCGAGAGGAGTGACGTAGCTGTTAAATTGTAGCAAATACGTTACAGTTATCATTCGATTGATTTAAAAAAAAAACAAGATTACAAAATAATGATACGCCTTTATTTTTTTACATTTTATTTCACCTTTATTTAACCAGGTAGGCAAGTTGAGGACAAGTTCTTGTTTACAATTGCGACCTGGCCAAGATAAAGCAAAGCAGTTCGACACATACAACAACACAGAGTTACACATGGAGTAAAACAAACATGCAATAGAAAACTAAGTCTATATACAATGTGAGCAAATAAGGTGAGATAAGGGAGGTAAAGGCAAAAAAAAAGGCCATGGTGGCGAAGTAAATACAATATAGCAAGTAAAACAATGGCAGATTTGCAGTGGAAGAATGTGCAAGGTAGAGATAGAAATAATGGGGTGCAAAAGAGCAAGATAAATAAATACATTATGGGGGGAGGTAGTTGTTTAGGCAAAATTATACGATTATCACGACGCCAGGACAGCGGAGTCAATCACCACCTTCCGGAGACACCTGAAACCCCACCTCTTTAAGGAATACCTAGGATAGGATAAAGTAATCCTTCTCACCCCCCCCCCCTTAAAATATTTAGATGCACTATTGTAAAGTGGTTGTTCCACTGGATGTCATAAGGTGAATGCACCAATTTGTAAGTCGCTCTGGATAAGAGCGTCTGCTAAATGACTTAAATGTAAATGTTATAGATGGGCTATGTACAGGTGCAGTAATCTGTGAGCTGCTCTGACAGCTGGTGCTTAAAGCTAGTGAGGGAGATGTGTTTCCAGTTTAAGATATTTTTGTAGTTTGTTCCAGTCATTGGCAGCAGAGAACTGGAAGGAGAGGCGGCCAAAGGAAGAATTTGTTTTGGGGGGTGACCAGAGAGATATACCTGCTGGAGCACGTGTCACAGGTGGGTGCTGCTATGGTGACCAGCGAGCTGAGATAAGGGGGGACTTTACCTTGCAGGGTCTTGTAGTTGACCTGGAGCCAGTGGGTTTGGCGACGAGTATGAAGCGAGGGCCGGCCAACGAGAGCGTACAGGTCGTAGTGGTGGGTAGTATATGGGGCTTTGGTGACAAAATGGATGGCACTGTGATAGACTGCATCCAATTTATTGAGTAGGGTATTTGAGGCTATTTTGTGAATGACATTGCTGAAGTTGAGGATTGGTAGGATGGTCAGTTTTACAAGGGTATGTTTGGCAGCATGCGTGAAGGATGCTTTGTTGCGACATGGGAAGCTAATTCTAGATTTAACTTTGGATCGGAGATGTTTGATGTGAGTCTGTGTAACAGTATAACTTTAAACCATCCCCTCACCCATACCAAGCCGCGAACCAGGGACCGTCTGCACACATCAACGACAGTCACCCACAATGCATCGTTACCCATCGCTCCACAAAAGCCGCGACCCTTGCAGAGCAAGGGGAACCACTACTTCAAGGTCTCAGAGCAAGTAACGTCACCAATTGAAACACTATTTAGCGCGCACCACCACTAATTAGCTAGCCGTTTCACATCCGTTACACTCACCCCCCTTTTGACCTCCTCCTTTTCCGCAGCAACCAGTGATCCAGGTCACAGCACCAATGTAACAGTATAACTTTAAACCGTCCCCTCGCCAGGTGTGAACCAGGGACCCTCTGCACACATCAACAACAGTCACCCACGAAGAATCATTACCCATCGCTCCACAAAAGCCACGGCCCTTACAGAGCAGGGGGACCACTACTTCAAGGTCTCAGAGTAAGTGACGTCACTGATTGAAACGCTATTTAGCGCGCACCACCGCTAAGTAGCTAGCCGAGAGTTTACAGCCTGTCAGCTCAGATTTGAATTTGCAACCTTTCAGTTACTAGTCTAACGCTCTAACCACTAGGCTGCCCTGCTGCCCCAGCACTGAATTAGCCCATGTCATCTAACATTTTTATATTGGTAAATTAGTCTAGTGGCCAGCTATCTAAATGTAGTAATCATGGTCGAATTACCATCCGGGGGCCCCCATTGATTTTGTTAGTCAAACTCACTCAGATATCATATTAAAAACAACAAATATTTCTCTCCACCCTATGACAAATGTGTAGAATTGCAGAGAAATTGCAAAAACATATCTGTCCCATGGCAAAATGTGTAGAATTGCACAAAATTAACTAAAACTAAAAAAACAACAACGGGGGGATGGTAATTGTTTTCTCGCAATGTGGTTTGGTGTGGTGGGGTCGGGGGTTATGCAGATGTGGATGCAGTGACTGATATAACTGCCCCCTAGCTGCCTCTTATTAAACCACCATAATATTGGCCTGGAAACGGCATTGATTTGATAATTATTAGTTATTATTATTGCATTATTTAGTGCAATTTATTATATAGGGATACTGTATTGCCCCCTTGGTGCAGGTCAGGGGAAGCTGGGCGGGTTGCTGGAGGCCTGGTGATGAGGTTGAGGCTGGAGCGAGAGGGGTTGAGACAGGGTAAGCAGGTCCGGAGGGAATCCAAGGGAGTAGTAGAGTGGGGAATCTAGGACAGAGTAGCAGGATGACGAGACATGGGACAGGAGACAGGGACCAGAATCAGATCGGGCAGAACTGTAGCGGAGAAGATATCAGCGTCAGGCAGGGAAACAGGATCTGAAAAGTAACAAATAGCTAGAAGTGTATTGACTGAGCAGAGATTACGATCTGGCAGCGTGGAAGTGGCAGGGCTGAGTATTTGTAGAGGTCTTGATTATGGAACAGCTTGCAGCTGGTGGGTGTCTGCTCTGACTCCAGCACACCTGTCTCTGCCCACACAATCACACACACACACACACACACACACACACACACACACACACACACACACACACACACACACACACACACACACACACACACACACACACACACACACACACACACACACACACACACACACACACACACACACACACACACACACACACACACAGAGAGGGAGAGGGAGAGGGAGAGGGAGAGGGAGAGGGAGAGGGAGAGGGAGAGGGAGAGGGAGAGGGAGAGGGAGAGGGAGAGGGAGAGGGAGAGGGAGAGAGTACTGGGGGATGCATAGAGAAAATGCGTATTGATGTGGAAATTAGTTGAGGCAACTGATAAGAGTGTCTCCTGAGTGGAGGAAGCTAAACTGTTAGCAGCACGCTGACCCCCATTATGGCGCTGCTAACAGCTTAGCTTCCTCCACTGTTTAACTACCCTATGCTGGACTCGAACCAAATACCCTCTGTTTTACAACACAGGTAACCGTCCTCCTTGACACTGTGCAAACCAATTGAGCCATACAAAAGGGACCCCTTGGATGGCTCCATCGACTACATTTCAAAACAGGTGTGGAGGGAGCTTAGGGTACATTCTTAACTCCGTTACATTCACCCCTTCTAAACTCGCTAGACAGCGAGCAACCCTGACCGTTGAGAGAAGACCAACTGTCGATCCGGGTCACGTCACCACCGTAACGGGGCTCAGCGTGCTGCTAAAAGCATAGCTGCCGCCACTGTCTGACTGCCCCATACTGGGTTTGGTATCAGGTTTAAAGGTAAGACCCAGACTGTGTCGGAGTAACAATGTTTATTACAGCAACAGGGCAGGCAAACAACTGGTCAAGGCAGGCAGGGGTCAGTAACCAGAGTAATGGGGGAAAGGTACTGGATGTGATGAGGCCTGGGTCCAGGATGTCCCTGGCGGGGACCCAGCACCTCTCCTCCGGGCCATAACCCTCCCAGTCAACCAGGTACTGGAACCCCCTGCCCCAAGGTCGAACCTTCAAGAGGCGCCTCACCGTGTAAGCCGGTTGGCCCTTGATGAGATGAAAGAGAGGGGTGGACCTGGAAACATGAGACAAAGGGCTATGAGACATGGGTTTAACTCTGGACACATGAAAGGTGGGATGTATACAAAGGGTACGGAGCAACAGAAGATGAACAGCAGAGGGGCTAATCATTTTGGCAATGGGCAACGGGCCGATAAACCTGGGGGAGAGCTTGCGGGATTGGCTATCTGCCCCTCCGGCTATCCACCCGGAGGGGCAGATCCTGGGTGGATAGCCATACCATCTGCCCTTGTCGTCGATACCAGGAGGTGGTCTTGAGGAGGGCCGACCGGGCTCCTGGGCAAAAGGAACATCTGGGCAGAAGGAATGCCAACCTTGGATGCCAATGTTTGGAAAACACAGTGGCCCTCTGGAGCGGCTCGGAGGCCGAGGAGATGAGTGAGAACGGGTAGCGGTTCTTCACTGTTATGTCATTGAGTCCCTGGTAGTCGATGCATGGGCACAGGGTCTTGACCTTCTTCTCCACAAAGATGAACCCTGCGCCGGAGGGAGAGGACAAAGGACGTATAAATCCTGCAGCTAAGGAGTCCACAATGTAGGTGTCCATGGCCTTGGTCTCCGGTCCTGACAGCAAGTACAGTCGTCCCCGGTCGGAGTGTTGAACAACCTCCTGAAGGTCCTGGTACTCCGCAGGAATGGCGGAGAGGTCCGGGGCACCTTCCGAGCCCCAAGGAAGACGCCTCAGGGCAGGTTGAGCTGACTTCAGACACTGGACGTGGCAGAACGGCCTCCAGCCCATGATGGCACCAGTAGACCAGTTGATGAGGGGACTTGATGAGCAGGAATTGAATAGTCTCACTACGATTCCCTGACATCGTAGTTTGATGGGAGTGGTAATATGAGTGACCAGGCATATTGAGCGCCTGTCCAGTGCTCTAACATCCATGGGAGTGGAGAGGGGCCGAGTGGGGATGTTCAGCTCGGAAGCCAGGATAGCATCCAAAAAACTCTCATCGGCCCCAGAGTCAATGAGAACCCAGAGAGATTTCGACTGGCTTCACCACAGCAGAATGGCATGAACAGGGGTGTGAGCAAGGGAAGCATATGACCCACCAGAGTACTCGCTCCTACCAGTGAGCCTGATCTCTTTAAAGGACAAGAGGACACAAAATGTATTGCCATTCCCCTGGCGATAGCACAGCTCTACCTAGTTGCATAGGCTCGGGAAGCGGTGACTCAGCCGTCTTCGGCGACTCTCTGGGAAGGTCGGGAAGCCTCGGGTTCTCTCGGCAACTGGGACTTCCCGGGATGACTCCTTGGGAGGAGATGGCGCTGCGTATCTGGCCTGGGTCTGCTGGGTCAGGCATGGCTCATACTATCAGGTTTGAAGGTAAGACCCAGATGCAGACTGTGTCGGAGTAACAATGTTTATTATGGCAAAAGGGCAGGCAAACAACAGGTCAAGGCAGGCAGGGGTCAATAACCAGAGTAGTCGGGAAAAAGAGAGACTGGGGAGAAGCATGAGCTGAGACGAAAACTGCTGGTTGACTTGACAAACAAGATGAACTGGCAACAGACAACAGAGAAGACAGGTATAAATACACAGGGTATAATGGGGAAGATCTGGGGTGACACCTGGAGGGGGGTGGAGACAATCACAAAGACAGGTGAAACAGATCAGGGTGTGACACTTGGGGGATCTACAGATACTGTTTGTCATGCTCAAAGAATGAGCAGCATTGTTTTTTAAAATGTTTACAGCAACAAGTCTGATGTCTACAGTAACAAGTCTGGTCTACAAGTTAACACCCTGGCAGTGCTGTGTGACCTATAGCCTGACCTGTGAAAATCATGTCCAATTCTACCATGAACTCTCTTTATTTTTTTTTTATAGCTCTATAGGAGAAAGCCCTGCCTCCAGCTGTTTGCGTAGGAGGCCTGCGTCTTGTGACCGTAGCGTACGTGTACTGTAGGTACATACGACAGGACCAAATATTAATATATTTAAACATGATTTTAAGCTTTACAAAAACATAAACAATGCTTACATGTCCGTTGTTTTCTGGGGTGGTTATTGTAATCTCAATAAGGTATGTCATATTTGCCTGTATCAAGGGGAATATTTCAATAGTTGAAATTACTAATGAGTGACCTGAAATCTTACAGATTGTGACTACTCTTGGTCACTACCTGACTGTCACTTCTCTGTGCTCTTAGGGTGTTTCTGGGGGCACAGGCATAGAGGAATGGATTCAAGCTGCGGTTGATGAAAACCAGAGATCCATCAATCCTACAATTATCCTCCCAGAACACTCTCAGAGCCTTATTCTTTGCCAAGATGGCCGTCACTCCCAGCACATTCATGACACGGTGAGGAGTCCATAGAACGATGAAGGACCCAACAATGAGGCTCACTAATCGGGTCGTCCTGGGGCTTCTGAAGAAAGCAGTTTGGATCACCCTTTGCCGGAGGCGGATATAGGCTGTGGCCATGATGAAGAAAGGAACTACAAACGCCAGGAGAGTCTGCAGGAGCAACACAGCCACCAGCTCAGCATCTGATGCAAAATCATACTTGCATCGGACCCATCCATTTATCACCCTCCTTCTCATCCCGCACCATTACCCCATAAGGGATGGACCCCAGCTGCCCCAACACAGTACAACCAGTAGCCCCCTCTCCTTTGCCACTCCCAGTCTGGCCCAGCTGTAGAAATGCACTACCTGGAGGTAGCGCTGGATGCTCAGAAGTGTGACAGTCAGCAGACCAGTACAGATACTGCAGTAGAAAAAGTATATGTTGAGCTGACAGAGCACTAGACCCAGGCTCCAGGTGAAGACTAGGTTGTAGATTCGCAAAGGTAGGGTAAAGATGCAGCCGAGTTCAACATCAGTTTCCGACTCAAACTGGATAGATCTTGGTCCGACGGAGGACAACTATAACTGCAATCTTTCTGGGAATACCGAGCAGGCAGTACAAAGACAAGGCCACGCCAGGAGGCAGACCCCAGAAGGAGGCATTAGAGGTGGAGTTAAAGGTGGAAGAGTTAACTTGTTCCATTTCCGGTCAACTGGCTCTCAGTAAAGTGAAACCCAGATATGTCACATGGGGTAAAAACCTAGCAATATTTTCTGAAAGTTCGCTAATTGTAATTGCAGAAGCTCGCAATTGCAGAATTGATCAAACCACAGTTCCATGGGTTAAGGTTCTCCAACCCTATTTTCCATTAAGTACGTAGGATTCCGTGTTTTTAAATCTACCCACTGGTTCTGAAACGGTACAAAAATGCAAATGCTTTGCTAATGCATCGGTCACATGCCAGTATTTTCAGAGCAATAAACAATGTAAGAATTCCCCCCCTGTTTACTATGTTTTAAATGTCAAGCCCTATCATCTCAAAATGATTGTATACTAAGTCACTGAGCAACACAATCCATTTAAGAGATGATTTCGGAAAGGAAGCATGCTTAACAGGGGAGCTACAGATATGTTGTGCTCAAGGAATGAGCAGCATTGTTTTTTAAAGTCTTTTAATTGTACTGAGTACAGTAACAAGTCTGGTCTACAAGTTAACATCCTGGCAGTATTGCGTGACCTATAGCCTGACCTCTGGGAATCATGTTCAATTCTACCACAAACTCCCTTTAACGCTCTTTTAAAAAATGAGTCCCATATAGTTAGTGCCTCATAATGACTTTGCATAATGAGCTTTATTCTCCTTCTTCAGTCTGGTCTCCTCCAAAATAGATCTCCTCATTGTGCTGAGCATAGTGGTAGTCACTTTTATCTCTGGTAAAGCCCTGTGGCCTCTGCTTGATCAATTAAACGCCTGAAAGGCCTTTCTCCCCGGGCCCTTTCATCCTTCCGCCTGGGAGGGATAGAAAGTTATCAGTCTTTCCAAGCCGATATGCAGGACGGAAATAACGGAAATAAGTAGTTTGTCTCTAAAAATTTACAGGTGCTTTATCAGCGTCGCAGTAGGCACCCAGGCCGCATCTGCATTCGGTTTGCTGCTGCCTGTACGCTATTTGCTCCACGACCTATCTGGCCCCTTGTTCAGCCTGTCCGTGCCTGGGGCCTGCTGACATAGGGGGCGTACTGTACGGCTCGGCTCCTCCAGCTCCACACAGGGATTGACTAGGGCTAAGTCCCCTGGCGATGTTATTGATTTCAGCTAGAGTATTCTTACTGTAGATTGGGCCTGAGTGATGGTGTAGATTTGAGGAGCAGTGTGGGTATCCGTTTTCATATGGCTGACTGTTGAGTGTGTTGAAGGGAGCTGATGTGAAAGAGGATGTGAAGGAGGAAGAGCATAACCCGAGCAATGTGTTCATCATTGCTCAGTGAATATAGAGAGATACATCGAAATGGCAGCGATAAAGAACGAACATTTAAAAAAAATGTAATAGTCTAAGTAAGCTACTCTTTTAGGAAATGTGAAGCTAAATTATTCATTTAGGTAACCATTTCTTTCTAAGATTTTTTGTTTGTTTAACGTGAGGCAGCAACAGTTCAGACTCAGTCAGAGGTTCAGACTCAGTCAGGTGTGAAACATCTGTATATATTTTACCGTGCAGGCGGTGAAGAAGGCTGGATCCAGATGGGTTATTTACAAAATATACAGTATGGACAGTATATGAAAAATAATCACTTTTCTTGTTACCTCAAACACAGGGAAAAATGGGGAAAATGCCCATAAACACACATCTGAATTGTATATGGCAGAGCTGTATACATGCATGTTACCTGACAAGCAGCTCTCCCAAAATAAGGAGAACGAGGAAAGGACCTGCCTAACCTGGCATAAACCATTCTCGCCTTTACAGGTGTATTCTCAATGAACAGGGCAGAAATTTGACGAACTGACTTGTTGGAAAGGTGGCATCCTATGACGGAGCCACGTTGAAAGTCACTGAGCTCTTCAGTAAGGCCATTCTACTGTCAATGGTTGATTGCATGGCTATGTGCTTGATCTTATAGCCGAATCCACTCATTTGAAGGGGTGTCCACATACTTTTGTATATATAGTGTATCATTCTTCCCTGGGAAGTCCTTATGGCTTCCCTGCAGTCGATACGTCTAAAGTCTCCTATACATCCTTTAAAGGCCTAGTTCAGTTAAAACACGTGAATATCCTGTGTTTTATATATATATTTCCACTCTATGAGGTTGGAATAATAGTGTGAAATTGTGAAA